>NC_044245.1:128259975-128569975 GCF_003957555.1 Calypte anna
TGTCTTCAGTGAAATTGTCTTCTGCCAATTAAGGAATGTGTTGTGTAATTTGTTGTGTTACCAGGAGTAAATGTCTCAATTGGACTCTGTAGTTCCTGTGATTTGCCTGTTGCTCTTCTGAATGTACAGTGATGTTTAATGCAAAGATGAACATATATACCCAGACTTGAAGCTACCTACTAAAACCTCACAGAGTCTTCCAGTCACTATTTTGATTGTGTAATTAGAAAGTCCTTTCAAATATGACCTTTTAACTGCTGATGCCTCCTGCAGCTTTCACGAAAGTGACTGTGTCAACTGCATCACATGGCTGAAGTCAGACTGATTTTCAGCCATGTGATGCTATTTTATCACCCTCAGGACAAAGGTTAAGCCCTCCCTTTCTTTTCTCTGTTAGGCACCACTCTCTTTGGTCCTCTTACTTTGATACTGATAAAATTCCTGATGACCACAGAGTTCAGAGTTTCTATAATCCACCGTGCTCTTCTCTGATGAAGAACCCTGCAATTGTGCTGCGTGTAACAGAAATACCTTCACACAATGAAGCAATCATTCTTCCCCGGCAGGCTCTGAATATTCTCATCCCACAGCAGGTTTGGCAGGGAACAAATTCCCTGGCTTGCAAAGGGCAGTGGGCAGCATAATCTTCCTTCATTTTAAAACATTCTTTAATGTTAGGCTCTGCATTCAAGATGGTAACTTTAGCTGACACAGAATTTTATAGAAAATTTGAACTGCAGCCTGTTGAAACTCCACTCCACTGCATTGGGAATATTTTTAATACAGGATAAATGTGTTATTTTTCCTTCTATTTATTATGGTACAAGCATATTTTTAATAATTGTTTTGTGGCTTATTTGGAGGCTGCAGCTTTTTTTTTTTTTTTCCCTTGGCTGGGACACATGCATTATTGGTAGCTTGGTACAAAATGGGTATCATTAAGATAAAGGCTCATAATTTTTTAATCAACCTAATCCAGCCTGTTGATTGAATAAACAGAAGCAGTATAGTACTATATTATTTGATGGTATTGCTAAGTTGATGGACAAGTATTTGATGCGCAGTTGGAGCAAAGTCAATTTACTGAAGTTGAGGATTCCTGCTATGTGGTTTTCACTGTGGATTTCAAGGTTGCATGTGCAAAAATTCAGTGACTTCCCAAGTGAAATCTAATATTAAATTAATTGCATTTAGTAGTAGAAAATGTATGAAAGAGGTCAGGTTTAAGACACGAGCTTTAAGTATTCACTTTCCTGCCAGTTCCAGAGAGCTAACAGGAAAAAACAGGAGCAAACCCCAATTCTAACAGCAACTATGCAAACCCCATACAGATGCTCTGTAAAAATGGAGTAATGAGAAAGAAATTGAAGACAGGCCTACTTGCTGTTTGCAGCATTTGTTAGACATGCTGGATGCCCACCTGGGCAGGAGGGGCATGACCAGCTGAGCCACAGCATGTTCCTACCACCAGTGCACTGACTCTGTTGTACGGTGCTGATGATGCTGATGGAGACTGTCTTGAGGGGACCCACTGGGGCTCCAGAGTGGGGGATGGGCCCCAGACATTGGGATGGAGCTTGCCAAAGGGAAAGACAGCTGTGCCTCACTCTGTACTGTCCATTCCCAGTTTCTCCCTCACCCAGGAGCCCCAGTGCCTCCCAACCCTCACCCACTCACAGTGGGGATGCTCCTTCCTGACCTCAAGCCCTGGTGATGGATAATTGTGTTTTATTGGGAAGTAGGAAGGGGTTGAAGCAGGGAGGGGGATGTGGGCAAAGGGAGCTTCTTGGTGGCCTGCAAGAATCAGCGTCAGAGGAGAGCTGGGGGCCTGGATCTGGGTTGGGACCTTGTGTAATGGCTTCTTCCGATTCACAGCTGCCTAACTTGTGGTGGAGTCAGGTTCATAGTATCTCAGGCATGTGATTCACACGAGTGTAAAGACTGCTGGATACAATTACACATTTATTTTTACCTACCACTGAGGGAATTTCCATTCAGTACTGTGTGAGCTGGTTGCCCTTGCTCTGTACTGTTTCACTGGTATTTTTCCTGACAATTCATGTCTAAGAAACACAAGACAGAGAGAGACTTAATGTTATGTGAAAGGATTTTCCTAGGGTAACTGTATTCAGTCTTTGCTCAAACTGAACGAATAACTTTGATCTGTCAACTGTGAAAAGTAAACTGGGTGCGACCTTCCGTCATCGGCTAATCGTCTCACTTAATGACATCTGTTAACTTTGTTCTGATATTAGATCATGGTCTTTCTTTGTACTGTCAAGATTTTTCATCCAAGGTCTAATTATTTCACTTTATGTGTATACAGATATCTTGGGAGTCAGTTGCACCTAGTACGAAGATCATTTTTTTCTGTTCTGAATTTCCAAAACTGATCACAGCAGTCAGATTGATGTGGCCCTTTAATAGTTAGACACGCCAGCTTAAAGCCCAGCACTGTGCCACAGTCCCACTTTCCCCCTCTTTTTCTTTCAGGCACCGTGGTTATTTTAATTCTTAATTGAGAGAGAAGAAGGAAAAGGGAGAATTGCTTCCTTCCCAGTAAAGTTCAATGTCTCAAAACAGATGATTGGTGTGGCTTGTTTTACAGATCTGAACCATCCCACAAGAAGGAAGAAGAAAATACTGATTTTCAGGCAGCCCTTTCCTTTCTGTCCTTTTGCCTTCCAAAGTTTATCTTTTAATAGTGATAAAGGCCTGGGTAGACAGCATTTGGGGGGATTAATGGCCATTTGGGGTTAATGCCCTAAGGCCCTCTGTCCCTCAGCTCTTTCCAAATTAATCTCCAGGGGAATGTGTGTGCCCTGATCGCTACTGCTGATAATGCTCATCCTTATAGTATAGATCAAAATGCATAGACTTATTGTAGTAATGGCCATGTCCTCACCTCCCAGGCTTTGTTCAGTTCAGTCAGCCACAGCTTAAACCCCTGACATCATCTGATCACATTCATTTCAACAGACACTTTTCTCTAAGGTTCATCTCTCTTGGGACTCAATCCTGCAGCATATCCAGTACTGATCACCAGTGTTTTGAGATCACTGGCTTCTCCTTTAGTAGCTCTATGGAAATTTCCTCTTAGGGGCTTGCGGGTCTCAGTCCCCCCTCCTCACCTGGTGCAATAGCAGTGGTGGGTGTGGGAGCACCAAAGGGTGTGAAGGCCAGGAGTGGGAGCTGACTTTTGGGACTGAGGAGGGCAGAGGCTGGGTTGGTGACAGAAGCATCTCACCACTGCAAGCTCTTCTGCCCATTCTGTTCCACCAAACTGTTGACTTTTGCTAGCTCATACCTAATTTGTTACTGTGATGTGGACACTGTTCTCTGCCAGGTTCAGGTGAAAGAACAACGGTCAATTAAGTAAATTGTATCATCTTCAGAATCATAGAATAGTTTGGGCTGGAAAGAACCTTAAAGACTATCTAGTTCCAACCCCTCTGCATGAGCAAGAGCACCTCCCACCAGACCAGGTTGCTCTAAGTCCCATCCAACCTGGCCTTGAGCAGTTCCAGGGAGGGGGCAGCCACAACTTCCCTGGGAAACCTGTTCCTTTGTCTCACCACCCCGACAGTGAAGACTCTCTTTCAAAGATCTAATCTAAATCTATTCCCTTCCAGTTCAAAGCCATTATTCCTTGTCCTATCACTACACATGCTTGTAAAAAGCTCCTCCCCAGCTTTCCTGGACATCCCCAGTTACTGGAAGGCTGCTATAGGGACTCCTCAGAGCCTTCTCTTCTGCAGGATGAACAACCCCAACTCTCTCAGCCTGTCCTCATAGGAGAGGTGTTCCAGTCCTCCAGTCCTCTGATCATCTTTATGGCCCTCCTCTGGACTCATTCCAAGAGCTCCTTGTCCTTCTAGTGCTGGGGGTTCCAGGTTTGGACATGATACACCAGGTTGGGTCTCATGAGAGAGGAGTAGAGGGGAGAATCATCTCCCCTGGCCTGCTGGCTGTGCTTCTTTTGGTGCAGCCCAGGGTATGGTTGGTTTTCTGGGCTATGAGCATGTATTGCCGGATCATTTTGAGCTTCTCATCCACCAGTACCCCCAAGTTCTTTTCCTCGGGGCTGTTCTCAAGCCATTCTCTGTCCAACCAAGGTGAGTTACCCAGCCTCTACTATGTGCTTGACCAGCTGAGTAGGTCTAATATTCTTCAGGTGTTTTCCAAGGAATGACCAAGCATTGCAAGCTGCACAATACCACATCAGTTATTATAGGTTGGCAAGATGCTTTCTCTGCAGTAGAAGAAAGGTTTGTTTCCTTGGTTATATTTCCTAGTATCTCCTCCAGTCTAGTTTTCAATTTCTGAAGCAGTTTACCCTGCAGCAGTTCCTTTGAGATATTATTCCATAATCTAGTAGTCCTCACTGGGATCTTAGCCTAATTTCAATCAGCTTTTTATGCATTTGGAGTAGAGACATTGTTGTCTCTTTGAAAACATATTACATGCTAAGGATTAATAGAAGAAAAAAACCAACAACCCCAAAACATAAATGGCCACATTTTCTGCTTGTGTCCCTGTGTTTGAGTCAATGGAATGTGTTTATGTGGTATCTAATCTCCCTGCAAGCAGCCCCTGAACTGTCTTCTGGGGTTTCAGCATGCATTTTTTCTACTTCAGAAAAAGGATTGACTCTGGTGGTTCACTTTTTCCTCTAAAAGCTCATAAGTGAATGTTGCTGCTGTTAGATCTTTATGGTTAGATAAAAGTATGTGAATGGGTGTAAGTATTTTATTTCAGTTTCAGGGAACAGGGTTTTTTTTTAGTTTGTAGATATTGCAGATGTTATTTTTATACATATTTGCTCTTGATAAAACTTTTAAACACAACAGTTACAAAGCAATAACTCATGTAACTGATACTCTTCCTTACATTTACACAGCACTTTATTACACAGACATACAGCTTTTCACAACTTACCAAGTGGGGTTTTTTTATTTATTCAATCCTTTGATAATTATGATAGGCTACCATAGAATTAACAGAAGTCTAAAATCACTGATCACTTCTGAGTATATTCCCAAATCTAGTTTGAAAGCATGAAGGTTATTAATGTAATTCTTAATGAATTCCAGCCGCTCTTGCTGACAATAAGAGAAAATGCAAAGCTATTTGGAACTTGCCAGAACAGTGAAGTAATAGCCAGTCAGGGCTATTGGGAGCTATGGGGCTATTTGGAAACAAATGATTATTTCACCAGGGAAGTAAAACAAGCTGCAGAGACTTTTCCTTAAGCTCTTCCTCCGCTTTCTTCTCTCCCTCTTTCCTGCTGGCCATACTTGTCAAAGAAGGCCTAGAAATCAAGCATGTGGAGATTCCATCCACATATGTCAGAGTGGGAGAATTTCATTGAGGTATTAGTAGATAAGCTGCCTTCTCTTCTAGTCTGTTTCCGAGTGTGCCTTTGTTTTCTCAGTTAATAAAACATTCACTGTTCTTGGATAAAAAAATCCATTATTAAAAAGCATTCTAAATTACCATGAGTAATGAAGTTCCTAGGAGAATACATTTAAAAAGGAGATGTACATTGCAGTCTTAATATACTTTTAAGCATTTTTCCAGGTTTTGACAGGTTTATTTTCTAGCAACCCATGTTTTGTGTAAGACGTTATGAATTGGTTCACTCTTCTGGATTTGCCAGACTGTGTAATGCCTGACAGTTCAGGCTCTGTTTTGGTTTTTTTTTTTGTTTTGCTTTATTCTATTCTTTAAAAAAACTAAACTTGATCTTGCCCAATGTGGAAATCCCATCAGACACTCAAGTAATGACATTTAGGGGTCTGATAAGAACCTCCCCCCAGTGGCTCCGGTCTAAATGAGCTGTACAGGCTGTGCCTGTGTTTCAAGCTACAGGAGTTAATAACAGAGAGAAACTCAACTGGAGAGTTTGTGTCTGTTTGATGGGATTCTTCTGAGTGATAGAAAGCCATTTCAGTGTTGTCCTTTTTCTTCAAATGTTATGTTTGAGATTAGGGTAATACCACTGAGAAGTGTGTTGGTGGGGACTGCCTGATGAAAACAGGACTGTCACCATCACTAAATCAGTTCAGAGATAGCACTGATGACAGCACAAAGACAGTCTAGATTAATTTAAAACCTCTCCAATTCCAGCACGTTGCTGGGTACCTGTTATGTGCTGCATCTCCCACTTGCAGTGAATATGTCACTGATTTATTTTTTTTTTTTAGCTAATCCTGTTGGCTTGTACATACCCAGGCCAGTGAGAGTCAAGGTGACCCTTTCTAATAGGCAGACACACAGGCACAAGCTGGGAACATCTGTAAAGCTGCCAGGTCCACTGCCAGAAGAATATTTGCTATGAGGAGTCAGGAATGTAAGAACAGTCATGCTGAGCTGGATGACGGGGCCAGTATCCTGCCATGGCTGCAGTGGATGCTTTGGGGAGAGTATAAAAAGAGAGTGTACATGTAATGACTGGGCTTAGAAAAGGAATTCAGATATTTCCTTTTCTATAAGGTAGGAAAAAAATCCTCCCCTATATCACAAACATAAATACTTAAGATTTCCCGCAAGACAAATGAGTTGTCTGCATATATGTGTGCTGCAAATGAAATCCCATGAAGAAAAGGTTTGGAAAAAAAGAATAAAGGAAGAAGAGACATATCATAGCTACCAATATTATCTGAAAAAAAAACAAACTAAAAGCACCATCCAACCTTCCAGAGCTCTTGCTTATCTCTGCAAAGCCTATTCATTGAGATATCCAATGAGATACCCTCCAAGTGAGGTAACTCATCCTGGACTTTTCAGCTGTGGACAGAGAGGGGTGAGGAGATTCCTGAAGGACACCTTGCAAGTTCCCAGGGAGCTTCCCTTGTTTGTCCTGGGGAGTGTAGTTGGAAAGAAAACATGATGTTTGCTAAGTGCTTAAAACTTGATGGGGGGCAGGGGAAATGGGTCTAAGGGCCTTGCCTTGACACAAAATGCTTGAAGAGGGGAATGTCATGAGGATCAAAACCTGCTTGGATATCCCGGGAGAGGTGATAACCATGTGGAACTCAAAGATTTAGGAAGGATTAGGAGCTTTGTGGAGGAGAAAGAGGAAACAGGTTCTTGAAGAAGCAATTTACAGTTGGATGAAGTAATGTGAGCAAATCTATGTGAAGATACAATGCAGAAATACCGATCACATGCACCCCAATGAAACTCAGAATCTTGATGTATTTTTGCCTCAGAATGCAAGGGAAAATGGACATGAGAGCTACAACATTAGTCCTGTGCCAAAATGCAGACTTGGGCTCGTCTGCCTGACTGCTAAAGTAAAAATGACCAGAGAAAGTAAAAATTTGTTTAAATTCCAATGGGTATCAAACAGGGAAATCATGAGATTCAGGAAGATGCTGCTGACAAGGAGTACTTGACTTAAACTGACCCTTCCAATTCCCAGTGAGTGTGGGCTATTCTTTAACATCATCCTTCCTACTTAATTGTTACAGACTTCTGCTTCTCTGTTATCGCTTTCCTTTTTTTACTTCTGCCCATCCACATGCCACAGACTCTACTTCCTTTTATTTCTTTCTCTTCGTTGTTGCCTTTGACTGCAGAGACTTTAAATTTTTTTTTTCTGAGCTCTTATTGCTTTCTGGGGAGTTGGTCTGATTTCTTGAGTTTGTTCATGAAGACTTCATCTTCTTCCCTGTCTCACCTCCTCTCCTTTGGTGTAATATCGTCCTATTCTGCTGTTTAATGTTATTAATTCCTGGTGTAACCTGTGTGTCTCAGATTTGGCTACATCTTCTTTTCTGTATTCTGGCTTTTGTCTGTTAATTATATTGAATTCAGTGGGATCATGTGCTACAAGTAAAGAGAATAGGCTAAGTTCTGCCTATATTTTCTTCTTCTAGTGTCTGGTCTCAAGACCCTCACTACTATGAATACTTTAGGTTGCTGGTAATGATACACATGCCTGTATCTGCCTCATTTGCAAAATTAACAGTAAGAACTTTTTATTCTCCAGTGTTAAGTATGATTAGATCTGATCAATCTCAAACTCATTTTTTCTTTTAGTGAGTTCATTTAATCCAAATACAACTCACAAAATGTCATCATTGCGATAGGGAAATTTTTCAAATCTCCTATTTTTGGCATTAAATGTGACATTACTTCAAAAAAATGTGTAAGATGGGCTGGAATTATTTTAAGTCCTCTGCTGGCCTTCCCATTGATGGATTTTAGAAGAGTGACTGTGTAAGTGTGAAGATTTTATAGACATTATCTAAATATGATGAGCTCAGATGAGAGACTCATTTGGCATTCAAATTTCCCTTTGATTTCAAACGGAGCTAAAGCTGCTCAGAGTCTTAGAAGAGTGAGTTCTTGTGCTGCTCTCACAGGAATAAGTGGGGATGTGTCCCTCTTACTTGGGTGTCAATGTCCTCCCACCCCTCTCTCAAAGGCTGTCTAGGTGTGAATCAGTAGTCCCAGCTCATTTGGTCTCTCTGTCTTTTCCTGCAATAGGTGATGGGTAAAACTTATCAATAAAAAAAAATATCACATTGGAACAGTACTATGAAGCAGAAGAGGAGGTTTTTTTAGAGAGTCAGCTCTGCTGCTCCATCAGGTTGCTTTTCTCTTCAGAATACTTGTCTGTTTTGAATGACACACTCTCAGGCTGAAGGTGTTGATCCTGACTCTTTCCACCTGAGTGCTTCAGAAGTTGGGTATTTGGCTGCAGATGTCTAGCAGACAAAGCTTTTCCCAGCTGAGGGGGAATTATCAACCCACAAAGAAACACTGGAGCTGCCTCCAGCCTTGCACAGGCAGGGCACATGGTGGAGCCTTCCTGGCCATCCTGGTCCTTATGGGCTTCCAGAGCCACTGCTCCTCAGGTACAGGTACATGGTTCATGCACAGTTGGCTTCACTGTCACAGAATGCCTCCCATGGGCTTTTCCATACTGAGAGCCTATCCGCTCAGCAGTAAGGAAAAGTCAGAGAAGTTTTCCTCAATTCCCACTATTATTGGTCTCTCTGTTAGAGAAGAAGGGTTTTGGGACAAGAATTACTCCTGCTTTTCTGAATGATATGGCCTAATTACTAATTACTTCTGAAAAATTAACTTTCCCCCCCTTCACTATATTTTCTGCTCATTGTCTCTGTAGGCATTATTTCTGTGCTCCCAAATGGTTTCAGTAAGATCAGTTCTTCTATAAGTAGTTTAAAACACATGATGTTAAAGTGCAAACTCCAAAGTTGAACTCCTGCATCCTTGTTTGGAAATAATCTAGAAGACATACATAGGTAATCATTTAAAGACGTGCCATAGCTTCCCTCTTTAGAGTAGTTACTTTTGACAGGTAACACGCTGCTGCTTGCCTGGACATCTCACTAAATCCTTTGGCTTCTCAGAGTATTTGAGAGAGTTCCTCACCATGGCAGAACACTTAAGGGGCTGACCTCCTGTGGTCAGTGTGTACCAAGGGGCTGCCACATTTGCTGCATCTTGTGCTATCAGCTCTGTTTTACCAGTGCATCTTGCTCAGTTTTGGTGAGGATCTGTAGGGAATGGAATGCTGGGGGTGAGCTCTCTTCTCATGGGTAAGTGGCTCAAGGATGTAGGTGGAAAACATTCTGCAAACTTGTTCTTCCTCAGGACCTTTGCTCTCTGTTATGGGTAGGATGCTGTGAAAGATGTGATGTGCAAACTATTTTAGGTGTAATTCATAGAATCACCATGGTCGGAAAGGATCTTCAAGATCGAGTCCAATCTGAACCTCCTCTGGTACAACTTGAACCCATTTCCTCTTGTCCTATTGGTAGTCACTAAGGAGAAGAAGCCAACATGCCCCTCACTAAAACTTCCTTTCAGGTAACTGTAGAGAGCAACTTCCTGCCCAGATGATCCTCTTCTGCCAAAGTGTCCATTTCCTCTTCTTTCATGCAGTTTCTTGTGTTTTGTGCACAGCTAGAAGACTTGGTTGTTCTGCAACTTCCCTGCTTTCTTCTATTCCATCCAGACTTCAGAGGAGTTGAGAAGCTGAGATGGGTTTAAACCCATGACCTGGGATCATCCTCATATCTTGCTCCATATCCTCTCTCTGATTCTTAGAGTCAGTGTTGGCTTGGTTTAAGACACTTCTTTGGACTCTGCTGAGGGAATTCTTGCAGCATGTTGCTGGTTTTCATACCCTTTGGATCTGACTGTATAGCAAGTGAAAAGGAGGAAAGTTGTCCTCCCAGTAGTACCCTTGTGGTGCCATGTGTAAGCACATTGTATGCAGAGGGATATCACAGTAGATTTTGTGGTGCTGTGGGGCAGGAATAAGTGGGAGTAAATTCCACTCTAGCAAGTCAGGGTAAGTCCTCAGAAGGGACCTTTCTATGGCACCAGAAAGCTGCCACTGAGTGGCCATATCTGTGCATTCAGCTTTATGCCCAAGTTCAGCCTCAAAGATAGAAAAATTATAGGACTGGCTTTACAAAGGTCACTGCTATTGGTATATAAAGTGATTTGTGAACTGTAATTCTGTGCATTTGTGATCTGAGAGGTGCTGTAGGCAGGGTTCGTTTGCATAAACACAGGTACTTACTGCTGCTTGCCATGGTCTGCAGTATCCAGCTTGGCCTCTGACCGTGACTTACATTGGCCAACTTTGTTTTGCAATCTTGGACACTTGAGGGACACCTCAAAGAGTGCCAGGTATGTTCAGTTGAGACAAGGTTTGACTTACACCCTGGAGCAAAAGGACACAAAAGTAAGAAAGCTCAGTGTTCCTTTGGGTACCATCAGAGCCACTTGAAGTAGATGAATTATCTTGGCATAAGCTGTAGCTCCTGGAGACACACTGCCTGAAGCCTCATGCTACTCCCACCAGGGAATTGCATTCAAAAAGCACATAAATGCAAAGCCTCACCCCAAGAAATCCCTCTTTCTCCATGGGGAGAAATTCTTCCTTCTGCCTTCTCTACCCCATGCCCACCCTGCTGTGCAACATACGGAGCTCCCTGCAAGCATGGGCTGGGCACCAAGTCCAATCAGTGACTTGGTGGAATGCACAATACTCACAGGCTTTCAGAGGCTCCTTGAAAAAATCTGGTTATTAATTAATGTGCAATAAGACTACAAAATATGTTTAAAGGTTTCTTGTAACCTTCTTCTAGTGTTTGGGTTTAATATTCCTCCTTAGAGTGGTGTCCATATATCTTCTCTAGCATGGTGGAATCAGTGCCCGAGAGAATTTTTTTTATTTTAGCTGCCAGACAGCTATAGACCAATTCATCTACAAGTATGCACATTTGGGGATGATATTCTCCAGTGACTCAGCAATGTAACAGATGGGAAAATATTTCATATTTATTTCCATTCCTTTTCTATATTGGAAATGAACCCAGACATTTTATTTTTTTGATACTCAGACAACATCTGTTGAGAACACTGTCAGCTGAATTACAACCTCTCTGGCAGGTAGTTGGGCAGACAGAATGAATTAATTTCAGCTATTCTGTATGTGGTTAAATATCTTTTTCTACTACAGTATTTTCATTACAAGTGCTGGATTTATGGATTCTGACTAGCTTTACATTGTGTCTCTGAGACTTTAAGTTTGGTCATATAAATATCTGATGCATTAAGGAAGATGCTGTGCATTAAGTTGCAGTATCAATGGATTTATTTGCATGCATTCCTTAGCCAAAATCAGTTAAAAGAAGGGATGTTTTGGAGGGGCCAGCCCAGTGGCTTAGAGGCAGTGCTCTTCACTGCCATGGAAGGAACTCAAGTGTGGGAGTGACTTTGAGGATTCAGTCCCAAGAGCTGTTGTAACCCAGACATATCACAGTCTGAGATATCTGAGACGAGCAAGAGGCTGCCAAGTGTTCTCTCTCCTGGTGCAAGCAGCATCCTAGATTTTTGGCAGCTCTCAAACAAACTTCTTCCCGGGGAAGCAGGTGTGGAAGCTGTGTCCTTCCATGGTGAGAGGCTGAGGAGTCTGAGCACTAGAGGAAGCTTGATCTGGGGGAAGGGATATGGTATTTTTCTGCTAAAATAGAAGATCCTTGAGCAGCAGAATTAGCAGTTTCCTCTAGGCTTGTTGTCCTGTATCCCTTAGCTCAATGCAATAAGCACTATTCCTGTCCTCCTGGGCACTACCCACTCTGCCAGCCTCCCCGGCACCAGCAAGGTCAATTCTCCTTCTGGTCCTGCTCCCTCATATTTTTTTGCTGTTGGGCAAGGCATGGTGCATGATGATGCAGAGACACATATATACTCATTCTGTAGAGAGCACATGGCTGTGGGCTGGCCAGCTGCTGCCAAACAGATTGAACAGCAGCTGAGTTCTCCTTGCGTTTCCATCAGACAATTCTGCTTTTCAGCAAGTATGTGTGAATGTCTACTGTCTGCCAGATGCAATTAGGGCGAACTGATGGACAGATTGGACAGGCAGTGCAAGCACAGTTGTGGAAAAATAGGCTAAGAATCACAATAAACAAGTGAGTAATGAAGGAAATATTTGCAAGATATTAGTTTAATTACTTTGTTTCTGTGCTATCCACTCACTGACTTTACTCAACTTTGCCTGTCTTTGTGATAATTTAGGTGTTCTCTGGTTATTTGGTACTCAACATAGTTGTGCTCACAGAATATGTATGAAGTCGTACAAATGACATCCACTGAACCATACATATCTGCATGTGTTTATTTATACATATGTGCACAGCAGAGGCAAAGGTCTCCAAAACTCAAGGGTAATCACTGCTGTTAGGTATTAAAAACCTTGAAGTTTTAAAAATGTTAAAGTTTTAAAAGAGGACTGCTCTGTTGAATGGGATAAAAGTTGAGTGTACAAGCAGATAAGGTAGAAAATACAAGTTTAACTGATGGATTTAGGTAAAGGTATGTGCTGCTGCCCTAATGCCTGCCTGCAGGTAACAGTCTGGATGTCTGACAAGAAATGGGCTGAACATAGCCATGGCATGGGAATTCTCTGAGCCTCAGGTTAGGCTTGGCAGCTGAGGACCTGAGCCTACTAATAGAGATAACTTGTAGGTCAGATGCTCTGGACATCTTGCCTTACTTGTGCTCTACCTGTGAGATCTTGACAAGGCTTGGGAGAACTTTATGTTCTGCATTCCTCACTTATGTTAAAATAAAAATCTAAACAACGTTTCTGTCTTTAAGTCTCCCTGGACTAGTGCAGTTTGCTAAAGAGTCACTGTGTAAAGAAGGAGGCAGATAAAGACCTCTGAATATATTCAAGGCCTTCACTGGAAAAAACATTTTCTAGTGGCTCCCTCCACTTCGAAAGACCACAGAAATCCCCAGTTATATTTAGAAAAATAGATATGTGTTCAGTTTCCCTGCTTGTCAAAAAAAGAAAAAAAAAAGAAAAAAAAGAAAAAAAAAAAGAAAGAAATCTAATTGATAAACAGGAATTTCTTCAGTTCTGGATGGAAAATGTGAATAAATATTTAAACCTGTCCAAAAGGGCACTGCCATTAAGTAATTGACTAAGCTCCTATGGGCTTTTTAAGAACAGAAAAAAAAAATTAATCTGGAAGCCCCCCTTTTTGCCTTTTTTTTTCCTGCCTCAGAGGGTGCTGCAGTTGGGTTAAAGTTTTATCAATGTCTAATGGATCGCATTCCAGTTTGATGTCCACAATCTGACAAGTTGCTTCCCTTAATGAATCTCTTTTGAGCTTTATTAATTAGCAAAGTGTTACTTGTGTGGAAAGCATTTCAGAAAGGAGAATTTTTGGTCTTAGGTTTTATTCTAACCAAGCTCTGTAACAGCCAGTGACTGCTGGTAGCTACAGTTTTTTACAGACACTTCATTTTACTGTTGTATTATTGGGCTAGGAGGGTTTAAGACCAAAAGTGGTGTTCCTTTTGATCAGGAAACTGTTTAAACTTTGCAAAATAAGAAAGTCTGATCAAGTTCAGAAATCTTTATGGCCTCCCAACACTGGCTGAAATGGGGTCAAAATTTTCCTTCAAAGCTGACCCACTTATCTTAGGCTACAAAACCACATCATGTCTTTAATAAATTCACTATTTATTTTCTTAAACCTCTGGGGAAGAGTGCATTACCCTTAAGATAATGAAAGACCAAAAATTAACCTTCATGACACCTTGGTCAACCCCATCACAGTGGTCAGGCACAAAGTCCCAAACCTGTTATGGGGAGACTGCTAAATGGACACAAACCCATATACACTGTGTTTACAGGTGCATAATTTTAACAGGGCTTTAAAATTTTCTGTATTTATAGTAAAAAGGTGGAAAATAAAATAATTCAATATAAAACAACAGACAAACAAACAGTTACAAGGCTCTTCTAACTCCTGGAGGCATGGAAGGGAAAAGAAGGAGCCAGGAGAATTTGGTGGGTGGAAATAACGGGGGTGCAATTAATGCAACAACCCCACAAGATTTAAAGAGAAAAGCCTGTGTGGAAAAGCTGCAGAGCAGGAAATCCAAACTACATCAGTAGTCTGCTTAAGCCAGTATCTTGTCTTCCACAGGAAATCAGTAGATCTGGAAGACTTGGCACTACCTAGACAATGCCAACCAAAGTAGCAAATGAAAACCAGCATGGATCAAGGGGTGACACGTATAGATCTTGTTTTTGGCTAGGGTTTAAGGAGTTGCCACAGACACGTGTGCTTTTAGTTACCCTTCTCACATCCCTTAGATAAAATCAAAGCAGAGGAGTAATCTGCCCGCTGAGAATGCAAAAGTTCTAACTGTGAAGTTTGTGTACCATCTCTTGTTCCTGTACTTAGCTGAAGAAATCAAAAGCAAACAGAAGCTTGGAAATCATGCAGGAAACAGTGGTTTTTGTCTGTGGACCTTTATGACTGAGGGAAGCTTCTTGGGCCAGGAAGAACATGAAATGTTTCGTTAGTTAGAGTTGACCTTGACTGTGCCTTTCCAAGATCACTTGTAAGAAGACAGGGATTTCTTTATACCTGAACATGGCTGAAATACAGTGATTTTACCAGAACATAACCAAAATCAAAGCATTCAGAAGATGAGTCCACTCTCTGTATTTCTCCCATATTTCTCCCATATTTCTGTGGAGAGAGACCAGTTCAGTCCGTGTGTGGAGTACTGCACATGAGTAGGTGTGAGGCAATGTAAAACAAAGTCTAAGAAAGGTTGCAGTGCAGAAAAGAAGGTGTCACTGATGCAGGATTTCTCAGTTAAAAAGCCAGAATTTAAACAGAAACCAGTTTCAATTAGATTCTTCCAAGGATGCTTGAATATGGCATATTGGATGTTAGTAGAGCTGAGATTTGGAGCAAAAACCCTGTAAAAATAGTGACTAAGCAATTTTCTGTTGTCTTGTGGCTGGGAGCCTGGTCAGGGATGCTATCAGCAATACATTTCTCATATGTACTTTAGGTTTATTATTTCTTTATTCAGTTTTATTTGATCTTAGAACACATTAATGCATCCTGTAGAGTGGAACAATCTGGGATCTTGCCTGTTACTGCCTAACCAGCACAAATTGCCACCGGCCTGCCTTGAGCTCCTTCTGTAAGCAATTACAGCAGTACAAAGCAGATGCAAAGCTCTGAATCTCCACACCTCCCTCCGTGAGAGTGAGGTGAACTCAAAGCACAAAACAAAGGGCCCCTCCGTAGGCTTCAGCTGACTTTGCAGTTTGCTGAGAAGAAGAAATAGGATACATGCTGCCTGACTGACTGTGTGGAATAGCCCTGACCTTGCCAACACTTGCACCTGAACCAGCCTGTCTGCATGGGAACTGTCCTTTAGAAATCACCTTTTATTTGCTCAGACCAAATATGTGGTTGAAGGACTGAGACAAAAGAGCAACCTCAGGTGTTAGTCCCATGGCGCAGTACAAGTTCCATCATGGGAAGATGCTGCTATTCCTTTTGCTAGAATGCACAGCAAGAGGCACATCTCAAAATACACAACAAGGTAAAAAGGAAGGTGACTCCTCCCACGGGGCCAGTAAAAGCACTGTGCTCAGTACACACGATGTGGCAGACACGGGTCTGTAAGAGCCAAGGTCTGTAGGGGCCACTGTCTTGGAGCCTCTTTTTTACCTCTTGCTTACCTCCAGCATGATGATCTCTCTTCAACACAGGCTGACAGCACTATCTGATGGGGTGGAGGGACACAAATATCTGAGCTAGCAAGCTATAAAAATTGATCTTTTTTCATTAACCAAGAAGCATCAAACGAGCATGCTTTAAAGGGCACAGAATTCATGTTGAAGGGTGATGTCTGCCTCAAGGTTCAGACAGACATACTTATCGAAGTTGCTTTGATAGTTTACATATTGAAACAAGCACCATAGATCCTTCAAAATCCTGTTTCTTTGCTGCTCTGCCTGGGCTATTTGGAGTTGAGGCTGCTGGGCGAATATTTAAAAGTCAGTGTGCATAGATGGGAATTAGAAATATATACATATATGTATAAGAGAAGTGGAAGTGCTTAGAATATCTCTTTCATTTCCACCTGAAATGTTCAGGTACTGTTTAACTATAATTATTTCATATCCATTATTGCACCTATCCACAGGGAATCAGGATACAGACAAACTTTTTTTTTTTTTTTTAAAGACTATGTTTGCATTTATTCTGGGGTTTTTTTGCACAAAAGCTTGGGATGTCCTTCTGTCAGAAGGTGGTGTAAGATTCCCTTTGTGATGTTCTGGTGCATTGCTGTGAAAGGAATCATCATGTTGCAAATTCAATAACCTGCTTTCTGGATCAGATAGCAAGAAATTAGAGGCTTTAAATGAACACAACCTTGTCGAACTTAATATCCTTGGCAAAACAGCAGGAAGGGTAAGAGGAGTTTCAGAAATTTCAGAGGTTTTGTTTTTAATCAGTTTTGGTAATTTTGATCTAATTTGAAAGCTGACTTGCAGATGATTATCTTGCTTTCTGTAACACAGAAAGTTTGTTCATAAGGTGAAAACCCCATGCCAAGATTCAGTCTGGAGAATGTTTTCATGGCTATCTAATAAACTCTGAAAATAGGGATTTATAATGGAAATGCTGACTGACTAACAAGACTGGTGGATGCTGCTGTAATGTGCTGTGTAATTTATAGGAGTCACCTGTTAAGCCATCTGGGATAGAAGGCTTCCCAACTTCTAAAATGTTGGTGACTTGATTAACCTTATGAACCTCATTTTACAGTGATGCCAAATGCAGCCTATGCCAGCCTATTGCACTCTTTGGCCATATTTTTTGTATTTATTCAAGAAAGTAAAAAAAAGAGCCTTTTTAATTAGTCAGAAATCAGTAGTGACGGAGGTTAAAAGTGTGATGCTGGTGCTTTGATTTATTGTTTATAGGTGTCATATGGAGTGAGACCTGGGGTAAAATAAAAGTTTCTGGTGTTACTCTTCAGCTAGGGAAAGTGTTATTTTAAAAGGAACCTGGGGCTTTTAAAAATTGGTTGCACGATATTAGTCCTTTGAGGCTTCCACAGACTGGAATAGTGAACAGAAAGAGAGATTAATGGAGAAAGAAGGATGATGGATGATAGTGGAGTGTAATTTATAGCCATCAACTAGAAAAGCTCTACCTGTGAGCTTGTGAGAATAGCAGTGTCTCCTGCAGTAGTAAACACTGCTGAAAAAAGTTTCCTTGCCAGTGAGCCAGTGAGCAATGAGAAACAACTTTGGCTCATTTCTGATTTATTTTTTTCTCCAGTTTTTTTTTCTCATCTATAATAATTTCCCAAGGTTTTTTGTTCAGTTTCATGGTATTTTGAACAGGTGGTCGCAAGCATTACTTTTGATTCAGCAGTTGGGATGCTTCGTGTGAATTATCATGGAGGATTGTGGATACTTTGCAAAAAGTGACATCCTTTTTTGCAGATGATGTAAAGCTAAACCACTGAACTTCAGGTGATGGTTAAAGATATTTTGTATGGGAATCATAGCACTATTAGTGCTTTTCCTTCACATTGCAAGCAGAGCACTTAACATTTTGCACTCCTGTTGAAGTGTCTATGAATGTAACTTGACATTTTCACCCCAACTGTTGCATGGTGTTGCTCAATACTCTTAAACAGATGCTAACATCGAGTGAACATCCAGCTAGCAGTAGTCTTCAGACAGCTTTACAGACAATCTCTGGCCTTGTAGTAGAGCCAGAAGTTTCTGGGCAGCCAGTCGGAAACTGTGGAGCCGACTGCTCTGGGAATAATGAGCATCCCAAGCCTCAGTGCTTTCCACACCATATGTAAGAGGCACGTCTCCCAGCTTTGTCCTCCCTGAGTTCATGGAGAGCAGATGAAACATTTATGAAAAATAAATAATCTGAATGAGAATCCCAGCAAAAGGAAAACCCCACAGCTCACAAGCAGCTCCCTACCCTCATGAAGGAGGAGAAGAAGGGACTGAAACATCCAGAACAGATAGCAATCCCGTTGCTTAATGTGCTATGGGCAAGTGCTCAAGAATTATGGTGGTAGAGGTGCAATAAGATTATACACATATTGGCAGAGATTCGTATTCCCTGGTGCCTTCTTTTCATTTTAATCTTTAAGTTCTTACGTGTCTTCATAATGCTAGACACTGCGTCAAGGTAAAATAACACAGCATTAGTTTGTCTGCTGTTTGGAAATATGTGGGGATTTAGGAGTCATAGTGGACACACAGCTGAGGATTAACTTTCAGAGCAGTGCTATGAAAAAAGAAGTTGGTGTGTGTCAAGTCAGTTATAGGGAGATGATTTCCTCTCTCCACGTATTATTTATAAGTCTCTTTTAGTGGAGTACAACAGTGTAGAGATGGGACATTAACAAATGAAGATGCAAAAAGCTTGATCTAAATGCTTGTGTGGCTATTTAATGAATGTATAAGGTCTTTCACTTAATGAAAATGCATTGTAGCAAATTACTCCAACCTCAAAAACCAAGGCAGAGCACCAAATAGATACAGCAGAAAAATGAAAGAAGTATTTAAGTGATGCCTAAAAAAAATGATCTACCAAAGGAAACACTGAGTTCTACATCTCCTGAAAACATCATACCAAGACTTTCTGGAGAATAAACCAAAAACCTATGCAGCTCAGTATAAAGTCAGTGAATAGAATCATATAATCTGTGTTATACTTCTGGTGCTAGGAATAGAAGTAGAAGGAAAGATGAGTTTGAAAGGGAGTGAACAGCCTGCTGTAGGCTTAAAAGGAGACAGAGCACAGGTGGTTGTTGCTGGTGATCAGAACCTGGTTTTTTTCCCTATTTTTACTCTATCTTTTCAGTAACATAACTTAAGGATGGCAAAGGACAACATACCATGGCATAACTATGTGACTGGAAAAATTTTTCCTCAGAAGTACTTAGGACACTAAGCAGATGGCAGCAACCTAAGCCAATCTGAAGAAAGAAGAGGTGAAATAATTTCAGTTGCATTCACTGGGGAAACTCTGTGATTCTCTCAGATCTAATTGAAAAATAAAATAAAACTATACACATATGTATAATTTTATTACAACAGAGCAGTCAGTTGTCTCTTATTTTCTTAAACTGATATTATTGAAAAATATGCTTTCTTTGGTATTGATTACATTTTAAACTGTCCATAGCAGTCATTCATTATTAACCGGTCTCACTAACCCAGAAACACTGTAGCTCTGTGAGATCAGAGGAGTTGCAGATTCTGTCCACTTGCTTTGCAGTTTTGTTTTTCCATGGGAGTCCCCATCTGCCCGCAAAACAACTGAGGCTTTGGTGCTGCACCAAAACTTCCACAACATAACATCATGGAAAATAGTTGCATGGAGGAAAGCAGTGGGGCAAGACTAATTCAATACATGATGAATACATGATGTAGTCTGTGTGACGGTCATGATGTTTAGGCCAGGTTTGGGGCTGCAGTAAGCCTGTAATAATAGTTGGCCACTTTTGGAAATATATCTCCTTCCTTCTAAAGTCTGTTATCCCTCCTGCTCTCTCAGAAGATTCATGTCATCTCTAGCCAAAGAACCTTCCACCATACCTCTTAGTGAGACTGCAGGCAAACATGCAGTCACTGAGCTGCATTACACACGTGCTGTTCTCACTGCTGTTCCCAGTGACACATGATCCCACTGATGAGGTATCTGGATGCAAGGAAGAATATTCCATAAGGATACAGTACTGCAAATAGTGTGCTCTGTGAAAATAATCATGGAATCATAGGACATAATAATCATAGGACAAGAGGAAATGGGTTCAAGTTGCAGCAGGGGAGATTCAGATAAGATGTCAGAAAAAATTTCTTCACTGAAAAAGTGGTGAAGCATTGGAATGGGTTGTTCATGGAAGTGGTGGGATCACCATCCCTGGGGGAGTTCAAGAAACAGGTAGATGTGCATCTCTGGGAGATGATTTAGAGGTTAAGGTGGTGTAGGACTGATGTTTGGACTTGATTTTGAAGGTTCTTTCTAACCATGATGATTCTATGATTCTGCGATAGAAAGGTGTGGGTTGGAAGGGACCTTAAAGATCATTTACTTCTCACCCCCCACCAGTGGGACACCTCCCACTGGACCACGTTGCTCAAAGCCCCAACCAATCTGCCCTTGAACACTTCCAGGAATGTAGCATCCACAACCTTTCTGGGCAACCTGTTCTAGTGACACACCACCCTAAATTTCCTCTTAAAATTAATACTGTTATAATTTTCAGCATTCACTTATTGATAAAGCACAATTTCATATTCATTTAATTTTTCAGAGCACACATAGTTGCTCCCAGGGCACAGGTATGGCAGGGCAGGACATCACAGCCAGGACCAGTCCCACCACTGGGCAGCTGTGGGGCAGTTGGGAGCAGCCTCAGACATTTGGGTGGGGAGCATGTAGGGAAGTCCTAGGAGAATCTGTTATTGCCCTCAGGCCCCTCTTTGTTATTGCACACTCACAAAGACTTTCTGTGCATGGATTTGTGCCTCTGTGTAGAGGTCCACTGACAACATTGTGCACCTACTGGGCAGCTTACATCACCCCCTCCTCTGCTCCCCACCTACCCACCCAGCTCCATCCCACCCATGGATGTCCCCACCAGAAGAACAGGTCCCTGCAGGTCACAAACACTGAGTCAGCTGCTCTGCAGTGGCACCTGTACCAATCTGTTTTAACTTTAAAAAGAGGTGATCCTTGCCAGGAAGCCCTGACTTGGAATTCTTGTGAATTTAAAGCTGCCTTCTAAGTCTTAGTCCTTCGGCTCTCAAATGAGGCAGTGTCCAATTCCTGCCTTCCTTCTTTTCTGGGTATCTGATAATAAAATGGGATGAAAAAACTTTTTGTTGAAATACATTGAGAAATGCAGGTCATTGGCTATTATTTTCAGCTTTGAATGAACAGAAAGTAGACGACTGAATTTTTGCCTGCAAAGATCACTAGGAAATAACATAGATAGGAGCAACCTTCTCTAAAGTTTGGAGCAACAGAAATAGAGTTGTGTTTGCAGTCTTCAATTTTTCAAACTGCCACACGGAGAAGCAACTTTAAAAAAAGTCTGCAGAACATAACTGCAAGCTTGTTTTATTTAGAGGTTCATTGTCTTTTTTTCTTGGTGAGCTAACTAAAAGCAAAGAAGGTACAGCTAGTAACAATTACTGAACAGTTTTTGCTAAAAATATTTTTCATAGTGCAATACTTTTCTCCCTGTTCCTCACTGAGGAGAACTGGGATTTATTTATTGTGCCAGATAAAAATATTGAACTAATAGTAGGCAATTTTGTATGACTTCATATTTCCAGAAATGAATTCATTTACAAATCAGATTCAATCACACCTCAGTTTATAATAATAAAATCCAGATTTGCATGCCACTAGAGATATGTTCTACCAAAATCATAGGCTTCAGGAGGTAGTTAAAGTACATTCTGTATACAATATGTGATTTTTAAATTTCCCTTCTGTACCATATAAGCAATGCCCAGACAAGGAGGGAAGGTTGATGGAACTGGTTGAATAATATTATTATTAAAAAAAAAAAAAGACCAGACTGTAGGTTTTGGCTCAGTCCATCAGAAGGACTGTAGTATAAACTACACTGCATCCCAGAAGTAACCCTGGGACTCAGAGTATCTCAGGAAAATGTGACTCGGTGTACTTCTACACTGCATAGCAGGTTGGTTGTCACCTGCTGTGACCTTTTTCAAGTGTCTGAGCATACATGAGTGCTGTAGTTCTGCAGTCAATCTGCAACCTTGTGTGTTTGCAGGGACATGTCCTATGGTTTCCCAGGTCAGCAAATGATGTGTCCATGCTGTGCCATGGTCTCCACTTGCCATTGCCATCTTGGGCACAACTATCCAGCTGTACTGCAAATCCACTTTTTCTGTTGTGTAGTTTTGGGGAACAGGGCATGCCTTACCTCTTATAATCCTGAGAAACTTGGGGAGATGCCACAGTGCTTTGGCCTCAGAGGTGCTCTGCACGGTG
This sequence comes from Calypte anna, assembly GCF_003957555.1. Lineage (NCBI taxonomy): Eukaryota > Metazoa > Chordata > Aves > Apodiformes > Trochilidae > Calypte > Calypte anna. The sequence continues at coordinate 128,282,379 of NC_044245.1, forward strand.
ACCAAGGGGCAGGTGGGGAGCAGATGGAGATAAGAGGGGTGGAGAATGGCCTTGTCCCAGCAGCAATGGATCTGCCTGTGAGAGCACTGCCTTCAGGTGTTTTCTTCATTTAGCATTGAGTCTCTAACCTGATGTATCTAGAAGGTGGTTTGTTCCCTCCTAAAATGCATGTCTAATGTCAATGAGATTAATTTATTTCTGGAGATGATCTCCTGCTTCTTCTCTGCAGGTCCAGTTAAGCAGGTGGGACCAAGAAACTGAACATCTTAAAATCAGTGGAGGTAGGTTCCTGCCTCCTGAAACTAGTGCAAAGCCTCAGAAGGAGCAACATGCCCAGAGATAGAGATATCCCTGCTGTTAAAAAATTGTGGTTTGTTTTGTCTTCTATTTTCTCCTTTTAGTTTGCACACATCAGCTTTTGCTACGCCAAAAGAGTCCTTGTTCAAGAAAAATTATTTTCCTGGATGGGGTCTGCAGCACTATCAAGGCAGAATTTCTTGACTGTCCTCATCCTTCAAATGCTCTCAAGAACTTCTTGAGGACTTTTTCTTGCAATGTTCATGAGACACCCCAGGGCACCCTAACCCATCCTTGATACCCTTTCAGTCACTGAGGGTCTCCCAGTGGAGAAGCTTGTGCCTTGAGAAATTCCTGCTCAGAGCCAGTTCAAGCCCAGGAGTACCCAGATGCTCACTGCCAGGTTGGGATAACCTTCTACTCATCCTCTGCAGTTTCTCCATTACTTTAGAGTATGACTGTCTTCAGATGTTTCAGTCAATGTGTAAATTGCCAGTTAATCCTGCCCTAGAGATTACAAAATGATCTATATATGATCTATCTATATATGACCACTATAAAAAAAGTTATTTTCAATACTTGTTTTTCTGAAATTTGCAAAAGTGTTGGTCAAATATTTCAGCATTTTCTGTATCTTTCTAAATTACTATTTATTAATTTTTTTTAATTAAGTAAAATGCACAGGAGAAGAATTAGAATTTCCTGCTAAGAAAATTGGAACAAAACATTTATTTTCAGGCCTCATTCATCACTACAGTTTCAGTGCCTCAGGGGATCTGTGGTTTCATCCTCCCCAGCAGTCCACGCTCCTGAACCAACTGTGTCTCCTGTGAGGAACAGAGGTCAATCTGTGTCGTGACTGTGTTATTCTGCACTCTACTATTACCAGAAACACCACTTGCTGATTTTCTGTTGAGACCCCGAGTCTGTCCCTTCAATATTCTTTGCTTTGTAATGAGCATTTTAGCAAATTAAATTCTCGTTGTCAGCAACTCCTTTCTTTTCTATTTGTTGCTTTCCCTGCCCTTCCTAATCAGCCTGTTGTTTGTCATGGTTGAATAAGTTTAAATAATTGGCACATAAATAAAATCAGAATGCTATTGAGGCTGAAAAGGAGGATGCATCAATCAAATAAGGGTTTACAATTATTTTCTCCTTTCTAATCTGCGGAACTTTCTAACAGAGTTAGGAAACACGGATAAGGCGAGCTATAGATTTTTTGGGGGGGAAATAGATATTTCCCTATCTCCCTCAGATTTTTCCCTGGAGGTCTATTTATTTAGTGCTGAGCTTTGCCAGACCACTTGATGCGTTTATTCTAACACACAAGAGCAGTTACAGTACGTTAAATGATTCAGAGATACATTTTGAAGTAATTAAATGCAGAGCAATGGTGCAGAAAATTAGTCAAAATTAGTGTAAAATTATGATAACCACTGTGCTGAGTTTTGAAGCTGCAATGCTAGGGGCAAAAGAAGGATGGATTGTTTTGTCACAGCCCTGGAAGTCAAAAGACCAGTGTTCAGCCTTAGTTCCGTGTGACCTTGAACAGCTCATCTAACTTCTGTTCCTCATCTGCTAAGGGGGGAAATCTCTGTCTGCTAGAGGAGGAAATGCAGCAATTTTTATAAATTACTTCTAAGTATTGTGATATAAAATTCATTGACACCAAGGTTAACAGTTTTGGGGTTTTTTTCTCAGAAAACTCTAGGAAAAAGGAGGATTTTCATAGTTTATTTACTTTGGAAAGCATTCTCAGCGATGTTTTCAATGGTAAAGTCAGGTGCTCCATGGCTTTTGGCAGAACATCACCACCCTTGATTCCTTACACATCTTGAGTGATGAAGAACTGTCACTCCTTCATCCTCTGCATACCCCTTCCCATTCTCTGGGTGTAATGCTGAGCAGGATCTAGGACAAAACTTGTATCATGAATGAGTGTAAGAGACATTTTGGCTGAGGATGCTAGTGGTGCAGGACTTCTGAGACAATGTCCTCTGTGAATTGTCCATTGTCCTCTCAGACATGCCTCACAGCCTGCCTGCTGCCCCGCAGCACAGCTGACCTAGGACATGCCTCCTGGAAAGGCACAGAGCTGGGAGAGCTCCTCACAGGACTGCAACAGAGAAAAGGGATGGAAACCAGTTTGTGTCAAAACTGTGTTCTTGATGTGCATGATGGTCTGCATCCAGAGCAGGCACACATTAAGGGTCAGAAATTTGGGTACAGACAGGAGCCAGCACTGGTTTAGTTTCAGAGGAGCCATAGGAAAGGAGTACAGAGATTCACTATCTCTGCATCTGTCCTTTCTGTGAAACACAGCCACACTTTATGATGCCCATGCTCCTCTGATGCTACAGCCATTGTCTGCAAGGCTGAGCACCTCTATCTCCCTGGGCTTTTCCTATGCTCTGCTTTCTCTTACCTGGTGCTTTGGCTGTGAGCTCCTGTATTTCTGTATATTCTGTATATTCTGTATTTCTGCAATGCCTCCTGCACTGAGGTTCTGGCCACTGCTGGTGTTCAGACCATTATTGTAGTGCAGGTGAAAATTACCTGTGTCATTTCACGGGTCATACCTGTTTCCACCAAAGCTGGCAAGCCCTTGAGTTTCTCCTGGTGGGTTTATATGTGTAAATCCTGGAGCAGGGGGCTTTGAATGATACAGGTTTAGAGAGAATCTGTTGAGGAATAGTGGAAAAGACAGACTAGATCATATTTCATTTATGTATTGTTACTGACTGTAAATATTTCAATAATTTTCATTACCCCATCCTGAAGCTTATGAATTAAACCAAACCAAAACAAAAAAACCCAAAGAAACCAAATTTTTTTTGTGGGTGACAAAAGGTTTATATTAGGTGTGTCCTGGAGGAAAGACAAATTCCAGTCCTGTATGCTCAGGTTAGGCTCCGGATACAGTGGAAAGAAGACAGTAAGCTAGATGGCAAATGAGCTGATGCTAAAGATGCCTTCTTTCTGGAACAGAAATGTGGGGAGCCCTTGTTTCTGTAAGGTCTTAGAAGCAGATTCTTCTGAGCTGTGGTAGGAGCCAACAGCAACAGAAACAACTCTGACTTCCTGGCTTGGCTGTCAGAGTTGCAGAGGAGCCAGGTTAGGTGCTTGCTGCAGTGTCTGTCAGTCACTGGGACAAGAGGCACACCAGAAAAATGGGAAAAGCTGTGGTACGGAGAACAAGGTGGTAGTGATGTGGAACCTGCAGATGACCAATGTTGTAGCGGGAGGAGCCTTTCTTGCTCCTGAGGCTTGACAAGCTGCTGGTCTCTCCATGGCCTCACACAAGAGCAACCTGAGCTGCCTCTGTGGGTGTGGGTCCCACCTTTATTGGCCCCCTGGTCTTGCTCATGCCCAATAGGGGCCTGTCCTAATCAGGCACAGGTGGACTCACACCCACTCTTTGGCAACTCGAGGCACCTGGTTTATCTTGTTTCTCTACACAATGTTTTAATAGTGCTGGCCAAACCAAGCTGATTCCTACTTTGAGCAAGGTATTGGTCAGAAAGTGTTGATAAATTGATGCATGAATCCTTGGTGGGATGGGTATCTTGTGGGCTATGCACTTTTCTTCTTCTTTCTCTAGGCACACATCTTGATTTGTCTTTTCACTGCTTTCTCTTTCAGCCTAGTGAAGAGTGCTTGGGAAGTGCATGAGGTAACCAGGAACAACTTGATTTGGCTTTGTTTCCCAGAACTGCAGTATCAGTAGGTGGTGGAGTCACTGTTGTTATGGAGGACCTCAACCTCTTGTATTGCCAAGGCCACCTGGCCAAGGGATTGGGTGCAGTTTTAAACCCCTTCGAGGAGTCATTCCTCCTCCATCCAACGAGTCCTCTGTGTGCAGGGAGATGCCCCACACGGACACCCGTGGTACTGCTCAGGCACAAAGCAGATCCAGAGGGAGGTGGCCGGGCAGTGTGGGGTGGGCACTGGGGCAAGAAATGGTCCATTGAAAGAGAAATGGGAGAAAAGGAGGTAGGCATGGATAATGACTGTAAGGATAATGACAAAAGGCACAGAAGAAGAGATCATAAATGAGATCATAAATAAAAGAGGTCAGAAAGCTGCAGAGTTATAATAAACAATTAAAATCGCACGAAACAATTCTGATAAGAGTGGGAAGAAGCACTCAGAAGAAGTAAATAAAAGGAGGTTAAAAAGAAAGATTGTGAGATGGAAGAGGGCAGAAGAAAAGCCAGTTAAATTAAAGCCAGAGACAGTAAAGAAAGAAGGCATGGTGGCTGTGAGAAGTAAGAAACTCTCCAAAAGCTGTCAGTGGGTTAAGGAGGAGGCGTACACACAGAAAGCCCACGAGTGACCAGAGCAGGGTAGTGATATGGGCTGCTGGTGGGGAGGGTGAGAATGTATGGCATCAGGGGCTCTGTGCCAGGTTGTATTCTGTAGGCCCCTGCACCAGCCTGATTTCACCAGTCAGTGAGGGGTCTTGGGATTTAGCTCTTTAAGTCATAACATGCTGATGTTACACAGCTGTCAAATTGTGTAATTTGCATTTATATAACCCCTGTTATTCCAATCTGGACTAAGAAAAGACTGCACTGTGCCAAAACCTTTCCTACTTGAACCATGATGAAATATTACCTCACTAACACTGCCTGTACTATGAGCAACTTTAATTAATTAGTTGAGAGCCCAAAGGTTAAGCACACATGGATTACCCAATGTAATTTTGGGGGCACACGCGTATGAAATAATCAATCCAGGGTTTCCAATGGGAACATTTCCTCCTCTCTGCCTCAAGCTGCTCTTTGCCACTACTTTGAAGCTGCATTGAGATGTGTCTACACAAATAAAAAAGTAATGCAAAAGCTGCGTTTGCTCAGTAAAACCCTGTCTAGAAATCACCATGTGGTTTTTGCTTGGGCCTTTTTTCTTTGTGGGCTGTTTCCTGATTTATTACCCAAGTGGAGGCATATAGGAAGAAAAAAACACAGCATCGAGATTAAAAGCTGCCATGATGCATGAGCATCTGGGGCTTGGGGTGGCCTTTGGGTGTCTGTACCTCTGGGGACTGACACAGCATCCTCTGTGCAGGAAGGCACAAGGGATCAGCAATGCACACCAATAAGTGATGTGCTCATGGCTGCACAGCCCTTCCCAGGGCTGTGTCTACCTTATGATTGCCTTGCAATTTTCTGTTTGTATTCCTGCAGTGACTAGAGAACCCATTAAAGAATTTGGGGGTCTGTGTTGCTACACACTGTACCAGCTTGTAGAGAAAATAAAGTATCTAAAGTATCTGCACTAGCAAGCTCACAATTCACATGATTCATGTGGCAGAGAGGAGTAATTTATTTACTCCTTTCTGGTTCTTTGCTCCCTTCTCCCCACTTGTGAAATGTTTATGTAAGCTCCTTTCTGCTAGCTAGTATTGCTTTAGTTGAATTATTTGAACTTTGAAAACAAATAATTTTTTTCACTAATGGATTTCCAGTAGCATTTCTCACATATTTCTCCTTAGCTATTTCTCTTTGCAAAAGGGTCTGAGGCATTCCTCCTGGAAAACCTTTGTGAGTCTATTAAAAGAGAAGGTGCTGGCCCATTTTCACCCAAATCACCTTTATTTGAGCATGGGGATATAGAGGGCCGGGGAGCTTTCAGCCCCATCTCTGGCCCCTCAGCTGTTCCTCCCAGCAGCAAGCCTGAAGGTTTGCCAGGGGAAAGAAAATTGGGGCATAAGTTCCCTCATCCAGCAGAGGGAATTTAACCTGACTGCCACATACTAGGTGGTGCTTAGTGTGCCAAGAACTTCACTGAAGGGAAGAGGCTGTTTCTCATACTTCTCTACCAGCATTTTTTTAAGGTTTTGCCATACCTTGTTTACATCTTTTTTAATATAAATTACTTATAGTTGCTGAGCGCTTCTGTCTTTCCCTCATGTACAAAGTGTGGGATTTCACTAAACATGCAACTGTTGTGTTAAAGGAGAGCACCAACACAAACTGGACCAAGCTCCTTATTTTCACTATTTTCATTCATACCTGAAGTGCTCTTATTTTTCTTGCATATTGTATGTGAAAAGCCTTGAGCAGGATATGAGCCCAGTCTAGCCTCTAAAGAAGCTTCAGTTTGTAATATTTCCACCCCTGTTAGCAGAAAGTCAGACAGGCCCCAGGGGTGGAAGGCAACATCTCCAGTGCCACCTGGAGACTGCTAAAGTTCCCTGAAAGTTCAGTCCTTGTGTACCATCATGCTCCCCATCCTGCCCCAACAGCACGACCAGAAGGCTGACATCTAACCCTGAGGGAACTTGTGCACAGATAAATGCAAGGACTTGTGAAGGAACAGCTTGCTAAGTTTGGCTGGGGAAATTCACATGGATGGAAATGAACTTTCACCTTCTCTAATGGGGAGCCCAGCACAGCTGAGGTCAGTTTATGTGGGATTAATTTTGTTCTCTTGCATTCTGATGGAGTGTGCTTTCTTTGCTCCACTCCTTTTCATCTCATTTCCTATTAATTTCAAAGGCTCCTTTGTAGGGTTGAAGTAAGTTGTCCTCTTCAGTGTTTGTTGATTTGGGGATGCTCAGCACCTGCCAGATCTGAGCCTTAGTGTGGAGCTGAAACACATGCTAAATGGTAAAATGCAGACATTGTCTCAGTTGTTCTGAGTTTCGCATTATCATGATGTCTGTGTATTTCTCTAAAATAGTTGTCTGCAAAAAGATGGATTTGTCATTCTACTTATTCTCTGCTTCTCAGTGAAGGCAATTTTTTCTGGGAAGGAAGCTTCCCACAGAAGATCACATTTGATGGACTTACTCCAGAAATTTATCCATAAATAAATAGATAAATTTTGAAAGTCAAAATTTATAAAAAATATCTTTTTTTAATAAAAAAGATAAATTTTGAAAGTTAAGTCATAATTAACACATGAAGTTTAGGGTATGGGTCCCTTTTTCAAAGCTGCATTGTCATTTGAAGGCTAAGTGAAGGTTTGTGCTTATTTAGTTTAACTTTGATGATTAATTTAGAGGTATTTATCTTTCTAGATCTTTTGGGTTGAACACTGGGAAAAATGAGGTGGAATGGCTTACTAAGATGTATAAGTTTATTTAAAACAATAAATCCAAAACCACCACCAACAAAAAATACCCAAAATTAAGCCAAACAAACAACAAACAAATAAACAAACAAAAAACCAAAAAAAAAGAGCGCACCATCAAACAAAAGCACTTAGGACTAAACCCAAAACCAACAACAAGACAAGTGAGATAAGTCCAAATGGAGACTTTTGTCCCACCTTCCTGCTGGAGGGCATCATTCTGCCTATAGGGTATGATGGTTGAAGCTCAGGGGCAGCAGCACATGTGTTTTTCTTGCATGACTTGGTTCAGCTCCCTGCTGTCCTCCAGACCTCTTCAGCAAGGCAGGGGGGCACAGAGATGTCAGGAGGTCTCTAAGGCAAGTGATGGTGGATCCCTGATGTCTGCATCTCTGGTACTCCCAGCCAAGCAGGAGCAAGGCATCAGTAGCATCATAGACCCTACATTACCACCAGTTTTCCACTGGGCAGTGTTGTGATCTCCCTGCCCATCACACGGGCCATTGTCAAGCTCTTTCCAGGGAACTCACCTCTCTTACAATGATTTGAGATCTGCAAACCCTCAGGTCAAGCTTAAAATAGATGGAAGAGTTGCAACACCCAGATGGACACCAGAATACAGTTTGAAGCCAAATTAAATGTCCAACTATGCTCTTTCCTTATTTCTGTTGTGCTTTTGCCTCTTGCTAAGCATATATTCCAACAATAAACATCTCTGTAAGTGGGTTGACAGATAGCACTCATGAATTAATATGGGAAATATGACTGCATCCACCAGAAAAATTTCTCTAGTGGGTCTCTCTCAAGACAGGGAGGGTACTGAAGTACCTGACTCCTCATTTCCTTATGCTATTTCAGATGAGACCCTGTTCCTGGAAGGCAAAGCTGCTGTGTTAGAAGTGCCTGAAGCTGCTTTCCCTTGGGGACAGGCTGTAGTCCTTCCCCACTTGCTCTTTAGGGCAAGGAACAAGTGAAGTGCAAGCTGTCTGATTTCAGAGAGTCCAACTCACAGCTGCAGCAGCAATGCAGATCGGGAGGAGCTGAATACTATTGCCAAAATAAGTTTCCTTCCACTGATTTGAGCTGATCTTTAAAGGTATTTCTTTTTCTAAGGTCACACGTTCTGAATACTGTCTTGCTAAAGAGAAAAATTACAGGGTAATATGGTCCACATAATTTATGGGAAATTAACACAGAAGCAACACAAGTCACATTTTTCCTGTGGTTTTTGTTACCATAAAATGGGACTGGATGGGAATCCTGAGTACACTTTAATAATTCCCAGATACTAATAAGAAATAATCCAACAGCTTGTGGTACTTAAGATTTCAGGAAAAGCAACGAATTACTTTGACTTCTTCTGATTTACATCAGCAATACCACAAACCACTGATCTTCTAAAATATGGTGCATCCAGAAAACCTACTAGACTGTTTTATGAAGGAGTCATTGTTTTTCAAAAAAAAAATGAATGTGGAAAGGACAATTTTTGGCAAATAATTGCATCTGTAATGGAAAACATACTGACTCATTAAACTACAATCTTAATCTTCCTCACTTACTTATCAGCTTTTGATGGAGTGGAGTCTGGGATTTATATTCTGTCCCATGTCCCACAGAACTTTTGTCCAGTAAAAGGGTCATCTGCAAATCTCACATAGGGAAGAGTAACATTTTCCTACCATACCATCATCTTAGAAAAGAGGGGGGATAGGGGGGAGGGAGAAGACATGGCATTAAAAGTTAAAAGCTGCTGTAAACCTAAGAAAATACATTTGTTCAGCTGAGCCCACATTAAGCTTGATTTGCTTCATTTGGAAACAGCTGAAACTGGGTAATCTGAAGTTTGTAGTGAGAAATATCAATTTAACATGTATTTGGTGTGCTAAGGGCTGCTCTGTTCTAATTAAAAATCTGCTGTGTTTTTATGGTGGTATTCTGGAGGCTGTCTTGATTTGCTGATGAATGTTGACAGGACTATTAAAGCTGTGAAACAACATCACTTGAACGTGGCACAAAATGAAAGGAAAAGCACTGCCATGCTGCTCTTGGGTGTTATTATCCTGATTAAAATTGGAGCCAAAGTGAAAATCATCCCTGGGCTATGCATTTATTTATTTATTTACCTTTTTAAAATGACTTCATGGTATTGGTAGCTGTGTTTCCCAACAGGAACACTTAAGGCACTGTGATTAAGTGAAGGAGCATTTCTTATTAACCCCTCTTGCTTGTGCCTAGAAGTACAGCTGAAGAATAACAGGGTGTTCTGTGTGTCAGCATGAATGTGCCATATGGAGGGCTGGACAGGACCCTGACTATTAATGTTTCCTAACACTGCTGGTTATTAAAAATTCTTTTTTTCAGTGCAGTTTTGAGAAGTACACCAACAGGCCTTTGAAATTCAATGGGAAAAGAGTCATCTAGATAGATTGTGGCTTTAACTTGTCCCCTTAAATTGCCCAAGAGTAGCTGAAACTGTCTATTTTCCTATTATTTGGCATGTTTTCCAAAATTTAAGTCATTCAAATGGTGACTGGGCCCACAAGCAAAGAAGCCAAGTCAGACTCATACCAGCTTAGGGTTTTAGGGCCACTTCAAATAGCTCTCTGTCCATCCTGTGTGGGATGGGGGAACAGGTCAGTTAGAAATAAAGTGGACTTCCTTGCACAAGGTCTCTTGTCTTTTATATGCATGCATATAAAGATTATAGGGCGATTTTAATGAGCCCTTTTTCCTGTGGGCTGCTGTCCTCAGCCAGCACATGGGCAGAGCACATGTCAGGATGGAGCATGGGCAGAGGTCTAGGCATGGCTAAGCAGCTGGGGGCCAAGAGGGGTGCTGGCTGGGGATGGGGCTGGCACCATAATCAGGTGCTGCTTTCAGCCCCAAGGAGAGGGAGCCTCCTCTCAGCCTTGTAAGGAATGGGACAAGGAGATTTGCCTGATAATCAGTGTAGAAGTGGGAACAAATGAGAGCTTGTTTTCCATCCAACCATGATATTGAGCTAAAATTAAAAGAGGCACAAAAGAATGTGAGGAAAAAGATTATTTTATTGTCTACACACCAGGGCTCCTAACCTGGTAATAAATCTGGCTGTGTTGCCATCACTGGATGCTGCCCGTGGGACTCACATGCCTGGAATGCGTAAGTCCCTCAATGTAACCTATTTAGGAAGAGTCAAGAGGAGAAAGGGAACAGCAGGCTGCAGAGAATGGGCTGTTATCTCTCTCTGAGTCACTGGACATCCTCTCCCTTCCCCAGTTCTCCTCCTTCGCTTTCCCCCCCGTGCAGCTTGCACTCCGGTTTCGGAGGAGTTACGGTCAGGGAAGGTGGAGCCGGGAGGAGGCGAGGAGGAGAAGGGAGGATGCCGGCACGGCTGCTGCTGCAGCCGCAGCTGCTGGCAGGTTGCCCCGGAGCCTGCTCTCCTGAGGCTCCGCAGCATTGAATCTCCTTCCCCCAGGTACTGGCACCGGAGAGCAGTTCCATTGTCCCAGCAGATCATAGAATCATATTATTGGCTGGGTTGGAAGGGACCTCAGAGATCATCGAGTCCAACCCTTGAACCACCGTTACGGTTGCTAGACTATGGCACTGAGTGCCACATCCAGTCTCTTTAAATATCTCCAGGGACGGAGAATCCACTACTTCAGTGGGCAGCCCATTCCAATCCCTGAGATGGGAGCTCCTGGCTGACACGGATGCTTGGGGCTGGGCTGAGCCTTTCTGTGCAGCGGGGAAGGGCTGGCTGGGAGGTGGTTTCATCCTTAGCATCTGATGAAAGTTTGGGAAAAGGGTTTGTGGGTCTTGTATGTCATTGCACAAGTCCAGGCAGAAGAGGGTGTTTGACGGGGATACAGCATCCGGCTCTGATGCTCATCTCTTAGAAGGGGCTGCTGAAGCCTGGAGAGGATGCAGAAAAAAAATCCACTCAGATGTTGTAAGGGAATGTCCTAGAGTGACAAAAGTAAAAATCTCTGCCTGCAAGGTGTGATTTAGCTGTGCTTGGGAAAGAGTCTGGGTATGTGTCTTGCAGTCCTGTCTTCCTGAGGTGGTTCACATGAGGTCATGAAAGTGACTCCAAATGCCTTTCTGTGAGAAAAGATGAGGTGCCCACATAAAATAAAACTTCTAACTAGTTTTCAACAAAAATCACAAAACCACAGTGGTGGATTTCTTTAGTGCCTCCCTAACTGGAAAAAACCGCTGGAAAAAACCGCCCCTGTAAGATGCTGGAAGTTTCAGTTTGAATGATTTGCTGGGTCTACGATTCTGCCAACATTAAAAATACTGTAGACTTTTCTAGACATACTGATTTTTAAACAATTTAGCAGCACTGAGCATTGCATCAGATATAACCTTAATGGATAGAAAAATAAATAATCACAGAACTAAATACTATAATTAGACCATAAGTAGATTATAACCAGACTACTATGTGGAGAGAGAATAAACTCTAAAATTGTAGTGTACTAACAGACTTGATTTTAAGCAAGAAAGAAGTCCAAAATCCTGATAATAGAAATATAAAAATCACAGGAACAAGTTGATGTCTACAACAGCCAAAGACAATAAGAAGGAGGTTTGGAAGCTTAGGAACAAAAATAATATTGGCCATTGAAAGGAGATATGGAAGAATGTCAATTATAATGGAGAAATAACAGAAGTGTTAAGTAAATACTTCTGTTATGTATTTGGGAAAAAGCCACCCAAATTAGTCATATTACATGCTGATCTTGATACTGAAACACTTTCCAGTTCAACAGTTTCTCAGAGGATGTTAAACAGTAGCTACCAAAGCAAGACATTTTAAAATCAGGAGGTCTAAATAATTTGCATTTGAGAGTTTTATAAGAGCTTGCTGAAGAGCTCTTTGGATGATTAATGGTACTTTTCAGTAAGCCTTGGAACAGTGCAAAGTTTTAGAGGACAGAGCAAAAATTAAAGTAATCCCATATCAAAAGGAGGAAAATCGCAGCCCAGGTTATTTTAAGCCTTTGCACTGACACTACAAAAACCCAGAATTTTTAATGATTGCTCACGTAATATCGAATTAATGAAGTTATTATAATTTATCAAAAAACCCATAGCTTTGAGGAAAAACCTCTGAAAACAACCAGATTTTTTTAAGGAAAAAAAAAAGGAAAAAAAAAAAGAAAAAAAAGACTTACAAGCTGGTTGAAAAGCTGATTGATTTAGTACTCTGTAACATTTAAGTCAAGAACAATGTAATTTAGTCCCTGGAGTGTCCTGTCTGGATAAGATACCATAACACCATATTAAGTGTTGCCACTACTGTATATGTATATTTTTAGTTTTGTCTTGTAGTTCTGGGTTCTGCCTTTTCCAGTTTTTCTAACTGAAGATCTAAAAGGAAATCATTGCTGACAAGGTTTGCAACCAGTGTGGAGAATGGGGAGGGGTAAGTAAGAAAGACAGGTGACAACTAGAAAAAGACAGTTCTTCTGAGTTAAGGACTCTAGTAAAAGTAATGTCACACTTCTGGGAAAACAAACAACATAACTTGTTAATGAGATTGGTAAGTCTGACTTCTCAGAAGCTACCCTCCAAAGGATGCTGTCAGCAAAGGTGATCTCCTGAGTAAGCTGATCAGGTCTTTCAGTGTACAAAGAGGGTATCCCAGTTAGGTACAGGGATATCAGAAGGGGTGAAAGATTAGCTCCTCTGTTGGGGTTCAAGCTCATTTTTTAAATAAAAAGAGAATTAGAATTTAAGGGAAAGCCTTAACCTTCTCTTGCTACTTAAAACTGATGGTTATGTTGCATGAAGGCTCCAGTTTACCAATTCTAAGTATAGAGCTCCAGTACAGAATGGGATAAAACAAATGTGAGACAACCTACAGACTGTGAGGTGCAGTTTGATAGTTTTGGAGTAGAAATAAGGCTCAAATATTTTCAGAGAGTGGTGTTAACCATTTTAGTCATATTACATGAATGCTGCATATTAGACATGCTGCTGCACTGGACCCTTTTATAATCAGAGTTTTTAAAACAAGATGTGTCTCATTTGAATAATTATTGTAGAGAAATTTTATGTGGTATTTTAATCAAGAAGGTCAAAACAGAAGAACACAATAAACTGGTATAATAAATCTATTAATCATTGAATTGTATATTATATATATAATACATATATTGCTGTCTGGGCGGCTGGGACTGATGGGAGAAATTTGGGGAAAGGGATGAAAAGCTAAGAAATATGGAGAGGCAAAGAGAATATATGTGTTCTGAACTGGAGAACAGATGAAAGGTTTTGAGTCAGCTGAGGTTATGCTGATTGTTGATGACCACCAGAGTATGCTGTGAAGCTTTGAATGGACTCACACTTCCCACATTTTGCCAGTCTCCCTTGTTCAGAGAAAATTTGCCAAGTGTGGTAGTGCAGTGCATATCTGACCCATCTTGGTGCAGTCCCAGTGGAACAGGTACATCTTGTTCTTGATTTAGTGTCTTCTTCTCTTGTGTCTTGAGGCAGAGCACTGACTCTGAAACCTTTCTTGGCACAAACAGTAGCTAAGAGTGCTACTGATGCCATGTTTCTTACCTTTTCTCTCTCTCAAAAATCCAAGCTAGCAAACATTCAGCCAGCCTTTCCCCCACCCTGACCACTCACATGACTTTTGTTGAAAGAACTGCACCTAAAGCTGAAAAATAAACTGTTTAAAAGCTTGGGAACACTGGCAATAATTTGTCTCCCTCAGAGTTCCATTCTAGCCTCAATAATTCTGTGATTCTGTGAAGTAAGGTGACCTATTTTCATGTACCATTTCCCATGGAGCAGTACAGCATTCAGTTGTGCCCAAGAGGTAGATCATGGAACACCTTTGGAGGGAAGAGGCCTCTTGTCTGTAGGGCATCTGCTTCTGTGGCTGCAGAAGTCAGTAAACTGGAATAAATGCTACAGCTGTCTCTAGAAAGAGAAAGGACAGCCCTGTGATTCAGGTTGCTGTTAGCTTTCTACCTTTACCTTTGCTTCAGGAGATAATCCTAGCTTGAGTCTTTTGCAATCCTCTCGTGACTTCAGTGGAGTTCTGGTGCGTGGCATTTTATAATTTACATGGACATACAGCAAGAGGTAACAGGGTGGTTTGCAACTAAGCATCAGACAAATACCTATGAAAAAGGTTCTAAGCTACAGAGGTGCACCTGTGGAGAAACAGATGAAGACCATCATTTGAAAGTGCTGTGACAGACAACCAGATAGTGCTGAAGAAGTTCTGTCACAGGTGCATCCTGTGTTGCAAACAGGATGGAGCAGGTGAATGGCTCTTTCTGTGAGCTGGGATTTGATCTTCTAACATTTTTTTTTCTTTCAGTGATATGAAGAGTCTCACACACAGATAGAAATATGCTTGTATATGAAGAGGACTGGTTAACAGAGTAGACTTGACTAGACTAGTTAAGTTGGAAGAGACATACAACAATCATCTCTTCCAGCTGCCTGACCACTTCAGGGTTGATCCATTCAAATCATGTTGTTAAGGGTGTTGTCCAAATGCCTCTTAAATACTGACAGACTTGGGGTATCAACCACCTCTCTAGGAAGCCTGTTCCAGTGTTTGACCACCCCCTTCATAACAAAATACTTCCCAACACCCAGCCTAAACCTCCCCTGGAGCAGCTTTCAACCATTCCCACACATCCTGCCACTGGATACCAGGGAGAGGAGATCAGCACCTTCCTCTCCACATCCCCTCCTCAGGAACCTCTAGAGAGCAATGAGGTTTCCCCTCAGCCTCCTTGTCTCCAAACTGGACAAGCCCACATTCCTCAGCCACTCATCACAGGACCTTTCAACAGCTTTTTTGCCCTTCTCTGGATGCAACCAAGGACCTTCCCATCCTTCTTCAATGGTGGGGCCCAGAGCTGCACACAGTGCTCAAGGTGAGGCTGCACCAACACTGAATACAGGGGGATAATAACTTCTTTTGACTGGCTGGATGTGCTGTGTTTGTTGCAGCAGAGAATGGGGTTTGTTCCTTTGACTGACACTGAGCCTGCTGCCAGCCAGCACCCCCAGATCCCGCTCTGCAGGGCTGCTCTCCAACCTCTCCTCTCCCACTACCCACTTGTGCTCAATGTTATTCCATCCTAGATGTAGAACCCAGTATCTAGAATTATTTAATTTCATCCCATGTATCATAGCCCAATGCTTTAATCTATCTAGACCCCTCTCTGAGGGTTCTTGCCCTTCAAGGGAATCAACAGCACTTCCCAGTTTGGTATCATCAACAAACTTGCCAGTGGTGCATTCCAACTCCTGCATTCGGGTTGTTGATAAATATGCTAAACAGGACTGGCTCTGGAAGTGAACCCTGAGGAACACCACTGGTGATTGTTCATGAGCCAGATGTAGCCCCACTCACTGCAACCCTTTGAGCTCTTCCTTTCACCCAGCACACCATGAACCTTCTCATCCACAAGTTGGACAACTTGTCCAGAAGGATGATGTGAAGGACAATATCAAAAGCCCTACTAAAACAAAAATATCCCAACATCTGCTGTCTTCCCTTCATACATTATGTGGGAAACCTTATCACAGAAGGGGATCAAATTAGTTAAACAGGACTTTACATTTGGGAACCCACACTGATGGTGCCTGATGACTGAATTATTCTTTAAATGCCTCTAAAGAGCCCCTGACACAGCTCATGGTGAACATGGGAAACCATCCATGCTACCTGTAACAGTCTGAGCATACGGCTGTGCTGCTTTTGACTGGGATAGAGTTAATTTTATTCACAGTAGCTGCTATGGGGCAATATTTTGAATTAGTGCTGAAAATAGTGTTGACAATGCAGAGTAACTGCTGAGCAGTGCTTCCACAGAATCAAGACCTATTCTGCTTCTCACTCCAGCCCACAAACAGGGAGGCTAGGGGTGCATGAGAAGTTGGGAGGGAACACCAAAGGGATATCCCACATCATATATGACATTGTGCTCAGAACACAAAGGTGGGGAAAGAAGAAGGAAGGGGGAAAATTCAGAGTGATGGTGTTTGTCTTTCCAAGTAACCACTACACGTGATGGAGCCCTGCTGTCCTGGGGATGGCTGAACACCTGTCTGCCCATGGGAAGCAGTGAATAAATGTACAGCTTTTGCTTTATCTATTAAATTGTCTTAATCTCAACCAACAAGTTTTGTCACTTCTAGCCTTCCCATTCTCCATCACACCAGAGGGGTGTGAGGGAGTGGCTGTGGCTCACTTGCTGACTGGGGTTTAACCATGACAGTGGCTCATGTGAAAACCAGATATAAGCTGGTAGGGACATATATTTAGATAATAATGAGAAAAATAGAGGCATCAGGCTCTCTGTAAGAGTCAAGGAGCCTTTATAATCCCAGCTGGCCTACAGGATGGCTTTTTACTATGATACCTGAGGATACAACAAGGTAAAAATCTAATCCCATAAATAATGGATTTGTTAATTATGTCTCCTTTCTTCCCTCTGTGATATACAATCAAAATTATTACCCAGGCCATTCTAAATAGGTTGATTATGCATGTCTCTGTTTTAGCTGTTTTGTGACTTTTCTGGTTTTGACTTTGATCACTACACCAACACCAAACCATAATTTAAGAATCTTTTGGTTTTTTCCTATGAAGAGTTGTTTTCCTCCCCTATATCTCTCACAGATACCATCAGTGGATCCTATTCACAGTGAGAATAACAGCAGTGTATCCTGGGAGTCATTCTGCAGTCCCAGGAGATGAGGTCTTGCCAAGAAAGGCAGCCATGGATGAAAGTGGAGACAGGAAATTATTTGCCTACAGCTCTCATGAGACCCTGTTACAACAGCTCAAACTGGGTTTTTAATATATAATTTGTATTTTATATACTTATAATTTTTTTTCTTTTGATGGAGTGTCCACTTGCCCAATCTATTTTCTAATGCTTTCTTTTATGATAAAAATGCCCCTTTTCTGTTAATGTTAATTTAGTCACAACCCCCAGATTTTCCTCTGAATTAATTTGCCTGTTGGCAAAAAAGAAGGAAATGCTGAAGAGTTCCTGCTGGAACCAGTTTCTTGTTACAAAACTACAAGTTCAGAATGGTAACTTAGAAATGTTTTCCCTGGACTTTTCAGGCAATCCAACTACTTCTAAGGAACTGGGAAATACTCCCAGGTGCCACAAGACTGAGGTGCTGAAGTTTCATGCTGGGTAATAAAGAGGTGCTCAGACAATACAGCAGGAGGTTCCATGTACATGCACCTATATCAAGAATAATTAGCAAAGTAAAACTGCCTTTGGAGATTGTTTAGACAGGTCTGGGCTGTGCCCTGTGATACTGAGTTTAGAGAAAGGCCCAGGCAGAAAAGCACTCTACACCCAGATACCATAACAAAACTGACACTCAGGGGAATAAAATAAATATTTGATTTCTCTGTCTTCTCATATCCACCTCAGACATCCAGCTAACTTTGATAATACTTTGCACTATAATTCTTTACAAATATGAGTATTCAAAATTAATATAAATGTTTTTATAGATAGTTGTGGGTTTATTTTTCACTCTCTGCCCACTGATGGCTTTACAGCTATGGCACAGAGTATCGGCTGATGGCTTTTTGTGTGCTGTAAATGTACCCAACCTAAAAGCTAAAGTAGCTGTTGAAACCCTAATAATATCACTCAGTGCATATAATGCTATTTCCATCTTCAAAGCCTTTTACAAGCCATGAATTAATATGGTAATAGCTTTATCTTACTGTAGACCTTCCTCTAGCTGCTCAGCAGGTCTCATAGTGGTGCCTGTGGGAAGAACACCCCGATGCTTCAGATGTCTAACCACTGAATCTGTATCTCCTCCAAAAGCATGGCAGATTCAAGTTATGGAAAAACTCTTGCCAGCTGATGGGGGTTTGACATGGTGAGATGCCACATACCCAAGGGGACCCTCCTCAACCTGCTCTTGTCTGCACTTGGACTAGAAGGTCTTTGGGTGCTATCCAGTGTCTTCTGGCTTGGTACAGACAATTAGGACCTCATAGAAGTGTGAACATAAGTTACGATAAATTGCCATCAAGGAAGACTCTTTCAGATGCTGAATAGTGGCAAAAGTCATAGTGCCTTACACAATGGGGGACACTTGCATGGTTTGGACCTCACTTTGGGGTCAGTTGTTCATCATCACCTATGATCTTGGTCTATAGAGGTGTCCCCCACTCCTGCTGTCCAAACCACAGATGAGGGAGGAAAAGAGCAGCTGGATGGCGGCAGAAGCAAATGAGGTGAGAAATGCACATTAACCTTCAGATCCCAAAAGTCTCCCTTCTGAAAGGGAAGACTGAGATCCACCTCTTAGCACAGCTTCCCTGAGCTGTGTTCTCCTCCCGCCTGCAGAAGTCTCTGCTTGCGGGGAACGGATTTTGGCTGCTTCTTTTTCCTGAGGTTCACAGGTGCCCTAGTGACCTTCCCTGTTCCTCACTGACAAAGTGTGTCACCCCAGGTCCTGAGACCATGGTGCCACCAGCCCTGGTAGGAGTCGTGCTCCTCAGCATCCACTGCAGCGGCTGCTCCTGCAGAGCGCCAGCACTATGGCCGGGACACCGCACTTGCATCCCTGAAAGTAAACGGGATGTCAAGTACATTTCCCATCTGGCATCTATTAAAATAATGTGTGTGTGTGTATATGTGTGCATACTTGCCTATGTTCATGTATAAAATGTGGACACACTCCCTGATTTAAAATACAGAGTGAAATGCCTGTTCTAAATGATGTTTTAATTTTGGTTCTTTTGTTAACTGCAACAATCCTTTATTTTAGAGTTTGTGCAAACTATTTTACTTAACATATTATCTGTAACAGATTGCATAAGCATGACTGTTATCTGCATTAGTCATCACTTCAGACCATGGAATATAAGTCATGGCAGTCTGGATTTAATGAATGTTTGAATTAACCTATACCTAATTTCTTGTGTTTTAAAACCTAAATCGCATTGAAAGCTGAGCTTTGTTTACTTCCCAAAATTGATCTGAGGGCCATTTGGAACACTTAGTGTATTCTAAAATGTGATTGTATCAACAATACATGCTTGAGTTTGTTTTAAAGGGAGTTTTTCTTTCCTAGTTTACATAAATAATTTTAAAAAATCATTCACTTTTTTGGATCATAATGTACTCACTTGGCTTTTAGACCTATGTAGTTCACAGGCCAATTTTTCAAGCAGGATTCTAAAGCTATTGGTGGATTACTTTCTGTTTGCTACTTGTAGTCTGAATTCCAGAGGCACCCTCGCTAAAAAGAGTGAGGATTTTCATCAAGCTAAGTGGTTATACTAAATAGGGCAATTTTGGGTGCTCTTAGCTTCTGTGCTTAAAAATACAACGCAGAAGAAAGCAACACCAGGTTTGCTGTTAAACCACAGAGGGCACTGTTTATTCTTAATATGAAATGACCCTATTACATAGACTCTTGTTACTCTTCATTAAGCAATTAATATTAAGAGCTGAAATTTAGCCATTTTTTCCTTGTTTCTTTCTTTGATTTGAAGATTAACCAAACATATTATACTAATACACACTCTCATGCTCTTTCAGTGTTTGGCAGTGTCCTTGCCTTGGAGTGTCCCTGCTTTTCTTATAGCTTCATCACACCTCATCAAATCAGATAATTAGTGACCTTTACAGTGATGCATCTCAAGATGTAATGCAATAAACTGCTTCAAAATTGTTTCATAGTTAATTGCCACTCTGCATTTTAGCTTGCCCTTTTTAGTTAAGGCACTGAAGAACAGAAAGCAAAGGCAGCAACTGGAGTCCTCATACTGATATCTCACACATGATATTTTTCCCCTGCTGATTTCTACCAGGATGCAGCATAAAAAAATTCAGTGGCTGAAGTATTTGAAGCTGAAAGTCAACTGGCTATGCCAGTATTGTGATTGTTGTTTATTTATCTACTACTTGAAATGTTCTGAACAAAACATGATGACAGTTTTACCAAAAGAAAAAAACTTCCAAAAAACTTGACATAGAAAAAACAATAGCAAAATTTACACCTTTTGCTAAAAATAAAGATTGAATTTAAAAATTCCATTTTATTGTTTTTGTGTCTGTCAAAAATGCTGAAAAAATACTGGAATTCCAGGCAGAACAAGTTTTGGAATTGTCTTGTCTTGGAGCTGTGTTGATACAAAGTGTCCCTAGACCATTGTGCAGAGCATCACACACAGACAATATAAACTGTTTATAACATAAAGATCCTAATAGATTAAAGGAAAAGAAATAAAAAGTTGAAATTGTGTAAACTGTGAGCGGGATTAGTGGTAAAATCTTGGTTTTTTGTGCTTCTCCTAACAGTTGTGCAAGTTTGGGACATGTAAGAAGACGATGAAATATTACTTATTTTGCTGTTAGTTCAATCAGAGGTGTATGAGTCCCTACTTTAGCAGCTCCTCTCTCTCCCTAACAATGATCCTTATGAACTTCATTGGTTAATTTAATTTCTTATTCACTTGAGCCCTGGATAACTTTTGGGATTGTTTTTTTCTGATTCAGTTCCCCAACCTGTGTAGAAGACTGGTGCCAAGACCCATGAGGTGCTTTGCAGCTCTTGATGCAGCACTGCATGACTTAGCCACACATTTCAGGTTTCACCAAGACAAAGAGGAATCTGGATCAGTTAGGACAGAAGTGATATTACTATACAGTTGCAAGCACTTGGTAAGGATTGCAGGAATTATGAATGAATGTCCCTAGAAAACAAGTTTGTCCAGGATTCCCTGATGGTGTTTGGGCAACTTGTGAGTTGGTCGCAGCTTATCACTGTTGGTTGCTCTGGTTGATTGCTTCTCTTTCCAGAACTGTAAAACAACTGAGGCTGAGAGAGGCCAATCCAACCTCCTGCTCAAAGTGGGGTCACATATAGTGGCAGAACACATTGCTCAGGACTTGACCCAGTTGGGCTTGAAAACCTCCAATGATGGAAATTCCACAGCCTCTCAGAGCAACCTATTATAATACTAAATTACCTGACGTTGATATTTTTTTTCCTTATGTCCAGGTTGAATACCTCTTGTTTAATTTATACCAATTGCTTCTAGTTGCTGGAGGAGCTCCTCTTCTCAACATCCACTATTAAGGGTACTACTCAGTAACCACTGCCTTTTGAATTGGACAGTCTAGACAGTTTTTTTCTCCAGCTTGTAGTCCAGCCACCAGGACTGTAAAGACTCACCTTGGACATAAGAATACTGCAGGGAAATGTGGTGAAAACGTTACTAAAGGAAGCTTTTCCTCCACTGGAAAATGACTCAAAAAGGGGTGCTGTTTTTGGGGCTACATTTAAAGGGACAATTTGCAAGACAGCTAATGGAGAGTGTCCAGGGAAATGGAAATTATTCTGATGGTTTCTAGGGTTTTTCCTTTTAGAAAAATCATTGTGTTGAAATTCCATTCTGAGAGCAGTTCCATCAACTCATCCCTTGCTATGATATGGAGGATAATAAACTTTTGGAGTTTTCTTTTAAAGTGTGCAGTAGTAAAGCCCTGAACTCTTCTTAAAGTAACTTGAATATGATTGTCTATACCAGCAAAGAGGCAAATTCTGCTGCACAGCTGGAGTGTTCCTCTCCCTGAGGGCACATCTAGAGACAAGGGCATTATCTTGCAGGTGAGGTTACATGCATATGTATGCATTTTAGGGCTGGGTGTGCATTACCACAAGATAGTTACAAAAACATGTAGATCTGCAGAAGAACTTGATTTTTCAAAATGGTTTTCATGTGCTTCTTTGCCTGTCTGATTTTCAAAAACTGGAAACATAATCTGGGAAATATGGCCACAAAGTCATTACAAAAGCCCTGCACAGCACAACTCTTGCTGTTTTTGGCTTTTCTTTCTCCTCCATATGCCAATTCATTCCTAGCTATGCTTATCAAGGGATCATAAGCATTTTCCATCTCATTTAATTTTTGAACCTGGAATACACTATTCTGCAGCACTGAATATTGGGACTGCTTTAATTTTCTAAGTTTAGGCATATCCGGAATATCTAAATATTATTAAACATAGGGTTCCTTTGATTTTTCCTTTAAAGTGACATAGAATAAATTTGTAGAAGAGAAAGCAGTACTTAAGTTATCCATAATGCATCTGTTTATGTTTCCAACTGGTGTACTTTATCACCAAGTCATTGGTTTATATTATGAAATGATGGTTGTGTAATAAGTAGTTAGCAGAAACCACAGGCACGTCTTTGAAATAACACTAATGGCCATATTTGATGAAATATATGAGACTTTGTGAAAATGATTTGATGAAGAAATGTATTTTCTTTACTTCCTGTTAACAGTGAGCATGTTGAAGCCCTTTAATCTCTGCTGCACAACTAAACATTTTTTTTTCTTATTTGGGATTAGTTTGAACCAGCAAGCACCATTTAATAATCAAGAAGCTTTAATGCAAAAGAATTTGATCAGGGAAGCACTAGTTAATGAAAAGAAGAATGCCCAAGTGTAGTAGTTTCAAATAGGAATACAATTAGCTGGTAATCTCGGGAATTTGTTATACTGCCTCTTTCTATACTTATCTAGTTTATGATACTGAATTTGTGTATGTAGAATCAAAAAATAATAGTAAATTATAAAGCATGCTGGAAGGTCCAAGCATGATGACATTTTTAAGACTAAGGTTTGGTCTGAAAGGATTAAATCTCTGGGTTTATAGGAAAGGTGCTGTCAGTCCTCAGCAGTTTACACCACAGCACATAGGATGAGTTTTCTGGCATTTCACAAGTAAACCAACCAGTTTCTAAGCTAAAATTAGATACAAGCTGAATCTGTAGTTAAAGATGCGATCATTGGACAAGTTTAGTGTAAATGACTGTTAAATTCTATTGCTTAAAAAAGACACTTCCTCTGTAGTTCATCTGTAATTAATTGTGCAAGAGGATATTTTGCACAAATATATTTGTGGACACATTTGAAGAAATAATTTATGATTAAGGTTTTACACACTGTTGTATTTAACTTGTATTACAGACAGCTTTGCTGATGCTACATATTTTCAATCTTGTTCTCAAAAAATTCTCCTAAACTTTGACTACTTTTCCATGTTGGTTTTGGTTTATTGATTTTTTTGTTTTGTTTGCTTTTTTTTCCACCCAAAGAAAGATAACTTGCATACTGCAAAGGGAGTTATATTGGGAAAGTTCTTACCAAACTTGTTCAGCTTTAAGAAATCACTTCATAAAACTATTTGCTTGCGCATATTTTCATCATTTTGGGAAAAATACAAACCTTAATTCAGAGTCCCACATGGCTTTGGTATCAGGACTTGAAGTAAGGCCTTTTCTTCAGTACTGCAATCTTCATGACATAAAATCTGGTTATGTTATAAAGTTTTGAAAAAATTCCAGGTTTGCATATGCTTATCAGAGATTTCTATGACATAGGAGACAAAAAAAATTAGCTGGCCATACCTTCATCTGCCACATGGTTTGTTTTCAGCCACCCTGCCCAGTTGTCATTTCTGCTGAGTCATCCATCCATCCATCCATCCATCCATTCCAGGATGAAAGTGGTGGGATTGGTTTATCCTTCAGTTTCTGCTCCCAGCTGCTGCAGGCATGGAAGTGAAGTGCTGCCCTGCTGCCTGAGCTTCTAGCAGGGCACCAGGGAGGCTGTGGTGGGCAGAAGTAGGAGCTTGGTGTGGAGAGACAGTGGAAAGTGGTGGTAGAGTGTGGACAGCAGTGTGGGATGGCAGGAGAAATTAGAGAGAGCTTGGATGAGTGGTGGAAAAAGGCAGGATGAGTCAATGATGGAGAAGAAACAGGAGAAGGCCAGACCAGGTCTAAGGGATCAGGGGAGGACAAGACAAAGTAGGAGGTGAAGGACATAAAGGTCTACACCATCTGGAATTCTCCTATGAGAGCCAAAGTAGAAGCAAAGACTCTGAGACTGATTTTCCAATGAGGTTTTTCACTTCTAGTCGCATAGGTTTGAAACAACTCCTTCTTCAAAGAGCATGATCAAGACTGTAAAGTGAAGCATTTAATAGACAAAAGGCAAATATTAACATCACTTAACAGTCATTTGACCCCCCTGTTCTCCATATACAGGTCCAAATTACTTGCTCAAATGATCCATTTTCCACAGAGCTGCTGCTTCTGGCTGCACACACAGGAAGTGTGTGTCTTAACGAGTCTTAACGAAGTCTTAACGAGTAAGCACCTATTGACACTACTGCATCCCTTCATTGCTCATTGACTGGCTCCCATGCCTGATTTACCACACCCCCCTCAAACCCAGCTCTGATGAGAGGTAGAACTTGTATCTCAGAATGCTTAGGAGGCAAGTGCCAAGATCTTTTGACAGGTATTCAGTAAATTAAGTCTTTGAAATTAGTGACTGCATGTGGAATGCCTGACTTTGAGCTGGTGTCCAAGTTTTCAGAAGCTGCAGGTATGAATGTTCCTTTCTCCTTTCTGCCTCACTCATGAATTATTGTCTTCAAGGAGGGAAGGAGGAGTCCTACAGCTAACAGTCTTCCCTTTGTAATTTGGAACAATTTCTAAAATATTTACCCTGTGAATAGAATGGCACAGGGACTTTGTGGTTAAATACCCACATCTAATCAAAACCAGTAAAATGCTAGTTATGCAGGCCAACTTCATTTCAGTGTTTCCTGACTGTTCAGTGCTTCATAACTTTAGTTTATTTTCAGCCAAATTAACCAGATTTGAGAGAAATAGCAGCTTTCTAGAAATTTTGTGCAGTGTTTTGTTTAAGATGAGTGGCTCAGATCAGTATTTCTGCTTCAGGAAGACCTTGGCTGCTCAAACAGTGAGCACAACATGCCCAGTCATCCCCTGCTGCTTGCTGTGCTCTGGGGTGTCCCACACATCAGAGAGAGAGGCTGAGATTATTTGGGTGAGGAGGAACTTTAAATTGAGGATAAAGCACACGAGGCTGTAGAAAACCAGACTTGTTAATTCAGTTGCTAGTGGGGCAGTGTTCATGTAATGATGGCTTAAGGTACAAAATTTGCCACAACACCCCCCAGCAGCACTACAGGCTTGGGGAGGAGTGGTTGGAGAGCTGCCCAGCAGTGAGGGACCTGGAGGTGTTGCTTGACATCTGGCTGAACATGAGCCAGCACTGTGCCCATGTGGCCAAGAGGACCTATAGCATCCTGGCTTGTAGCAGGAATAGTGTGGCCAGCAGGACCAGGGAGAGGATCTTACCCCTTGTGCTTGGCACTGGTGGGGCTGCACTTTGAGTACTGTGTGGAGCTCTAGGACCCTTACTACAGAAAGGACATTTTGGTACTATAGAGAATCCAACAAAGGGCAACAAAGCTGATAGGCGTTTGGAGCACTAGTCTTAGGAGGAGAAGCTGAGGGAGCAGGGATTGCTTGGCCTGGAGAAGAGAAGGCTGAGGGGAGACTTTACTGCTCTCTACAACTACCTGAAAGAAGGCTGTAAAGAGGTGGGTGTTGGTCTGTTCAATGAAGTTGCAAGTGACAGGAAAAGAGGTAATGGTGGTGTCAAGTTGTGCCAGGGGAGGTTTAGATTGGATGTTAGGAGGAATGTTTTCACTGAAAGGGTTAACAGACATTAGAACAGGCTGCCTAGGGTTGTGGTGGAGTCACCATCCCTGGAGGTATTTAAGAGTCATATAGACTTAGTGCTTAGGGATATGGCTTAGTTAAGGTCTCATCAGTGTTAGGTGAATGGTTGGACTCAATGATCTTGAAGGTCTTTTCCAGCTAAAGTAATTTTTGTCATTCTGCAAAAATCATCAGGATCTTAGAGGTGATTCTGCCATTCACAGCTTTCATCTGCAGATGATGTGTATATAGTGCTTTTGGGAGGGACACTGACAGGATTTTCTCTTGCTGGTGCCCTGTGATCCCACTGCAGAAAAATGATGAGCAATCAGAAGAGTGAAATGCTTAGACATTGAGGTTCAAGGCTCTCCATCCTATCACACACTCCATAGGAAATAATAAAGATCAGAATTATCAGCAAGCTCCAGATACTTCACACAGTTCAGGTATGACCAATCTAATTCAAAGTCACATAAACATTTTGGCCAGGTCTGAAAGTTCTGTGTGCCTTTAATGCAGCATGAAATCTTTAATGCAGGAATAAAATTAAGCAAAAAGTGGTTTTAAAAGAGATTTTTTACAGTGAAAACATCCACAGAACACTATCTGTAGGAGCATCAAGGGCTGAAAAATGCAGAAAATTTCTTTAAAAATAACTTCAATCTAATCTGGAACCAGGCTATTAAAATAATTCCATTTTAACTACATAATTATTCTGTCACATTATTACGCTTGATTATGTAGAGGACTTAAGGATTTTGACCATGCATTTCTCACCTGAATGAAATTGACTACTTTTTGTATGTATAGTCTTAACTCTGGTTTCTTCTTAATTTTTTACCTTTGAAATAAATTGCTGATATTTTAAAATTTTTTTTCACCAACTAATGAGTGTTTTATCCAAGAATCCAGTCTAATCTTTATGTTCTCAAGCAACATGATGGGAGGAGCATTAAGTTTATTAAAATGCTTTCTAAGAAAGCTGAAATTTAGGATTTCCTTAATCTTGTTATGAACCAGGAAATTATAAGAATAATAAGACCAGGATGAGTATTACATAGTTACACAGGGATGCTCTGGCAGTGTTTCCATGTGTAGCCTTTGGACTATATGAGCTGCTCAGCATGGTCTACTGGGAGCAGTTTTGCTATTTGACTTCCTTGTGTCCAGGGATTTTGCCTCAGGTAATGAAGCATTTGTTATCCATAACTACTTCATTAGTGTGAAGATTCACATGAAGGAGCTATAGGGACCTCTTTTCAGAAAGCTGCCATTGGTAAGGGGGATGTTGAATATCCTCAGGGGAGAGAGAGTCAAATTGAGAGAACCTTGTCTATGAGAACATGATGCGGGTGCTCCCTGGGGTCTCTGTGCTTGCATGAATAGGAAGGATTAAAGGTTTAGTCTTATAGCCCATTTGTCATGAAATCCTCTAATGATGACAGAAACTGTAGACCAACCTCATATAGAATATCTATAAAGAGCAGAGTGAAAAGGATATAGTGAGGCAATGGCGCATGTCCCTAATTTTAGAAGTATTGAAAGTGGGAGAATTGGAGGAGTTTATGACAGTAACAGAATATTTGGGTTCAATTTCCACCAGTGCAAAAACCGAGACCTAAAGGCTGTGTCTTGAAAAGCCCATATGAGCATCTGGTTATACTCACCCTTCCTCTGTGTCCCCAGCACCAGCTAGGTAACACAAAAACATTAGTCCAAAACCCTAAAATGTCTCAAAAGCCACACAATCTAATGGGGAAAAAGCAAGAGAGCACTGATGCCCAGCAGCAGCAAGGATGTGGCTGGTGAGAGCACCTTTGACTTGTTGAAGGTACCTGTCTGTTTGTAACCTGGGATTTACTGGGGTCCCTTGGCTTGACCCTGACTGAGGCTCTTTAGATGGTCCAGGATTGCCAGTCAGCTGCTCTGTTTCATTTCAGATGGAAATGTTTTGATTTTCTCCCACTGAAAAATGTTGAAAACACCAAATGTGCATTTCATATTTCAGCTGGAACTTGATGTCCCACAAAATGGAAATTCCCTCTCTTTGTCTAGCTGAAGCCAGGAAGAAGAAGACTTTGAGAAGATGGACACATGAGGAGTAGCCTGATCTCCAGAGGAGAAAATGCATGTGAGATTCTAGGGCTGTAGCTCTTCTGCACAAATAAAGGCAGTACTCCTAATGTGAACATTTCATTTTTTAGCCAATAAAAATATACTCTTTTTTCTGAACACCTGGAATTTTTCAAAGGAATATCTATACCAACCAGATTTAGTTACAGGCCTACAAAACATAAGTGGCAAGCAGGGGTGAGGGAGGGAAAGCAAGGTGTTTTAGGACACAAAGCAGCCCTTCTCTGCCAGGATTCCTGTTTAAAATATAAGCTCACATAAGCAAGGATAATCCTTTTCTATATGTATTATAATGTCCAGTGAGTTGTTATAAATCAGTAATAATCTGTGAGTGCCAGCTTGCCATGCACAGCTTTTTTAAACCAAATTTTTCCTTGTGAAGTCAGCCTGGTGTTACATGTGTCTGTCCTGGCACTGAAGCAAAGTGTTACCTGCTGCCTGTGAGGGAGAGTGGCTACACGGGGTGGAAATTATCTGTATGCAACTGCTATGGGAGCAAATGTGAGCAGCACCCCTTTGAGAATCAGTCTGGTAAAAAAGGAAAAAAACACCAGTTTACCAAGAGGATAAAGGACAATGGCTGAAACATGGGTATTTATCAGAAAATTTATCATAATAGAAAGCATACCATAACCCATGTGCTCTCAAAAATATGACCCTGCAGGTACAGAGCTTTTTAAGTGCCTTGTTAAAAAATGGTCTGAAGAAGGTTCTTTTATAGAAAGGGTAAAATGTTCATTCCTTGGGCTAGTCAGTAAGTTTTTAACTTCTGTAGTTTTTCCTCTTTATCCTAATAAATGTCTTGTTCCTTCCAAAATCTCAGAATAGGAAATGCCTCCATTAACTTAGTTTAGATAGCTGAGTTTCAGTGATACCCACTGCACTTTGTAATTTATATTTGCAGTTAGAAAGCAACATCTGGACCTGTCCCAGTGAAAATGGGATTTCCCACTGTTAATACATTTATTGTATTTCCTTATACAAATATTGTTTTATTATAGAATGGAATAATGTATTAACCTTCACTGTGTCTCAACTATTGATTCAGGCATGGAAAACAAGGTCATTTCCAAGCACCCGAGATACCAAAGCCAAACAATTGCTGTTAAGTGGCATTGATACATTGGCTTTGAGCGGCTATTTATATGTTCATGAATCTGAAGGAGAACTGGGTCTTAGACTATGATATCTCAACCCTGTATTTGACATTGCTGTGAATCTAAATCTCTGCTGCTTATGTTATGGTACCTGTAGGTTTACTGATTCAAAACATGGCTATTTAATCATAGAATCATAGAATCATAGAATTGGCTGGGTTGGAAGGGACCTCAGAGATCATCGAGTCCAACCCTTGAACCACCTTTAATGAAACAAACATATTGGAAATCAGATTGTTACTTGCACAATTACTTGCTAGTCATGTTTTCCTAAGCAGACTGTCATTGCAGCACCTGTGTGCAGATGGCTGTTTAAGCAGTTATCCTGCCTGATTTTAGGGGATGGGATTTGATGCATTTCTAAGGTTCGCTACATAATGTAACCCAGTCCTGAAAAGTTTTTGGGTTTTTTGCAGTCACAGTTGATTAAAGCTGACCTGGCAAAGGACCAGAAAGCCTTTGGGAGGATTAGTGGATATTAGTGTCATTGCCTCTTCTACTGTAAAAGCTGTGGCTGTGTGGTGAGAGGCCGAGCAGGCAATGCCCTGGCACCACTCACCCCTTGGAGCACAGCAGGGAGAGGGGAACTTTCTGTAGACAGAGCTGCCTGGCCACTGCTCCTGTCACCACTGGTGTCCACACCCCTGGGTGCCAAAGAACATCCCTCTCTATTTGTCAGCATCCAAAAGCCCTTTTACAAGCAAGGGGGTTGGCTGCTGGTCCTGGCCACTGTCTGAGCACCGCATTGTTGTGGCTGGGCAGGTGGCCACCAGCCCGGCTGCCGTCCCCTCCGGTGTCCCGACTCACCTGGGTGGCAGTGGGAGGCAGGGACATCACTCAACACCTGGCTCTGTAGTGCTTTGTCTCTCTCCCTTTCTTCTCTTTCTGCTCTGTAGAGCAGAGAAGTGCTGCCGCAGAGAAGTGGCTGGTGCTGAACTTTTTACCTTCGAGGCTAAGTATTTTGTGTTTTGGAGAGAATGGCCATTAAAATGATTTGTGAAATAAATACTATCACTAGGGCAGGTGTTGGACCTGTAAACAGTTAATTGTCAGAGCTCTGCAGATGTCAACTATTTCTTTTGAGACATCTGCCAGCTAATATTATCTGATAGCAGCTCATTCAGTTGATGAATCTGTCATTTTGCAATTTAGTTACCAGAATGTGTGCCGGGTTGATCAGCTTGCATGCCTGTCTTTAGAAGAGCTTCACAGTCTGCAGTCATCTGGAGACATTCACAGTATAGTGCAATAGATGTTTTACAACCAAACTGACAAAAAAAACCCAAACAACTTACAGTAGAAAAATCAAATCATGTTGGCTCTCTGTGTTCTTGAGACTCATGCTGAAGTTGTTTTTCTGTCATGGGAAAGGTAATAGAAGCTCAGTCCAGCCCAAGGGTCAGTAAACAGAAGAAGATGAGACACCTTGTTTGGAGGAGATATAGCAAATGCTTTTTTATAGAAAGTCTGTGAAATCATATTTGTGTTCAATATCTGTGTTCAGCACTGCTCAGATATTTCATACTTTGCTATTTCAGAAGTTTTCTTTAGGTAAACCAATTGTGCTCTAAAAGATATATCTGATCCTCAGAAATGGATCCATGATTATTGATGAGAAGAAATAGGGGAGTATACTTGAAACAGGCAGGATTCCTGCCTTCTTTTGTTGTGATTTGCATTTTGAATTATTCAAATTGAAAGTGATTTGTAGTTGAGAATCATAACAATATTTGTGAGCTTGTCCATGAAATATTTTTTTTTCTGTTGATGGCATCAAAGTAAATCTTAACACCCTCCATAATAATTTCAGCTATGCTTAGTATTTTTGCTATTTGGTAGAACAAAAGATAGTTTTACCTGAGAAGAATGCATTTCCTTAACAAGCCTAGAAAGAAACCATGGAATTTGAATGGGAAGTTATCTATATAAGGTAAAAAGAAGAAAGAAATGTGTTTGAGAAAAGTATAAGCATTGAGGTGTTTGTGATGGAATTGCATTTGAGTTGTAATCTTTTGAAAAAGCCTCCACTAAAGCAGGTAACTTATTTGCTCTGTAGTTGAGCTACTCAGGTTTCCCCCTTGAAGTTTTGGGCTGTGGGGACCCTCCTTCAGGACTTTGTTGCTCTGGATGGCCACAGCCGTGGGACCACAGATGAATAGGATGGAGTGGCAGGAGGGTAAATGTGAGAGCTTTGTGGTTTTAGACAGTTCTTTTGCTTCCAGGAAAGTTAATTAGGAAGTGAAACCCTAAGCAGTTGACAGTGTGCATTGTTGGCTGCTAGTGCTCTGTGACAAATACCACTGAAAGGTACTTCACTTTCTTTTGTAAACAGAAAGGTAAGGAATTTGCACAAAAATGTATTGGTGAAGATCTGCTTTTCATCATGGCCTAACCACATAGTAAACAACAGAAATAACTTGTTTTAATAAAGTATGGTGTTGAAACATTTATCAGCAAGCTCTTTCTCTCCATTTCAAAGGTATGTTTAGGTAAGAGGAACTGTTGCCTTGAAGAAACCCAATCTGAAATTCTGTTATAACATTTTCTAAAGGTCAAGGTCAGGAAACTTAAGGAAAAGTTTGACTTTCAGGCCATCATACAATTACGCTGGAGTTGATTAATACAGCATGCTGAAATAGCCATCTAAGAATTTCTTACTATTTTAAATGTATCAGAAATAGTAGTTTCACAGAAAATTATTCTAGTAGTCACATTATAAAAAGCATTACTTCTTTTTTATTGTCACATTTCACATGTAGCCATGTACAGTTATGAGGCAAGTGTAATAATCCATGTATTTTAAATTCTTTATATAACAATATAAAGATAAACATACCTTTCTCTTATCGGTTATATTCTCTTGAGTGGCTCCAACATAAGTCTCCTGAGAATCAATGAAGAAGGCCTGGGAACTTCCAAGTTAAAGCCTGTTAAAACACCTCTGCATAGGACTTTAACTCAACTGGACTTCAGCAGTGTAGTTGTACAACCAAGTGCCCCATAGTATGGATCTGGTTTAAAAGCAGGATAGATGCCCCTTCTAGAATGAAGACAACTGTGTGCTGCCCCAGCACTTCCAGCCTCTGCAGGTGGAGCATCCCTGCACTCTTCCCCTCACACAGGCTTTCAGAGCATTAGTAATACAGAGTAACACACCAAAATGTCAATTATGCAAAGACTGTGGCATGTGTGGAAGTAACATTTACAACTCAACAAGCAGTCCCCAGAGATGGCTGCTCCAAGGAGCTGGAGATCAGGGAGTTAGAAATGGCACTGAGAGACTGTATGCCTACAATGCATGCATGAGGCTGGTGCTCAGTCTCACACAGCAGACAGTGCAGAGGATATTTTCTAAGCAAGACCCAGGTTCTCTGCATCCTCTCTGCCCTTGGACTGCCCAGGCTGGAGCAGCTATGGCTGTGCAGAGATGTCCAGCCCCTGCAGCTGACTGCTTAGCCTTGGAGTACCTGTGCTCATGTCCATTAATCTCAGTCCTTTTGATAACACCACAGTTTCCTCAGCCACACAGCTATTTTACAGTGACTCTTTCCAGTTTTCCCTGCAGAAAGGGAGAATTTCTTTCTCTGTTTATACATTCCTGTGCAATGATGCTCTATCTGTTTTTACAAGGCTGTGTAATGCCATTTAGATTTAGTCCCATTTAGATCGGGCTATTTTTGAAGACTTCTGGAGGATCATTTTAAATATCAAAATATTAATAAAATTCCACATTTTTCAATAAGAAATTTTCCAAATATTATCAGATTTGTTTTCTTTTGGGGGGGGGGGGGGGGGGGGGGGGAGGCTGAGGGCTGGGAGGTGTGTGCTTTGAAAAATGGAGTAGGAGGATTTTCACAACTCCTTAGTACTGGCCTAGATTTCTTCCTACTTTCCTAACGTTCCTAAGTATGAAACTCCAACACACTGTAAAAATCACAATTATTGAATAATAGTTATAGTGTATAGGATTACTGTGGGGTTAACAGTGCTTGAATAAGGTGAGCTGAGAAAGATGAGTGCTTGAGTAAGAAGAAGATACTGTTATATATTAGAACTGCCCTTCAGAAACTTTAAATGATGCCAGGGTCAGGTGATACAGGGCTGAGGGGATGAAATTAGCTTGAAATTAGCTCTTCTTGCTGTATGACTATTGGTGAGCATGGAGAGGGGTAGAAGAAGGTTGAAGGATTGCAGGGGCATAGGTCTCCCCTCTCCTGCGAGTGCATTTGGGTCAGGGAGGAGGATTCCACCCTTATCAACCCCGTTGTGAGCTCATTCCTCATTTCTTGAGCAGAGAGGAATGTTTATTCAGCTGACACAGTTTCTGGGAAAGAGGTTAGAAGGAGAAACCACTGCGTGACAGTCTTCCTCCTTATCGCCTGGAGCGGTGATGTATCCCTGCAACATGTGCAGTGTGGGAAGGGATGGGGATGGCCAGTTAGACAAGGGGCAGACCTAGGAAAGTGAAGTATGCACAGGGGATTATGACCCCATTTCTCTATATCTACAGCAATAATCATCTGAACTTAGCCTACCAAACCTTAATCAAAATAACCCTTTTCACTTGAGTGGTTGATTAGCCCCCAAAGGCTCCATCTTTCAGTGAGTTTAAGCAAATTCAGATATTATGTGTGGAGTATGCAGTGCTGATTTACACCAGAGTATATATTAATAGTGGTGTTAGCGGATGGAGGCACAGGGAAGGGCTGAGAGAAAACCATGCTGGTGGCTTCCTCGAGTCAAGCACCAGACCGATGGGGAACAGCAGAAAGCATGGGACAGGGTTCCTGCTCCCATAGGACTTTGTGTGAGAGCAAACAGATTTGGAAGGGTTTGATTAAACTCTCAGGAAAGGTGTGCAAGGCAAACTGCAAGCTGAGGAACAGCCCTGCATCTGGTTTCTTCTGGGGACTGCCTTTCCCCTCACCACAGCAGACCTCCTTGCTGTTCCTTCTGATTCAGTGGGTGTCTCTACGAATGATTCTGTCGCATCTCCTTATGGAAATTGCCTTGACCTTTATTTTCATGTGCTGGCCCTGCTGCTATCCTGTCCCTGAAGTGGAGTGTGGTCACTCCTTTCTGCTTAAGCTGGCATGTTTAGTTTTAAACCAGAAGAAATTAGAGCTGCTCAGCTTTCTAGAAATAACTTTTCTTCTGTCTTTATCACCTACAGAATGCCTGGAGAGTTTCAAACTAATAACAGGATTATGTAAGAGAATAGGAAATAAAAACATACATATATTTTATTTCTGCAGAAACACCCCTGTTGCATTTACTCTTCCAACACAGTAAATGAGCCTTCTATATACTTTGGCACTACAAAGCATTTCAAAGATACTTCTGGTAAAAACCAAGACCATATCTATCCTTCTAAACCTCAGTCTTCAGGAATGTATATATTGTATAAGTGGAACAAAAAAGTCAACTTCAACATTTTAAGCAATCAGTTTGATTCTGGTCACGGCAATTACTCTTTCTGTCAGCAGAAGTAAAATTTACAATCAGGAAATCAAAGAGCCAAACCTGTTCTTGCATAATGCAGCATGTGAATGCTGCATGTGAATGATCTGGGGCTGCTGGAAAACGGCTTCCTCTCATTTGCCTGAACAGAGCTGGGCTGGGGCAGGTGGCACAGGAGCCTGCAGCACCTTGGGTCCTGACCCACAGGCAGGTGGGAGGAATCAGGTGGTGGTCAGGGCTGTTCTGCCATCCCTGAGCAGGATCCTGTGTCCTGTCCTTCTCCTCTCTCACCCCATGCACAGTGACAGATGAGGGACACCCTGCCTGACCCTATCCCCAGCCCAGTTTGCAAGGGAGGGAGGGCTGAGGGAAAGAGCAGGTTGATGGGCCATAGGCCATCCCAGGGCATCCCAGGGCATCTGCAGGTGGAGGGTAGTAAGAGCCCTCTGATCCCTCACCCATCCCTGGGTGCTTCCCACCCTGCACCTTATGCAGAGTCGGCATCTGGTGCTGGGAAACAGGCACAGGCTGGAAGGAAAGGGTTGGCTTTGCTGGGATGTGCCTGGGCCAGATCAATTTGTGAGCTGCTGGTGAACCTGCCTGAGAGGGGAAGAGCAGGGACTTACCAAGCTGTAGCTGATGCAAGTTTCTATGGGCTGTGTAACCTCAAAATGCTGGTGCTTTGGCCCCAGGATGAGAAATGATGTTTGGCTTGTCTGCCAAGGATGAGCAAGGAGAGGCATTAGCACCTCATCTAGGTATTTATGAGACCTTGTGGTCTGGCTTGATGTCCCAACTACAAATGTGGAGAAAACCCCTAAATTTCTTCTCCTGTGCAATTGTTCCTTGCCCAGTTGCAATCAGTTTAATCAGATGGGCTGATCTTAATCAGAAACCAAAACTCTTGTGCTGGAAGGCCTGAACCACTGCAGATAGCTCCTCTTCTTCTCCTGCAGTTGGCAGCTGTGCTCCTATCTGCAAAAATGAATCAGTGTTAACATCCATCTTTCTTTAGGTGGGACTGTGGTCTGTAGGGCAGCACCACAGGGCTCCAAGGTCTGGAGACTGGGCAAGAATGTGGCCAGAGCAGGGAAGGGTTGGTCTGCACAATGTAATTAAAAATGATCCTTTTGTGGTATTTGTAAGTTGACCCTTGGCAAACAGTCTGGATGGGCAGATCAGGTTTTGGAAAGGGCTTTCTCATTTCTTAGCATGGGTGATTCTGCATTTTAGTTATTCTATAACTATTATTTTTCTCTTTAGAGAATACTAGAGGTTTTATTTATAAAATATCATAGATTTTGAGACACCCACTTCATCTTATTTCACTGAATTACATTCTTCTACAAATAGTTTAGAATTAGAATTCCTTTCCTAGGGAGGTAAAGGAAAAAAAAAAAAAAAAAAGAAAACGAAAAAGGAAAATAGATCTCATTTCAGTTTACAAGAATCAGTAAACTGGTTCCCAGATCTGGGAACTTTTCCTTTCGGTAATACATAATCCTCTCTGACTACATTCATTTAATTCTTCAAGCCTGCTCTGTACTTCAGTGTGTTCTCAAGTTTCAACCTCTTCATAGTACATTTTTAGCACATAGAAATAATGTCAGAAAGGTAATTACATTAAACAACTTTGAGGTAATTTCAAACATATTTGGTCTTGTAGAAAAATTTCTCTTGAACTTTAAAAATAATTTCTGTTAACAATTATAGAAAGAGTGTCATAAATATTTCTGCTCTGCTCAGCAGGATTTTGCCTTTAGGAAAACAATATTATTCTCTGTTTTTATCAGTGAATAACTTTATGTTGTTTTATAGCAGCAAAAAAAACCCCACAACAAGGTGAAGTTGGGTCCTGGTGTGCTCAGTCTCCCTACTCAGTTACCTATTAGACTCTGACCTTTTCTCTTAAACCTTGTAATCCAGGTGGATACTATGGATAAGGATGACAGAGATTCAGCACGTTTGCTGTGCTTGCTGGGAAAGAGAGCACCTTGTGTTCCTTCCTTCCTTTCCTTCCTTCCTTCCTTCCTTCCTTCCTTCCTTCCTTCCTTCCTTTCCTTCCTTCCTTCCCTTCCTTCCTTCCTTCCTTCCTTCCTTCCTTCCTTCCTTCCTTCTTCCTTCCTTCCTTTCCTTCCTTCCTTCCTTCCTTCCTTCCTTCCTTTCCTTCCTTCCTTCCTTCCTTCCTTCCTTCCTTCCTCTCCTTCCTTCCTTCCTTCCTTCCTTCCTTCCTTCCTTCCTTCCTTCCTTCCTTCCTTCCTTCCTTCCTTCCTTCCTTCCTTCCTTCCTTCCTTCCTTCCTTCCTTCCTTCCTTCCTTCCTTCCTTCCTTCTTTTCTCCTATGTCCTTCCCTCCTCACTGCCAAGACATGTTACAGATGCTCTGGGATGTCCTGTTAATGCTGCTTCTCTTGGAAAGGTCTTGGTAGAGAGCAGATTCATCCTGACCAGGGGCAGGGGAGCTTTGGGGCAAAAGAAACCTGAGGTCAAGCTCTCCTTCCTCTTTCCCTCACAGACACACAACCCACATGGCTGCTGACCTACCAGGTTTCTCTGAGCAGCCTATAGGTGGGTTCATGAC
The DNA here is from genome assembly GCF_003957555.1 of Calypte anna. NCBI lineage: Eukaryota > Metazoa > Chordata > Aves > Apodiformes > Trochilidae > Calypte > Calypte anna. The sequence goes on from NC_044245.1 coordinate 128,319,664, forward strand.
AGTACAGAGCCCTTTCGTTACGCAAATGTTGTCAACAAGGTGGGAAAGTGTAAAGCATCTGAACCTGGGGGATGGATGGGGAGGGGAGATGTCTGATGTCCTTTTCTATTCTGTGAGATCTTGCTTCCTGGGAGAGAAAAGTCTCACTTGTGACAAATCAGGGCATTTCCCAAAGGCAGTGTGAAATGGCGCTTTTTTTCTGTTCACTATGTACATGTCAGTATATTTTAAAGTTATTTTAGATTTTTTCCTCAAATTCTGTAATAGCAGGGCTTTCTACATCTATCTATGGTTAATTTAATTTGGGCTTCTGTTTTGTGGCATTCAACATTTTCTGGTGAGAATAGATTTATTTTAATGTTTATTTTTATTATATATTTATTTTCAAGGCCAAGTGTAAGGTCCTACACCAGGGTCAAGGCAATCCCAAGCAGAAATACAGGGTGGGCAGAGAATGGATTGAGAACATCCCTGAGAAGAAACTGGGGATACTGGTGGATGAGATGTTCAACATGAGCCACCAGTGTGTACTTGCACTGCAAAAAGCCATCTGCATTCTGGGCTGCATCAAAAGAGGCATGGACAGCAGGTCAAGGGAGGTGATTTTCCCCCTCTACTCAGCTCTCATGGCACCCCACCTGGAGTACTGTGTCCAGTTCTGGAACCTCCAACATGGGCAAGACATGGAACTGTTGGAATGTGTTCAGAGGAGGGCCACAAAAGTGATCAGAGGGCTGGAGGACCCCTCCTACAAAGAGAGGTTGAGAAAGCTGGGATTTTTTAGCCTGGAGAAGAGAAGGCTCCAGGAAGACCTTATAGCAGCCTTTAAGTGCCTGAAGTGGCCTACAAGAGAGCTGGGGAGGGACTTTTTACAAGGAACTGTAGTGGTAGAACAAGGGGTAATGTCTTTGAACTGGAAGAGGGTAAATTTAGATTAGATATTAGGTAGAAATTCTGCATTGTGAGGGTAGTGAGACACTGGCATAGGTTGCCAAGGGAAGCTGCTGATGTGTCCTCCCTGGAAGTGTTCAAGGCCAGGTTGGATGGGGCTTGGAGCAACCTGGTCTGGTGGGAGGTGTCCCTGCCCATGCAGGGGGGTTAGAACTAGGTGATCTTTAAGGTCCCTTCCAACCCAAACCATCACATGATTCTATGTTTAGATGTCTATACATCTCATCTCGTAAAGAGAATCTGATAACATAAATGCACCTCACAAGACCTAATTGGTTCCTATATTTTGAATTTATTCAAAGATGCAGTAAGTTTGGGGAAAAAAACAACCAACAACTTGAGATCATGAATAAAAGTGTGGGAAGCATATCTGGATTTACTTATTACTTTGGAAGAATGTGAGAATTCACATTTATTAAGCCAAAATATAATAAATTCACAATGTAAAATACAACTCCAAGTAGGCCAGATGATAAACATGTTTTAATGCAATATATGCAGCTGCTCCAGTCTGTTGTTTCCAGTCCTTTTCTATCTGGTCTATTTACTTCCCCTTAATAGCTGCAGGACATATTTATTGGGACCAAACATTTTCCCTAGTCATTTACAGCAGAACTTTCTGGTCCAAGGAAAGGTTGATTTCTTTGAACTGTTTTTCTAATAAAAGCAGAAAGCACACAGATCCTAAATTAAAATCTAAATAAGCACATTGCAAAGCAAATTCACTGGGTTTTTCCTTTCTGGGGAGATGAAGAGGAGAAGAGGTAAATAACAGTATGTGATGTTCATCTACCACTTGCCTGAACTGGCTGTGCACCTCTGCAAGGCTTGGGGTGACCCCAGGGGCAGCTGAGGGTTGAGAACCCCAACCCAGTGATGAATTTGTGTCAGAGGAAAAGCAAGACCACGAGGGGCAAGCCAGAAATGTAGATGGTAGAGTCAGGCAGTGGCTGAACTGGGTTTGACTTCAGAGATAGTTGTTCCTGCCCTCTATAGGGCCATTGGGCCCCAGGTTACAGATGTTTCAGAAAACAAAGATGGTCGTACAGGGACTATTTGTGCAATATTAAAAATTGTTCTGGAGCCTTTTTCGTCCAGGCATATGAAGACAATTTTTACTTATGAGGGAGCAGGTGAACAACCCTGCTTATTCAGCAACAAAGAAATAAAAGCATTGTGGCAGAAGCAGGGAGACACTTCATGGGTGTTTTTTTTAAGTAAAAAAACTTGACTTTTCTGTGGATATGTCTCCTACAGACAGTTATACAGAAGGGAGATGCTACAATTTTGTAGGGTTGCTGGATGTGGATGTACCCTTTTTAATGCAGAAACACATGACACTTGCCTTCACCTCTCCTGGATGAGGGGGAACGGAGGGGAAACAAAGAAAATCCTTTCCTGGAAGAAGAAATGCATATATTTAGTTGTCCCATAGGTCAGTTGCAAATGCTGACACAAATGGGAACCCCTAACAGCTTCTTTTGCAGCAGCAAAATGAAGGGTCTCTGGCCAGTTCTGGGATCCTTAGTCAGCATATTGTGCCTGGAAAAATGTGCCATATTTAAATTTGTGCAGGAGGGGCAAGAACAACAGAGTGGACTTTGCACAACACACTGCACTTTGTTTTAGCAGCACCATGCAACTCTGCTACCTTGAAAAACATCCTCTTTGTAAAACCAGGGGACCCAAATATTGACCTGTAACAATAAAATGCTCTTCGTGAAGTGCAGGGTGCAAGAGAATGAGTTTAAAAACGCTGGTCTCAGTGGAGGATGGAGAGGGAATATGATAAGACACTGGATTTAAGTAGGGGTCAGGGCACAGGTATGCAGAGCTTTGAACGTGAAAATGGAAAGCGCCGAAGAAATGTGATATCCCTCAGATGAGAATATCTGCAACTCAGCAGAAATTTCAGCCATCTGTGGCCATTGTGCCCCTGTCACAGGCTTGGAGCCCCTGTGTGAGCAGATGAACTTGAGGGAGCAGCCCTGACTGCTTCCTGTATAAAGTGTGTTTCTGATAATGCTGCTGCCAACAAGGCACAAGTGATTTGGGCATCTGCTTATGGCAATCCAAGCTGTAATGCATGCAGCCCTGGTTGTATTATTCTGACTTGTGCTGTGATGGATCCTTGCTTCGCAGCCCTCCCCCATGTTGTCTCCACAAGCCACAGGGACTGATGCATATTCCACACCACCTTCCTGATGTGTGAAATTCTTAAGCATCCAGTCTTACTTGGTATGACATCTTCAGTTCCTCAGTTTTTTGTTAGAGGCATTATTTTTCATAGATATTTCATGGAACAAAGACGCTGATCTGATTCACATGATTTCAGGAGTGTTTTCACAAGTTTTGGCCAGGACTTTTGATCTAGTGACTGTGTGGCATAACACATCATTGAGCTCTTGGGCTGTTGGAAACACGGCATGAGACAATTTTGTGGTTGAAATGCTTTAACCTGCATATAGATGCCAGGTGATGGATCATCTAGGAGTACTTTGGGAAGGAGGTAAGGAGGGAAGAAAGGAAAGGAAGGGAGGGAAGGAAGGAAGGCAGGGAGGGAGGAAGGCAGGAAGGCAGAAAGAAAAAGGAAAGGAAAGGAAAGGAAAGGAAAGGAAAGGAAAGGAAAGGAAAGGAAAGGAAAGGAAAGGAAAGGAAAGGAAAGGAAAGGAAAGGAAAGGAAAGGGAAGGAAAGGAAAGGAAAGGAAAGGAAAGGAAAGGAAAGGAAAGGAAAGGAAAGGAAAGGAAAGGAAAGGAAAGGAAGGAAGGAAAGGAAAGGAAAGGAAAGGAAAGGAAAGGAAAGGAAAGGAAGGAAGGAAAGGAAAGGAAAGGAAAGGAAAGGAAAGGAAGGAAAGGAAAGGAAAGGAAAGGAAAGGAAGGAAAGGAAAGGAAAGAGGAAAGGAAAGGAAGAAGGAAAGGAAAGGAAAGGAAAAGGAAAGGAAAGGAAAGGAAAGGAAGGAAAGAGAAAGAAAATGGAAGAAAGGAAGAAAGGAAGAAAGAAAGGAAGAAAAGAAAGGAAGAAAGAAAGAAGAAAGAAGAAAGAAAGAAAGAAAGAAAGAAAGAAAGAAGAAAGAAAGAAAGAAGAAGAAAGAAAAACGAAAGAAAGAAAGAAAGAAAAGAAAGAAAGAAAGAAAAGAAAGAAAGAAAGAAAACGAAAGAAAGAAGAAAGACAAGAAAGAAAGAAAGAAAAAGAAAGAAAGAAGAAAGAAAGAAAGAAAAGAAAAGAAAGAAAGAAAGAAGAAAGAAAGAAAGAAAGGAAGAAAGAAAGGAAGGAAGAAAGAAGGAAAAGAAAGAAAGAAAGAAAGAAAGAAAGAAAGAAAGAAAGAAAGAAAGAAAGAAAGAAATGAAAGAAAGCGAAAGAAAGAAAGCAAGAAAGCAAGAAAGAAAGAAGAAAGAAAGAAAGAAAGAAAGAAGAAAGAAAGAAAGAAAGAAAGAAAGAAAGAAAGAAAACGAAAGAAAGAAAGAAAGAAAGAAAGAAAGAAAGAAAGAAAGAAAGAAAGAAAAGAAAGAAAGAAAACGAAAGAAAGAAAGAAAGAAAGAAAGAAAGAAAGAAAGAAAGAAAACGAAAGAAAGAAAGAAAGAAAGAAAGAAAGAAAGAAAGAAAGCAAGAAAGAAAGAAAGAAAGAAAGAAAGAAAGAAAGAAAGAAAGAAAGAAAGAAAGAAAGAAAGAGAAAGAAAGAAAGAAAAAGAAAAGCTGAGAAGCAACTGAGTATGGGATAGACCAAGGAGAGACACACGCTGCTATCATTCCTGCAACACTCAACAACATCCAAGATACTTGCTTGGGTGGGGAGAAGCAGACTTTTTTTTGAGCTGATACTTAAGTATTCATATGGATTTTGCTTAGATTGGCAGCAGCACTTACATGAACAGTTTTGTGAAGGAATAGACACTAAAGATAATGTTATGCCTGTTGTTTCCATGGCAATGGACATGCTTGATGGAACATATCCATCACGTGTGCTTAGTAACCATCTGGTTTCACAGTCCTTATTTCAGACACTCTAGGAATAAATGTAGGTAAACTTTACTCAGATTTGTAATTACTGCTGTCCTTACAGAAATTATTTAACATGATTTTTCAGCTGCCTCAGCATAAGGCCCGAAGGTCTTTTTAGGGTTTTATTGCCACTCTTAAGGAATAGCTTAAGAATTGTTATTGTACTTTAGCTACAGATGCCACTGTTTCTTCTAGGTTTCTGAAACTGTGTTATAATGACATCACATTAAGATATTTTTTTTCCAGGCTCCAGAAAGGTCACAGTTATTTTTTCCAAATGGCTCTGTCAAGCATAAAAATTACCATACTTTGAGCTGGCTTTTCTGTATTTGTAATGTATGTTTATGTTAGAGTTTCTGTCAAAACAGGGATTAAAGATAAATGTAGCTAATTAAAAGAACATTTGCTTAGAGCTCCTGGTAATAGATACCTCATTGTGGGGTCTTGAGGTAAAGCTTACTTTAACAACTGATTCAGTTTATGGGATTGTGTTTGAACGTTATAGAAGCCTATTTCAGTTTTCCAAATTGTGCATGTTAGCCTGAGAACAATCAAGTTAAGTCTATAAGTAAATTGCAGAAGAGAAGTCAGGGTGTACATGCTAGCTATGTAAAATGTTCTTGTTGACTCTACTTCCTACACTTCATCATTTCAAATAATACTTCCCAGCAGTATATGTAAGTAAAAACTGGTTTTACAGAGGGAAAAAAAAAAAAAAAAAAAAATCCGTCTGGCACTGGATGAGTCAATAAGTTGCAAACTGCAGCATAAGGTAAAGAAAAAAAATTAAAGAGATTCCATATCAAATTAGGTAATTGTTTCGTTATATCTTACTTTATTTTACTAAACAGCTGTGCCCACAACATTAATTTCATTGCACATGACATCTGTGTTATCCTAGGACTCCTGTGCTGGGGAAAAGGTCAATGCCAACTGCAATTGCATCAAGTTTCCATAAACTTTCAATGGCCAATAATATTTTTTGCTTTTATAAAAAGCAAGTAAAATAATAATAATAATAATAATAATAATAATAATAATAATAATAATAATAATAATGTATTTATGTAACGTCTTTGATATTAAGGGATTTCCAAGAGAACTACAAATTGTAGACCCAATCCTTTAGTTCTTATATAAACAAAACTCCCATTGATTTCAGCAAACTTATGCCAGGATCAAGAGGACAGACGAAAGGTGTCAGGATTTGGCTCTACATACTCCATGCAGCAGTCACTTCATCCACTACTAAAGTTCAGTCACTTTTTGGATGGGACTTGGCAGTTGTTTAACATGAGTGGTCCTGAGCTGACTCAGTTTAAATGGTAGGATAAACAAAAAAATAGTTCTCTAATTAAGATTTTGGCTTTCAGGGAGGCAAACTTTGATAAATTGAGAGGACTGGTTAGGTAAGACAGCTGGGGCTGAGGAGCTCAGGGTCTTCAAAGTGGAGGTTTGGAATTGCTTCAGGTCAAAGATGATGAGGAATAAATCAAAGTATCATAAGTAATGGGAGAAACTATATAGGGAGGTGTTTCAGACCTGGCAGAGGGAATTACTACCTCAGGAGGGATATTGGAAATAAGTAGGGAGCTTACAGGTGGTGAAAAAAGGACTGTTCTACAAGGAAATGCTTGATGAAAAAGTCAAGAAGAGTGGGAAAAAGTGAGAACTGAATCGCATCAGACTGAGTCTGGCCTGGCAAGAAATATCAAAAGAAAGCCCAAAGTTTATCCAATAAAGGTAAAGAGAAATGGAACTTCTGTGCATCAAAAACAGGCTAGAAAGTAAAGGCTGGAAACAAAGTGTGATAAGCTGTTCAGCAAGGTTGACAATGCTGGCCATGAGGACAAATGGGAAGGGATCAATGGGAATGTGGTGTCCAAGTACAAATTTCAACATGAAAGTTCATCTTGGGATGAAAATGTTGTACATTTCCATCCCAAGAAACTGAAAGATCTGCTGTTGAAAACTGCAAGCTTGGTAGAATGTTTGGTTGGAGCTAACATTAGAACTGCAGAAGAGCTGCAAGAGAAACATCTCTATTTAAATGTAGAAAAGGCATCCTAACAACCATAGACATGTGTCTGACCCAAATAGTGCACAAGGTCCTGAAACAGGCTTTGAAAGAGACCATGTATAAGCACTAGGAGATAAATCAAAAGGCAGTAAAATGCAAATAGTTGTTTAGCAAGGGTGAATATAACATACTGAGTTGTTATTTCTGTTTAACTACTGATTTCCTGCACAAAAATGATGTGGAAAATGTCACCTCTCACATTTTAAGAAAAAGATGCTCTGGAACCAAGTAGGCAAGTTTTACTTATAATAAAAGGAATTATGAGAGGAATTGTAAGGTAGGGAACAGCAGAAGTGATGGTGAACAGCAGCAGGGTCTTTGGAAAGGGATCAAACCAGACTGGTTACCAATGTTGACTTTGTTTAACACATTCTTAGGCACTTGACACAAGTATGAATGTGCTCCTGACAAAATGTGCTTGTATTCAGGGTTTGGAGGCATTGCCAATACACATCTTGATGGAAGGAGAGTTTAAAAGCCCAAATAATGGCATAGAATATAATACTAGAATTAATGAAAAGTTCTGCTAATAGCTCAGACTTCAACCACTAGTAAAAAATCTGCTATTTGTTGATCAAGAATGGACTGAGACCCATGAATATGATGTAATCATTTGTCACTGTTTAACACTGGCCCCACAATTAAACCGAATGACAGATGCTATTAATGCCTCTCTCCTCCCTGATAAAGAAAGGAGAGAGAATAAGGGAGAGAGACTTATGGGTTGGAAGTTAAACTACACAGCTTTAATGAAACAGTAATGATAAATAGGAAAAATTACTAAATATATACAAATATACAGGAAAATTTACACCACGTTCCTCACGTCACCACCAAGGCTGCAGGGCAGCCCTGGGAAAGTCCAGGCTGGACTCCTGGAATCAGCAGAGTCAGGATCTGGAGGCAGGAACACACAGATATGGGCTGGCACGGATCAGGACCACAGGCAGAGGAACGGACGGAATCCTCCCGGGATGCTGAAGCAAAACAGGGACAGGTGAAGAAGGGGAAGCAGAAAAGGCAGGAAGGGACTTGACCCTTGTGATCCCTCAAATTTATACTGAGTATGACGTGTATGGGATGGAATAGTCTGTTTGGTCAATTCTGACATCTATCTTGTCCAGTCCTCCCCAGAGGAGGGTTTCAGGTGGGACCTCTTTATTCCTTCTGGAGGGCAAAATGTTCCTCAGAGCTGAGCAGTGTCCTTGGCTCTCCACCCCAGTCTCTAGCAGTAACTATAAACATCAGTGTTACCAGTCCTAAAAGCAGACACTGTCTGAGAAACTTGCTGTTAATTTCAGCAAGTGCAGCTACTTACAAGAGACCTAGATGAAAGCAAAAGTAGAAGACAGAAAATGACCTTTATCCTGGCCCAAACCAGGACATCAGGCTAAGGAAAATGCTGTCTTAGAATTTGTCAGTGAAATTATTGTTCCCAGTGGGGACAACAGAATACCAATATCATCATGCAGGTCTCTAACTTAACCTCTTCTGAAGCACTGGCTTATGAAAGGCTGTTAGAAAGCCCAGAACACAAGGGCAAAGATTCAATAAGGTTCAAGAGAAGTATCCTTGTTCTCATAAGAGGATGATATAAGATCTTGTCTTGCTTAGACTGGCAATATGAAGATAATGGGGAGGGCACAGGGGAAAGCAGCAGGGAGAAAACACTTGTTTAAGCTAAAATAAAATATTTTCAAAAGTACAGTAGATGTAAACTGAGAAGAAGAAGGTTTAATCTGGAAATTAGAAAGCAGTTCGTCATTGTTACAGCAAGTGTGTTTTGGAATATTCTCTGGTTGAATAACAGAGGCCAAAACCCAATGACTTCTCTGTCGGAGCTTAAAGTGAGTATGAAAGAAATTATACAATGTGTTAGCTTTCAGTAACAGGGGAGTTGACTTAATGGCCCAGAAAGTTCCTCAGAGCCCTGTGTTCTGATATCCTCCACAGCAAACACTGCAGTTGTAGAAGAGATTTGAACAGAAATTAAGTGCAGTCCTGTTGAAATTGAAGTGGGAATTAAGTTCCCCAAGTGTAATTAGCCTTGCTGTGTGTGGTCGGGAACATGGAAGAGACATTTAATGGCTGTGAATATCAGTAGGTGGGGATAAGTGGTGGGGGAGATTGTAAGTAATTGGGATATTCATATCCTAAGATTCAGTCAAATTCAAGTGATGTATCCTTTGAACAGCACCTATTAATACAGTGCTGAGGTAGCATTCACTTAGATGACAACTGCCTCAGTGTGTCTGACTGTCCCTGGCAGTCTCCCAGATGTGGAGGAAACAGAAAAAAACACAGCTTGTCTTTTTAGCAATAGAAAATGTCCTGCTTGTAGAGATAGCTTTGAAAGCACAAACCACTATCAAAATAAGCCACTCATTTGGACCAAAGAGACACACAGTGACATGGCCTTCATACAACAGGATTCCAAATATAGCAAATAGGGGAAATCCAGCAATTTCCCTAAAGACAGACACACTTTTCAGCAAAATGAGCCAATTATATTGGAGAATGTTCTTATCTGTTGTCTTAATATCTCAGTTTAACATACAACATAAGATGGAGTCAGGGAGAGGTGTCTTGAGGACTACTCTATGAAACAACTTGAATGTAGGCAGAAATGCTTTGCCAACACCAACACTGCCTATCTTATGAAATTTGTTTAGAATTGTTGTCTAACAATATAATAGCATGAAGCTCTCAGTGATAGGTCTCTTTTTCTAAACTACTAAAAAACATTAAGAATGAATTATGTTAGAGGCATGCCATTAATTGTAGTGTAATTTTCACCATGTGTATAATATTTAACTGCACATTTTGTCACAGTGCAATTATAGGAAATGTTTTTCCAACATGTTTCTTTGTCTATATATACACTGTGGTTACCCTAATTATTTTCCCCAGCAATAATGTACAACATTCCCAGGGTCCTGTCTTGTAAAACATTTGCTGATAGACAGGATACGTATAGAGTAGGGTAGTGTAGTTTTCTCCTGATTTCTCAACAATGTAGTTGAGAAAGCAGTTTGAAAAAGTTGTATGGTTTGTGCACAGAGATTTGTCTCTGTCTTTCTATTTGTGTTAGACACATGTCCAGTACCTTGTTTTCAGTGCTCTGATGCTCTAAGTCCCCAAGGACACTAAAACAACTGAGTGAAATTAACACTGGAAAAATATATAATAATTTGCCTCCAAATCACCATTGCTATTTAAAGTATGCTGTGCAGTGTGGTTCTCCTCTGAATTTGCATTGTATATGTGGATGCAATAACGATGGGCATGCAATTAGTCAGCAGTTGGCAGACACTGCACAAGCCACTGCTCTATACTTAATCTCTTCCTGGAATCTTAGGAGAATAATATTTGCATTGGCTTATAACCAAAAATCATCTTAAATGTGACTTGATTTTGTATATTTTACCCAATTGTATCGTTGTATGGACAAAATGTATATATTTAAATGGCATATGCTACATCAAATTTTCCCAAGTATAGTATTAACTGTTTTAAAAAACATTTCTTCTGACATATAGTAACAAACTGTGGCCAGCACACCTGTCTGGCTGGATAGAAAAACAGCAAAAAAAGAAAGAAAAAATTATCCTTGTACATCCACCTGGCAAATCAAGAGCTGTTTCACTGTTGTTATTCTTAGACCATTACAGGTTTTGTGTAAACTGCAGAAGTATGCTGTCTGATGTCTTATCAAGGTGAGAGTAATATTTTTTTGCTGCACTTAACTTCCCTGCCAAAAAAAACTCCAAAACACCAAAAGAGAAACCAACCCAAAATACAAATGCTGTGGGTCACATTTTTTGAACATGAATTTAGAAAAGATATAGGATTAAAAATCACCAGCTTTATTATTGTTGCATCACTGAAAAATAAGACTTCGAATTTTAGTATAGTTACTTTTTAAACAAACTTTTCACTCAAAAGCTTTGAAGTAAGAGGCTGATGCCACATGCACTAGGTTAAACCCACTGACTGAACTCACCGGGAATTGAAATTCGGATCTCCCACCATGGTAAGCATCAATTAAATCAGAATTAGTCAGTCCTGTTGTTCAGGCTTTATGATGCTCCTTAGGACATGTGAATCAGGTCATTTTCTCTGTCATATTCAGTCCACAGATTTATTTTAAGTTTATCTAAATATGCATGTAAATAAAATATAATGTAACTGAGCCTGGATGTATGATGAAAATGTAAAATTTAGAAAACTTGTGTCACTTTAGTCCATAGAGACTTCTTCATTAATCGTGGCTCGTTTAGGGTCAAGCCACAATGAAGCACAATGGACTTTGTTTTTCTTCAAAAATCATGCATACGGATTTGTTAAATTCTAGATTCAGAGGTTTTTTTTTCATGTAAGTGCATTCATTTCAATGTAATGGTTGACAGAAAGACAAGAATAAGCTGGAATCAACCCAGTATGGTGTTCTTTAGTGTCAGCATTCCAGAGGCCACCAATAGCAGCAGCTGGCAGTTGCTCATAGTGTCATGTATCTTTTTTCTTTTTTTGAATTCTAAATCTTAGTTTTAGATATTAAAAGGGTGAATTGATATATTATCAGGTCATAAGAGCATTGTTTCAAGTTGCTGTACAGGGAGAAGACTAATTGTAAATAGAACTAGGAAGGAGTTTATTTAAATTATTTTCTAACTTTGAGATTTTTTGAGTTTTAATTTCTCAGTAAAAAGAGAATTGTTAAATCTTTGAGACCTTTAAAGTTAATCCAGATGAGACAGAAGGTACAGGAAACAATCTTTCATTAGCAGGAAAAGGACAAGATTACTTTCTTTTCTAATGACTAATTCTATTATTTTAACCAGTTCTGCCATCCAAAAAGTGCAAAAGACAGCAATCATTATTAGATACAAGATAATGATATAAGCTCTACTTTACTTTATGGTGCTTTTTCTCTAATTATTAGCAAAAAAAGGGTTGAGAAAATGTGGCTTTAATGCTTTATTCATGAATTATTTCCTGATGATGAACTTTGTGAAGAGCATCTCCAGTGCTGCAGAGACAGATGTTTTCTGTGGCCATGATTCAATAGAATAATCCTGTTCATGAAAGTGGTTAAGCCAGTGAATACCCAAAAAACCTGAGGATGAGACCCTGACAAATTTTCAGTACTAAAAAGATCTAAAAACATGCTTTAATGTGACTTCCTTGATTGACATTCAGCCTCCCTCAGATTATCCAGGGAGGAATTGAAACCAGGTTAACTGGGGGCCTGAAGATGTACAATCTTTCATAGACCTGATTTTTCCATTACCTATAAAGTGCTCCAAGTCTCAGACTAACTTTTGTTCAGATTATTCCAAGCTTGGCAAGCATTTCTCCTCATGTAGTTCTAAATCTCCAGCTTGAGGCATTCCTTGAGACAGAGAATCAATGTTCAAGTGGCATGCGACAGCAAAAGGTCTTGCTTTGTGTTGTCCCTGAGTTCAAAATCAAGAGCTGGATGATGGCAAACCCTTCTGTGGTGTCACGATTGTAACTCCAGAACCCATGTATGGATCTATACAGACATCTGTATAACTTTTACAAAAGACCTTATCAAATTTTTCTGAAACTTTTGGCCACATGGCTGCAGATGTGGTAGGTGTGCAGGTGTGCTAACCAGGTCCAAGCAGTACATCATGGTTACCTTTCCAGCAGACCATGTCACAGATTGACAGACCTTGTGACACAGCTGGATACCATAAGACCCTTGCCAAGGGAGGAGGAGATGACACAGCTGAGAGTCAAACCCCATGAGTTTCTGCATACCTGCTGCTCCCAGTGACTGCTTTGGAGGAGGAAAGTGTTCACGATTATGTCCTCTCCACAGTCTGCTTGTTCTTTTTTTCTTCTTTTTTATTCTTATCACTGTGAAGCATCTAGAAAACACAACCATCTCTTTCCCTGCCTTAAACAAAATCCCATGATAATTCTGTCATCCAGAGCCACTGCACTTATATCTGCCAAGCTGGGAACCTGCTGGCACTGGCCAGGCTTGATGGCTGACTGACCTCTGTTCTGGTATAAGCTCCATTAGTTCATATGGGGTCGGTATTGCAGTTTTCTTCCCCCTTCCCCCTTCCCTTTTTCTGATTCTCCAAAGACTTTGGTTTTTTTATGTCTTTTGCAATGTCTCCCCAGGAGTATTTCACTTCTGTTGGCACTTTCCATAGCAGTATTAATAATGACATTTTGCTGGCATGGGGCCAGCTGTAAAAGTTTATGGAGTAATTTTGTAATAGAGCTGCAAGAGCTTAGCAAAAAACCCAGCAGGTGAACAAGATTTCTCCCTCACTCCTTTAAAATAAAAGCTCCCCCATTCTGCAAGCTTTGCAAAGCCTTTGCACCACAGTTTCTTGGAGGCAAGATGTGCATATTTTAACATGACAGGTCTCTGAACCGGCGTTCTCCTGTGGCACTCCCACCTCCAGCTGCAAGGCTGTACCCCTGGTTCCCATCCCAAGCCATGCTTAGTGCAAACATCGAATATAAAATTGCTGCTTTCCCCTTGCCCTCCACCTTCCAGCTGTGTATTCCCACCCTGGTTCCCTGCTTGGAGCAATGATTTAATAAATGCATCTACAATAATCATCAGCGCCTCTGCCTGCCCTCCCCCTCCCAGCTGCAGTTTCCCACCCTTCTTTCTCTTCTGTGCCATGATTAGTACATATGTTTAAAATAAAACTCATCGTCTCTTTCTCCCTTCCTTCTCCCAGCTGTGGATTCTTCCCTGCCTCCACCCTACCCAGATTTTCATCCCTGGTTTGTTGGCATGTTTCACAGAAAAATCAAACCTCTGGCAATGCTGAATGCCATTTCTCCCCTTCACACCGAATGCTGGGCTTCAGTAAGAAATCAGGTCACAGCCCTCAGTGGTGCTGACATGAAAACTATGAGTACCATCAAGAGAGCAGAAAGATTCCTTTGGATTTGAATGCCTTTTTGTGCCAATGTCTTGACCATGTAGGGGAAAGATCCTGAAAGATGATGTTGTAGGGCTGAACCGCACTCCTCTGTGTTGGAAGTAGAGGCTTTCCTGATACCTCTTGGTTTGCTTTGTCAGACAAATCACAATATGATGAAATAACTGAGGCTGGCAGGCACCAGCCTCTGGTCCAGCCCTGTGCTCCAAGCAAGGTCAGCTGCAGCAGGTTGCTCAGGACTATGTCCAAACAGGTTTGAGTATCTCCAAGGCAAGAAACTCCACAACCTCCCTGGGCAACCAGGGAGCCAGTGTTCAACCACGCTCATGGTAGAGCATCTTTTCTTATGTTTAAACAGAATTTTCCGTATTTCATTTTGTGCCTGCTGTTTCTTTTTTCTGTCATGTTGTTTAATTATGGCATCAGGTGTTTATACACATTGATAAGATCTCTTTGAGCCTTTTCTTCTCCCAGCTCTCTCACCCTCATATGTCACATTTTTTAGTCCCTTAATGATCTGTATTGTCCTTTGCTGGAGTTGCTCCTATATATCTGAATCTTTCTGCTACTGGGGAGTCCAGACCTGAACACGCCACCCAGCCATGTATGTCTAACAATAATTTCTGGGACTATTGGTTATGCCACCTGCTACGAAGATGGTGCCCTCCTGAAGAAAGGAGTGACGTTTGCTCTATTCTAGTCCACATGAACCTCCCCTGATTCTCATGATCTTTCAGAGATAATTCAGTATGGCCTTGCCATAACACCAGCCAACTCCCTCAGGACCCATGGATGCATTCCAGTAGACCCCATGAACATGTGTATGTCCAAATTTATTACATGTTACCCAAACATGATCCTTCTTTACTAGGAGTACTTTCTCATGGGTCTCAGAAGCCTGGGATTCCTGAAGGATGGTCTTACCAGTAAAGACTGCAAAGAAGACATGAAATATCCCAGTCTTTTCCAGGACACCAGATCCCCTGGCCCACTAAGCAGTATGTGTTTATTAAATCATTACTCCAAGTAAGAAACCAGGGTAGGAACATGCACACAGACCTTTAATTCCTTCTGTTTGTTCCTTATGCTGCTGGTGTTAGCACCATGTTTTAGCATGGTTCAGAGAGGCACCCAGTCATACCGATTACCCAGAAGAAGAATGAGAACTTTCCTACCTGCATATGCTTAAGGTGTCCTCCTTTCAGCCTTGTTTTGCTGGTTAAGCTTTGTCAGAATGAATGCTTCCAGTATTCCTCAGTTGTCCCATGGTTGTAGAAAACAAATCCCTTTGTCAACACCAGCTGTGCAGCCAGTTGTGGTCCCACAGGATCTGTCCTCTCCCACTCAAGCCCATAGCATAAGGAGTTTTGTTTGAATAACAGTAAAGAATTAATCATGTGATATCTTACAAAAAGCTTTGTAAACTTTCTGCTTCAGGGATTACCTTTTCCTCCCAGATTCACTTCAAGTAACACATACATCCAAAGAAGGGATCTTTACACATTGGGCTATGCAAGGACTTCAGAGGACTGGTGAGCTTTTGGGCTAGACTTGGACCAATGGGAAAGGTTGAAAGCCAGAAATCCCCATTCAGAGTCTGCCTCAGTAGCACCCTTGACTAATCCCTATCTGCCTTAAACTGAGAGATGCTGATGGCATAAGTCAAATCAAGCTCCTTGTCTCTAGCACTGTAATGGTGCTCTGCATGATGTAGATGAGAGGGGCAGGCTGGATGTACAAAGGAATCTTTTGGGGATGCAGCAATCACTCAGGGGTAATGCTGAGTTAAAAAAAAAAAATTAATTTCATCTTGGCTAGATGGGTGTGTCCCAGGGGGTCACAGTGTCTACAAACTGGATGATCTATCTTGTGTTGTTTACCTTTTGGGAGCAATCCCACAGAAAAAAAGAAGGGCAATGATGATACAATAGTAGTGATATTATGGCATTGAAAATAAGTGATCTTGATGGTATGTTCAGAACCAGACATAGTTTGATAAAGTTCTTCATATGCATCAGCCTTCCAGGGACTGACAGATCTTCCTGATGCCTGGGCAGAAACTGGATGGTACCCACTACTCTGTTCTGTGAAGCAAACCATCTCTGCTGGCATTTCTGGGACTGAAGCCATGATCTTGCACACTTTGGAGTAGTCAGCACTGCTAATATGCTCATGAGGCAAATCCAAGGCTGTTTGCAGTCTGTCTTGTCACTTCAGTCAGTGCCTTGCAAAGTAAAGGTTGGTTGAAACTCCACACTGCTAGACCCTGTAGGGTGATTTATTATAATTATTATATAAAGGAGCTAGTCAATTAAAAAAAAAAAAAAAAAAAAAAAAAAAAAAAAGAGAGAGAGAAAAAAATGCTTCTGTTCCATGGTGTTCTTGGTTGGCTGGAATAGACCATCTCATCTTTCACCTAAATAGGAATCCCTGGACTCCCTCAACTGCTCTCATTTCTGAATCAGTC
The DNA here is from genome assembly GCF_003957555.1 of Calypte anna. Taxonomy (NCBI): domain Eukaryota; kingdom Metazoa; phylum Chordata; class Aves; order Apodiformes; family Trochilidae; genus Calypte; species Calypte anna. The sequence continues at coordinate 128,336,103 of NC_044245.1, forward strand.
TCTAGCTGAAACAGCATTCCAGAAAGAAGATAAGATTATCCTTGATCAAAACAATGTTCCTATTCTCTACTCCGGCTGGACAAGCTCTGTGTAGGAAGTGGATGCTGAGAGAAGGAAAGGAGAAAAGCCAATGTTATGTTACCTTGGGACCACTCCACCTTCTGAAACAGAGAGAGCTGGAAGAGCTCTGTGTCTAGCAGAAACATGCATTCCACTCCACTGGCCTTTATTGGCCCTACCTCACACCTCTCCTACCATGTTTTCAGCATCCTGTTCTCCAGGTCCTTAACGTGTGCAACAAAGTGTGGTTTAGTGCACTGGCTTCTTCAGCCCAGACAGAAAACCCCACTAATACTACAGTTTTCATCACAAAATAGACCTTTGGCCTAGTGGGCCAAGTACAGCAGTAGAACAAACACTCAGTGGCTACAGAAAGCTGCAGGTCAAGGTGATCACAGCATATTGAAAACTCACAAAATGCTCATTAATCAGAGGCATGGAGTCTTTCTTTGGTGACCAGACCAGTGCCATCTGGTACAAGTACTTAAGGTTCCTCAGTATTTGCTATTTGTCAGCAGTTTGTAGCTGGAACACCTGCAATAGCAAAGAATGGAGTGCAGCTCATATTATGACCTTCTGGTGATGGTTTCACCCAAAGCCCATCAAAGCTGGGAGGGAGTCTTTGGCTTCAACTGCCTTTCAGTCAGGCGTTACTCTAATGCACCATAACTACCTCAGACAAATTCCTTTTTATATCAAACTGCCCTCTCAAACTGCCTTTTTTTTTTATTGCTTCATCAAAATACATCCAGCTGTTCCTGTGCTTGTATCAGTACAATTTGCCCCAGACATTCCAATGGGAAATTGTACACATATATAAGTCAGTAACAGCTGAATCCATTTCTTCAAACTCCCCTTATTTTATATCTAATGGAAATCTAGAGAATGTGATTTGCTTGTCCTAACTTAATTAGATCAGTAATTTTAAGATTATTAGCACTGGGCTTTGTTACTTCTGCTCAATATGTTTTGAATTCCACCTCATTGCTCATAGGAAAATGTTGTTACACAATGGATTATTTTAAATTGTAAACGTTTAGCAAACTTTAGACACATACTAGGCAAGTACAACACAAAGAGAAAGTGGCAGTGATCTCTTCACTACTCCCAGGTGCTATTGGCCTCATGACATGATAATAATAATAATAGCTTGCATTTCTGTTGAATATTTAGCTTCAGGAAAAAAACCTGAAGGATTTTGGGCTGCTCTCGAGTAATTTATGAATTCCATATGTTTATAAGTGTCTTTAAATACTATGAGGGATTTACAGTATGAAAACATGTTTAGTCCTAGGAGGTGCTGACTGTCCATGGGCAAGAAGGAATAGAATTGCATTTAGGACATACTGCAAATGCCATCTGCTTTGATGTCAAACATCTGTGCAGCTGTGGGGTTTAGCAAGTTCTGCCCACCTGGGGAAAATATGTCCCAGGCAGGATACAGAGGAAAACCAAAACTCCAGGACACTGAGTCAAAAAGGCTTCTGAAGGAGGCAAAGAATGAGGTTAAAAGTAACAGACTTGCAGGGAAAAATAATGAAGAAATACCACTGAAGTCACTGCTGAAGGATGACAAACTTCTGAGTAAGGTAGGTGTTTTAAATCTGCTGCCTTCAAAACCTTTTAATCTTTTGTTCTAAAGTATTAAACTGTGGTGTAATGTTAGGAAGGCTGCCACATAAAAGCTTCCAGAGAAGTGACCAGTCAGCCTAAAAGGACCTTGTGGGATGAGGTTGACAAGTGCACAGGTTACTGCAGTCCAAGATATAAGCCAAGGAAAATCAGAGCCTTCCTCTCAAGGGAGGGAGAAGGTGTCAACTGAGTAATCAGAATATAGAGCAGAAGGACAATTCATCCCATAAACAAAATGCAAGTTAGGACCTAGGGTAAGGGGCTGGAAACATCATCCTCTGTTCATGCAGACAATCTTTCATGACATTGAAAGCTCATGGCATATACAGATTACTGCTTAGAACAAGAAAATGCTTCATTTTGGCATTTTCAGTCATCACATTTCGTTTTTTGTGTTCCCAAATGAAAACATTCTGCTTTGTTAGTGTGCTCAACACACCTCAGTGAACATTGTCTACATCTCTGGATGGAGAGTGCTGTAGATTGGATGTCGGAGGCCGATGTTAAGCACTGTGGTTATGGGTACTTGACCAAGTCCCCTTATCATCTCTTGTGCTTGGCCCTGGGGTCCATTGATTCCATTGGATTGCCACAAGATGGGAAATACAGTCTGGTCAAGGTGGAGCTGTAATTCAGAGAGAAGAGACTATGGGACACCTGAACTGAAACCTTCCATAATAGGAAGTGCTGCCACTTATATAGAACAGAATAGTGCTAGGCTGACACAGAAAAACTCAGGTTGGTCAGTTTAACAGGTCAGAATGCACTGAAAATGCTGATGCACTTTAAAGCGCCTACTCTGTATTTTTCAGATTCATTGATGGGGGACTGAAGTGTTTCATGACATAACAATCCTTTGAAAGATAACGTAGATAGAATCAAAATAACCACCCCTACTTAAAAAGAAGTTGCCTTGGATTATAAAGCAGATAATGTAGTAGGCTCATATGTAACCCACCAGACCACTGCACATCCCAGGAAAGTCATAAAGTCTGAATCCTGTTTCCTTGGAAGTCAATAGCAAAACTCCCATGGGTTTTATTAGCAGTGAAAGTTCTCTTTTGGGCTGCAGTTTTTACATTCCTGTAAGGGTGAAAAAAATCCTCTGTTTTAACCACCAAAAAGCAGGACCACACCAGCACAAGTGAAGAATTTCTGTGAAGGTTCCCTTGCCAAATGGAAAGAAACAATCTTATAATTTAGCATGCTAGTGCCTATCGTTCAAAATGCATTGAGCAGGTTCATCTCTTCCAACACATTCATAATAATGATTTCTTTTTACACTATTCCAGGCAAAATAAATTTTATCTTCTGTATTTAATTTCTCAGGCTCTTGTGAAATCTGAAGATAATTTTTCTAAGAGAGAGTGTTCTGTAGAAGATATTTCACTAGTGTTTGGTCTGCCTAAAGTTACCATTAAACAATACTTGGTGTAAAAGGTAAGTCAGGACTTTGGCATTGTCCGAAGTAATAGACTTCCCTGCAACTATTTGCATGCTTAAATAAAACATCTTTAAGTGTTTGCATTTTATCTGAGTTTTCCCTTCCCAGATAATATTATAAACAAATTAGTGATATAACTTAAACTTTTAATTAATCTCAATAATAACTCTATTGATATTAATAAGATTGAAAAATAGTTTTAGTACTATAAATATAAGAACAATTTGATCATTATGAAGGTGATGTTTAGCAAACATTCTAATAACAGTAATAAATAATAACAAAATGCATAATAATAAATAAATATAAATAAAAGTAACAAGCACAAAGCAATAGATGTCAGGGATTTTCCTTGAGAACCATATTTCTGTTTTCTTTGAATAAAATCTGAAAGAAATCCTGAGCAGTGTTCAACCCTGGTCTGAAACAGTAATAATGCTGCCTCTTAGCATTCTAGCTAAATTCCTGCACTTCCTTGTACCACCAAGTTTTGTTAGTTTTTATTGTGCCCACAGAGTAAACTGTACTTTCTGGGCAGTACTGTTGTTTTGAATAATGTATTAGTAATGAATCCTCTGCCTTGGAATGAGAAATTTGGTAATTTAAATTTCATACAAAGGATTTTTCAGATTTGTTTGGTAGTACTCGAGGTGTGAAAGGCTGACTAGACCTGATTGAAATTGAAATGATGTATGAACCTCCTTGTGGTCCTTGCACACAGATTTTTCTGCCTAAAAAACAAATTTCCTTAAGCCACAGGATTAGTATAGGAATCCCTTACCTTGATCTTAAATTCTGCTCATATCTTTTGCAAAAAACCTTTCAAAGTCAAAGCTTACAGAAAGTGACGTACTGCCATTCTCCTTTTTTCAGCTTAGTGTCTTCAAGATGCAATGCAACAATTGAGGAAATGTCTGCTGAAGTTGCCTCCATTAGTTAGGAGTCAAGTGTATGAAGCAACAGGGATGTATCTCTGTAGTGGTGCTGCCAAAATGATGCTCCACACAACAATATCAAGAGCTTTTCCTGGAAAAAAACCTCTGATCAGAATACAAGAAAGAGAAATAACAGCAATTCAGAAACCAGAAAAATTCTAGGAACCAAAGTGTTCCCATACTGGAGAGTGAACTGCTGTTGTAGAGGAAGGCAAATGAGAGACACAGATGCTGAGATAAGGAAAACAGGATGGGGGGTGATTGTCTGGTGGAAGATTGAAGTCAAATGATGTAGAGAGATACATTCCCAGCTACCCATTGGGTAACAGCAAAAAGCCTCACCTATCATTTCATTTCTCTTTACAAAAATCTATGTGAATAGACTCCTGGTCCAGGAATGCAGAGCTCCATGTGCCTTGACATTCACTGCTACTCCCTTTGTGGAATTCATCCTATGCTCTCCTGGAGGCAAATACAGAGCTGAAAACACAGGATCTCTGAAATAGTGATCAAATGCCAAACACAACAGCTCCTTAGACAATGTGGAGAGAGCTGGCAGTCATCACAGGTTTCAGATCTGAAAGTTACGTGCTTAGTGTGTTCCCTGTGCTCACGGGTCTATGGTCACATGTATGTTGCATGTGGAATGTTTAAAACAGCATAAACTCAAGGCTGTGTTCTTGGACAAATAGGCATGCCTCCAGTTCAACTTATGCCATGGTATTCTGGAGTTTACTACCCTCTTCCTTGTTTTGGTATGTTCACTGTGCAGGGAAGGTGCTGAGGCACTGGTGAAGGTTTTTTTGTCTTAAAACTAATGTACTACTTGCAGTCAACCCATGTCCAGAAGGCCACAGCTACTAGTCAGTCTTCTAAAACTATAGATTAGCAACAGATGTTTTCTCAGTGGTACAATGGAAAACATTTTTTTCCTCTTCTGAAGGAAGGAGATACTTCTCTGGACTTGGTACAGTCTGCTATGGTTTGGGTACCGTCTTCGTGCACAATAGCTTTGGTAACAACACATACAATATAAGACAACAATCTTGCTTTCAGTTAGTTAAGAGAAACCTGACTCCACTCCCGAGACAATATCACTCTGGCCAAAGGAAGTTCTGTTGGCTTCTTCTTACTCTGAAAAACAGACTACACAATTGTGATGGATGAAAGAGTAGCCAAAAAATTAAGAGATCATTTTCATATACAAATATATATATATTTTTTAAAATACAGAATTTTTTCCCAGTCCTCCTACTCATGATATGAACTACTACATATGCTTCACGAAATTACCATCTACTGCTCAATTGTTTATTTTTGTAATCACAGGATTTTATTTCATTTGTTTGCCTTTTGACCCTGTTCTGATTATGAAGACTTTTAATGATCAGATTAGAGTCTCTCTAATGCAATGTGATCTCTATAGAAAATTGAAGGAATTTTGCTGGCAGTATTGATGCTCTGATTTACCCCCACAATCAGGCAAGTACTTAACTTATACCAAGGGATTTTGTCCTAATGCTGGTTTTTTTGTTTGTTTTTTGTTTTGTTTTTGGTTTTTTTGTCAGATGACTTTGTGAAATTCATTTAAAGTGTGAAACAAAATCATGTGATTTATTTTAGCTTTTGTTTTTTTTTAACGACCACCTTGTAATCTTCCAGTAACTTCATAGCTGAGTCAGGTTTCTTGACCCCTGTAGCTGCTTTCTCTTAAACAATCTGCTGAATTGTACAATGCACATCTGAGCAAAATATTGGGCTTGAAATGCCACCAAGTATATTCTATTTCTGAAACACCGTGGTATTCTAAATCATTCAGAGATTTGAGAGTCAATGGAATGAAGCTCAGGAGAAATGGGAAAACTAGATTTACTGCTAATTTAATATTTGGAAGTGACATTTCTTTCTGCATTTGGCTGAAAAATCTGCCAAAACCATACTTTGCTAAAATACCATAATTACTGATTCCTCTAATCCTCAAGTACAGCACTGTTTGAGGAAAACAATATATACTTCTGTCTCTTCATTCTACCATCTATTGTTTTATACCATTTATTTATAAAAGGAAATGTCTGACTTTTCAAAAAGGAATGGTTTGGTCACTACTTGATTGGTTTCTTTTACTGCATTGTCAGTCTTGATTTAAACAGTGAGACATTGTGTTCTGATAACCTCATGCTGTAACTCGTCAGCTGCTTTTGCTTTGGCCTTTGTCAAAATGAAGCTCAATTTATTCTCTCTTTCCCTGTACACTTGTTATACACCACTGTGCTCTAAAAGTGACCCTTGTCCTGTTGGGCATATTGAGAGAAGTCATGGAATAGTTGGTGTCTGTGGCATGTCTGGGTACAGGCGTCCATGGCCAGATACAGTGTCTTGGTTGGAAATGATTCCAATTTTTTAATTTCAGTGAGTGACTCCCTCATCACAGAACCATAAAACCATAGCATGCTTTGGGTTGGAAGGGACTTTAAATATCTTCTAGGCCCAAGCACCCTGCCATGGGCAGAGATAACTGGACCAGGCTGCTCAAAGCCCCATCCCACCTGGCCTTGAACACTCCACGAAGAGCCTCAGAGCTGAGAGCACTGTGTGACACGAGGTCCTGCCCAAGATGAAAATTGGTTCCCACCAACTTCTGCAAAAGATTAGTAGATATCAATGAAGGTAGAAGTTCTTTTTCCCAAACTGCTACAAAAGTGAAAATCGGCAAAATGTAGATTACACAGTGTCAAGCAGCTACCAAGTGGTACTATGTAGCTGAACTTTGGTGACTGCTGTTGGATGGAGAGCACTGTGCTGTGTGATGGGACCTTGCTGTCTGAATTCAGTTTTGCTGTTATGATATGAGGCTTGCTCAGGTGAGAATGCTGGCTTGACAAGAAGTCACAGTTGTTCTTTCTCAGGTCTCTTCTACTCCTGAGTTCCAGGTATCCAAGGATATGATTGCTGTCTGTCATGAGTATTAGATACCAGAAAACAAAGACCATGCTGTACCAGTCACTAGAGCTCCCTTCTTCTGCACTTTTCCACCCAGTTCTGGACATCATGGTCTCTCAGAAGCCAGGAAAGGCATTGAATCATCCAGCTGGATTGTACATAAGCTGTTTCAGACTAAGGACCCTCATATTTTTATCACATGCTCTAGACTGGTCCCAGGCTCTCTGAGTTTGTGTTCAACCTCAAAACAGTGCTTGAGTGCTGAAAGAACCCAAGCTTTGTATGTTCTTGGTGAAGGGCTCAGCAAGGCGTGATTGGTAACAGCAGTGTGTTATTCTTGCTTAGTTTTAAATCTTAACACTGCACTTTCTCAAGGAACTGTCTGACACACTAGAGCTTGGGAGGAAGGGCAATGACCCTTGGACATCTGGTGGCAGCTTTCAGTGGTAGTCACTGCACAGAGATGACCATTGCCCAGTTTGGACCCACTGTGTCATGAGGGCACTGTGCTAGTGTGATGTTCAGAGTCACTGGTAAGTCTGTTGGACATCTGATGTGGGGCTGTCTCAAAATTGAGCCCACTTTGACAATATCAGTTTTCCAGGCTCCTTGGTAAGGTTTTTAAGCCATACATTTCTTCCCAGAATTCACCATCATGAGAAAGCTGCCTGTCCTCTGCTAGTCAGGACAGGCATGTTAGTGACAGCCCACAGGCACTGAAATCTGTGTGCTGTGCTGCCGAGAATTCTCCTCCAGGTGTGTTATTTTCATTATATAGCATTTGGATTAGTGTTACTGTTTGTTTAACTTCCTTGTAGCATATATAGTTATTTCCAAAGCTGCTTGGAACCTTTTGTCATGCTACTTTGCTATTTTTCCTCATCTGTTTAGGCTTAAGCACTCTGTATATGATAAAAAATTGTTTTATTTTTCTGTAAAACACCTTGGATACTGAATACAACCCATATGGCTGTTTGAGGAAACAACATCTCCCAAAGAGGGTGTTGAATGTGCACAAATATGTGCTTGATTTTTACTAAGGGCACCTGCCAGAACCCTGCTGACACATCAAGTGTAAGAAAATATTTGGCATCGGTCATCTCCTCCAAAATTTCCTTGTAGATATTGGAAAATATTCTCTTTTATGTATTTATTTAATTCTGCATGATATTTCCTGGTCCTCATGGCCACATCTATACTGGAAAAGTAAACATGCCATGGCATGTTCTCTCATACTGAGGCCAGCTGGAATGGATATGACCTGAGTCCATGCTAGCAAATTTGCTGTCCCTCAAAACAGTGTCAAGTTAGTAGGGATGGACTCTAGAATATTTTAATCTACTTGTAGAAACGTAATTTGAAAGTATAAATTCAGAGATCAGATTGGGCACTATCTGACAAGATAGCAAGAAGGATGTGTCAAGAGAAAGAAGTGGATAGATGATGGCAAGATGAGAAAGATGAGAAAAGATGTTCAAGCAAGTGGCATTTTCTCCTCCATGATAGTTGAGGCATTCCAGGATAGCCAAACCTGTTTCTGTTGGATGCTGACAGAGGACTGGTCACCTCTGTGGAGTGAACACTCAGCACATGGGTCAGGGCAATCCCAAACACAAATACTGGGTGAGCAGAGAATGGATTGAGAAAAGGCCTGAGGAAAAGGAGTTGGGGGTTTTGGTTGATGAAAAGCTCAACATGAGTTGGCAATGTGTGTTCACAGCCCAGAAAGCCAACAGTATGCTGAGCTGCATCAAAAGAAGCATGGACAGCATGTTCAGGGAGGGGATTCTCTTCCTCTACTCCTCTCTCATGAAACTCCACCGGGAGTACTGTGTCCAGCTCTGGAGTTGCCAACACAATAAGGACATGGAGCTGTTATACCGAGTCCAGAGGAGGGCTCTAAAGACAATCAGAGGGCTGGATTGCCTCTCCTATAAGGACAGTCTGAGGAAGTTGGGGTTCTTCAGCCCAAAGAAGAGAAAGCGCTGGGTAGAACTTACAGTGGCCTTCCAGTACCAGAAGGTGGCCTACAGGAAAGCTAGGGAGGGACTTTTTACAAGAGTATATCATGACAGGGCAAGGGGCTTTGAACTGGAAGAGGGGTGATATAGGTTAGATCTTAAGAAGAAATTCTTCATTGTGAGGGTGGTGAGACAGTAGAGCAGGTTGCCCAAGTAAGTTGTGGATGGATGTGTTCAAGTCCAGTTGAATGGGGATTTTAACAACCTGGTCTAGTGGGGGGTGTCCCTGCCCATGGCAGGGGGTTGAAACTAGATGTTCTTTAAGGTCCCTTCCAACCCAAACCATTCAATGACTCTATGATTCTATAACTCATCTTCACTATGTTGGTCTATAGTGCCTCAGAACAGAGCATAGAGACCTGTGAAAGTGGCTTCCTGTGGTGGCACAGAGGGAATATTTTGCATGCAAAAAGTATAACTTCTGCCTGTTCTGGCTTGCACCATGGGTCTGGGTGTTGGCTGGGTCTGTACTATTGCCAATTCAATAACACGAAACCCGGCTGGGCTGAGTCCTGGTGATTTTGGAGAGGGAGAAGAAGGAAATAGAATCAAACTCTCTGTTTCAGGGACCTTGCACAGTAGCTGGCAAAGGTGGCAGCATTTGCAGACCAGCTGCAGTCTAGCAAGTGCCTGATACACTGATACATCTGATACATCTCCAAGACTCATCACTGAGTGGATGCTGGTCAAAATTTAGTGTCTTAGCCAGGATTTCTCCTGACTTGGTAGTGTTGGAGTGATTGCAGAGTGGAAGTTGGGAAGACTTTCTGCAGGTTCCTGCCATGGCTATGAGGGATGCCCCATAGGGTGGTCACAGCTGATCCCAGCACTGACTTGAGCTTCAAGGTGCTCAGCAACCTTGGAGAGGGCTGGGTGCTCTTGGCTCTGCTGGCTGTTCCCAGTAAGCCTCTGATGAAACCCAGGAGGCTCACCAAAGAATTAGGCAGTGACTACCATTAGGTCTACACAGTGATGCCAGTGACAATATAGGCCATAGATAATCTGGTCAATGAGCATATTCAACTCTGGCATTAGCTCTTGTATCTCTTTATAGCTAGGGGAACTTTTTAAGGGCCTGTCTCATGATGGTTTTTTATCCTTATTTTATGACATTATTTCGCAAACGTTTTCCTTGATTTCCTAAGGATTTTGTTCCCTGGTGTCTGGGTAAGACCCAGAATTTGGCATATTTTTGAGCTAATGAAAGTTTCACTGAAACAGCATATTGCATTTAGATTTGATAAATTTTTTCAGCTAAAAAAGTCAAGGGTTCTGTTAATCACTCTGAGCACAACATTTTGCTGTTTATTTTGTTTTATTTTTTCAAAGTGTATTCAAAACTAAAGTGCAATCAAAACAGTTCATGTTAGAATAGAATTTGTTTTGAAGTAGGTTTGATCTAAAACATTTGTTGTTTTTCAAAAAAAAACCCTTGAATACTTTATGCAAGACTGACTAGAATGTGAATAGGCATCGAATTAAACATTAACTTGTTTCATTTTTTTCTCTTTTGTACCTCTTCTTTTCTAAATGCCTCTATACAGATATTTATATGTATTGTTGGCAATCACCAAATAAGGATGCAGGGCTACATATGACTGAATTATAGTTTTTACTTTACGTTGCCTACTTCTAGTAGTCATTGAAGAGTTATTAGCAGCTGTTGTATCTAGCTATTTAATTGTTGGTATAGCTCCAAATGATAATATTTTGTACATAAATGCAAGAGGCTGAAGAACTGTAACCCATGAATGAGCACACACCAAGCTCAATGCATACAACCACCATAATCCTTACTTAAAACAAGACCCTGAAAGCTCTCTTTGCCCCATTTTAGATTTTGCAACATCTACAACCATTTCACTACCTGAATCAGCCTACAACACCTACAACCTGAATCAGCTGTCACGTGTCTCTGAGCAGTGGGGAGGGAGAGGCTTTTCCCAAGAGCACTGCACGAGCTCCGAATTTGGGGACCTGCCTTGTGCTAAGCCTGGGGATATTCCTGGACTGTGGCCCCACCCAGGGTTTTGTAGAAGCTGAGTCCTGTCCCAGGAGCAGATTTCTGGGAGAGGAACACATGGTCCCCCAGGACACTGTGCAAGCTCTGGGGCTGGCAGCAGCACCCAGGAGTGACCTGATGGTATCAGGGATGGAGCAGCACTGCCCGGTGTGCCAGACTGGGCCAGCACCAGGGCTGAACTCTGACATAGGACAATGACCTGTCCTGCACTTTGTCCCTTTCCTTACGCCATGCTGCTGTTTCCCATGCATACTATTGATGAAGACATATCATCTTTTTCTGAACAACATTTAGAGCAACTTCAGGCTAGTTGAGTAAATGCATTCTTCACGGAGACCCAACATTTCTTATTGAAATCCATATTAGGTTTTAGCTGGTAAATCACAGATAATGGGTCTAATACTGAGGAACTATCAATGCTGTCAGCTCTCATTGACCTGGGGTAATGTGAGGCAGAAATTTAATCTTCCTCTGCATGCATGAGCTCCTCTTCAGCTCCATTGACTCCATCACTGGGTTCAGGAACAGACTGCTGAGCTGCAACATGGTCTGTGGGTGTCTGTCTGGGTGTCTTGTGTAGCTGACAGCATTCACTGACACTCTCTCCATAACCCTCAGCAACACATTCAGCTCTTCTGCTTTTCTAGGCCCTAGTTGCTTTGATGATTTAGTGTCCTCTTTGACTGTGGCCCCAGGCTTGGAAAAGTGAATGCTGCCAACCTTCTAGGAGCCTACAGGGTATTTTACAATTAATAGCATCCCTATTGTTTCCTCAAAGACCACTTGGTATTTCCAGCCTGAACTTATCTTTGCCATTGTTTAATTTCCTCTTTGTTTCCCCTTACAGCCTGTTTTGATTTAACTCTGTGTGGTCAGGCATGACATAGATTAAACTGAGTTGTGTATAACTCTTAAAAAGCACATGAACTATTGTCTTTATGTGGTTGCAGTTTGCACACTGATACTTGTTTTGCCTATTATTCTTGCTGAAGTGCCATCAGTCCTGCACCTGCAGCCTGGTTCTAGCTGGAAACCTGTGTGTTTGCACCTCAAAATACCTGGCAGCAAGCACAAAAACTGAGTTAGTCAGTGCTTAGGCTTGGGGCTCTCTTTCAGTGCTTTTCCTCAAAGGAAAATTGGCTTTGGTCTAAACATTTTCTGGGAACATCTGCTTCTTGCAGAGACTTTTATTGAAGCTTATTTTTCCCAGTTTTCACCACCATTACTGCTCCCTTTCCAACCAGTATTAATCACCCCAACAAAAAATACCAACCTCAGCTCTTGAAAGTGTACCCGCTTAGGTGTCTTCTTTACGAGCTATGAAAGTCTGCATGAGGTTTGCCCAAACACATGTTTGTGTATTTAACATCTCTCAAAACCTGGCAGATGTTACCTGCTCTATCATGTTACAGCGCAGAGCTTCCAGGTGTAATTCCTACGTCTGGAAAACTTTCCCCTGCACAAACTGTGGGTTTGCAGCAGGCTTATCCTCTGCTCGCACGATCTAGTGCTAATCTCTTGGCCCACATCCATGAAGCTGACCAAATCACAGAGCCCTTTCTCAGAGAGCTATTTATTCTCTTTCTTCAGTGAGAAGTAATTAATAGGCTTTGGATTCCCACCAGCCACTTGACTGAATGGACAAGACAGTGAGAAAAAAGGATGAGTAACGCTGGAATCAGAAGGTCTTAAAAAGAGAAGTCCTCTTCTGCTTCGACATTATTTTGGTCGCCTATCTCTTCTTCATGTACAAAAGTTGGCTTCCACACTATGATGCTAATGAAGGCCTGCATTTTTTTGTGCCTTTAGCTCCCCTGGCTTTTCCTGAGCTTCCACCAGGGATTAATTTGGCCCAAAGCATCCACTCACAACTTCTATGGTTGCGGGGGTAGGCAGGCTTTCTGGCATGTGCTATGCCGAGTCATTACAAATTCGGTCTCTGGGACACAGCTGTGCTGGGGCTGCTGCTCTCTCTCACCGACACTTCATGCAGCCTCAGGCTGCTGACACTGCTCCCCTCCTCGCTGCCTTTCCACCTTGCCTTCCCTCGCTCAGCCGAAACACAGTTTTGGCTCTGCTTTTCTCACTGCCCTTCTCGGGGAGCAGCAGGACAGGGTGCCAGGCTCCTGTGCCCTGCAAGCAGGCAGCTGCCAGTGCTGATTTGTTCTGCTGTGTCACATCCAGCTTTCATCTGGGGAGATCCGGGAGGTTGCTGCTTATAAAGCAGATCATGGAGTTCAAAGCATCACTGAGTACCTAACGTTTGTAGGATCTGAGGTTTTCCTTTGACAATGCTAGTATATGAGGGAAAACAGTATTCTAGTTTCATCTGTCCAGTTTCCAGGGCCCTCCTTTTCTAATACAATGATTTTTTAATCTGGTAACCAAGGGAAAGAAAGATCTGATTCTTGTGACTATAAATAAGCCAGAATTTGAGTAATTTATTCACAGTGCTGATAGTTCTAGCTTATTTTTTAAGTACTAAAAACCTCAACACAAAAATGTTTACTGCAGTAATTTTTTTTTTTTTTTTGGAGAAATACATGCCCTTCTAGATTCTTTCAAAACCTTTTTGCCACTGGAGGAGAAATAGAAGGGGGATGGTGAGGGAAAAGTTTGGCATTACAGACACTGACCCTGCATTTAGAGCTGGGAATAAAGGGAATTAACAAAGGAATAGAAAGAATTAACTTGACAGATCCTGGCATATAGGTGTTGTCTCCTTGCAGCTTAAAAAGCTACAACACACCTAAAAGCCAAGCAACCTCTACATTATCATGTATGTTTCACAGCACATTTTGCTGTAAAGATCCTGGGGGCTTCTCTGCAATGTCCTACAACAGACTATTTAATTACCTTTCTTTTTCTTTCATCTAAAAAAGCAGAAGGTCCACTCAGCCCCAGCATTAATAATGGTGGCACCACACAAGGGTGCTGCCTGTACCATCCCCACCATGTGGCAGCAGGTCGCAGAGCAGCATGTTCTGTTTTCTTCATTTCTGCTATGCAGAGGTTCTTTGAAAGCAGCCTGTGCCTCCAGAGTAAAACCTAAGATATGTCAGGCTAAGTTAATTTGTGGGCTAGACAAGCTTAACAGTATCCCTGTAAGGGTTTTGCACAGAATGTACCGGTGTCTCCAGACTTGGAAAGAGTTCGCTTTTCTGAGTCAGGCAATGGGAGCCAAATTCAGATGTGAATCTGAGTTCTTCAATTCTGGAGGGAGTCTGAGTTGGTGTATTTTACACCTTCTTCCGCCTCCCCTCATCCCAGGAGTGCATTATGCTGACCCAGCTTCTCTCAGATTTAGTTTTCATTTACGTTCGCTGAGATGCACTCAGGCTCACATCCACCAGCCACAGTATAAATCCCCCTGCTTTTTACATGAGCTCTGAACCTGGCCATCCAAAGCTGCATTTAAGGAATTTAAGGAAGTCTTAGGTTAGTTAATCCCCCACCAAAGAGCTGAGAGAGAGGACTGAAGGAAGAAGAGCAACTAACTGGAGAGCAGAATTTCAAAATGAGCTTCTCCTCTTCTTTGCCTTCTGGCTTAGTTGCTCCTGACCACTGGTGGGTGATTATTACCTGGCCTAAGATACTAGCCTTAAATACTTCTAAAAGTGTTTTAAGTTTTTGTTTGAGATATGGATCAGGGGAACTTTCTGCTCTGTTTTTGGGACTCTGGTCCTGTGCTGACAAGCACCAAAGAACCAGAGCCAAAGAGCAGGGTTCAACATGTGATCTCCTCCCATTTGAGCCAGGAAGGGTATGGGCTCAATGTTGGCCCAAAACTTAGTAAAAGATGAAACATTTATGTGTGCCATATTAATGTATGTATGCTAACATGCATCTCATTATCAACAATGTAATCATCAACACTTTCCTAGTTACTGATGGCATTATCATAAATTTAATTATCAACATATATGCATATATCCTGAAGACAGCTATTTTCCACCTTAGGAAAAAAGAGAGATCTATTGAAGATGACATTTTGAGTTATGAACTTAGTGTATGTCACCAATAATATATCATAGTTCCTATCCAACAGTGACTAAACATTGAGGCACCTTGGATATTTTTATTTAAATCCCTTAGTCACTATTATCATATACCCTGAATTACATTTACACTGTCTTCACTGTTGTGCAGTGACATTGTCATGAATGGAAAGAAGAGTTTGGGTCTACGTACCTCTTGGCACATAGAGGCTTTGCAGCATGAATGACAGAAACTGCTCTGTACGGCTTTGAAATTGCAAGGTCTGCAAATGTTAGGCCTGTATGCTGCTGTTAACACTGGAATGAAACATCCTATTAAGGTTTCACTTGCACTTTATTTGAGACATGACATATCCACTTTTAAACACTTTGCACTGCAGTGAGCATGGACCAAGGTATATACTTTTACATACTTCTCCAGTATATAATGTCACTGTAGGATATGTCTCATTGACTTACAAAACATGTAGGTTAGCACACTAGGTCTTTTGAGCTTTTCAGATTTAAGGAGCACACAAGCCTAGAAATAAGTTCACCACAAGAAAATGTTCTTTTCATCTGTTCAGAAGCAAGGCTGGTGAGCCTGAACACAGATCCTCTATGGTGACTTTGCTGTCTGACTGTCTAGCATGGAGGAATGGTTACACTGAAATCAAAAGTCTGAAGCATGCTAGATGCTCATTTGCTACAGCTGAATCAGCTCTGAATGACCATTTTGTGGAACATAACTGTGGCAGCATAAGAAAAATGTGTGAAAAAGAAGGCTGGACAACATCTTAAGAATAATTTCCATTGGGAATATTTGACTTTAAATAAAAGCTCCTTGGTGAACGCTTCACGACTGAAATTGTCATTGAAATAGGTATGGTCACATCTGCTTGGTTCACATTTCGATTTAACTTTTTTGATAGAAAACATCTTAAATTTTTAAGCAACAATTTTTTCAGGAACATTAGTGGGCACAATGTTGACAAAGTTCTTGGGGTTTCAATACCTACTTTGTTGGGAAGAACACATTATTTGCTTGAAAGTTTTCCCATCCACATCAGATTTGATTGACTTTGATGGGCCTCTACACTATGATTACCTATGGTGTTGTCACTCTCTGGATGAATAATATGCAGTTATTCATGATACAGCTCAGTTTCCTGAGCTGCTAAGCTAGTACTTTTCATCAGCACTAAATTCACATTGAAAAGGAAAGGAAATGAAGCCATTATACTTGTTAAATGTGCTAGGAATTAAAATAGCATGGCCTTTATTCTTTCTCATGACAAAGGGACGGTTTTCACAGGTTATGCATGATAAAAGAATCATTTTCCATTGGGTATTGCTGTCAGAGAGCCATAGAAAAGATTTTGTAAGGGGTGTGACTTATTTATATAGAAGAAACAGCTTCTTCTTCCAAACATGTATTAAAGTCAAGTTTGTATGTGCCTGAAGTTGGACCGTTTTCTCTCATATCATCTTCTTACATAGCCTGCCAAAGTGGAAAAGACAGAAGACCCCATGAAGAAAACATCTCTCAGCATCAGCCAAATTAGGGAACACATGCTTTGAAATGAAGGAAAGGTGATCTCTCAGGGTAGTTTATTCCATCAACAATTTCTAACGTTCTCAGGACATCTGTAAGTACTGTAATCTCAATTTCCTTCTCCTCAGCACTTTGTGAAATTGAACATATGTGAAGAGAGAAAGAGGAAAGATAACTGATCATGTTTAGGTGTGATTACATTACTGCTGGACTTAACGATTGAGTTAGAACAGGGCTCTGGAAATGGCAAAGATAATGAATTCTCTCTTTTTTTCCGTTGTTCTAATGACTATCTCCACCAAAGATCAAAGAAAAATACATTTTCCCTTAGCTAGCAGCAGCCCTGCTTTTCTGAGTTTGAAGTAAAAAAAAGGTGACATTCATAATTTAGCTATTCCTTTTCCACTTCTGGTTCTTTTTTATTCCTTCTCTCTATAGTCTTCTCTTTTAGTCAGTTTATATATTTACAATTTATACATTTATAGTTTATATATATATGAGGAGCTACTCTGGAAACAAATAAATGACCAACAGTTTTGCCTTTCTCTGTTGCTTCTAAATGTCAGAGGAAGGATTAATCTGACATTTAGACCAATGTGGAAATCAGGCATGCATTCTGCCCAGCTTTGTGACCTGTGACAAGTCATTTGAGCTCCCCATGCTTCAGTTCCTGTTCTGAAAAGGCTATGTAGAGAACCTGGCCGGGACTACTGACTGATATTTGTTTCTTTTATCTCTGTGAAGCTCTAGGGAAAGCTGTGAAGACCAGAATAGACAACTATCATAGGCTGATGTATCTTTCTTCTCCTAAGATAAAGGAATGCTGCTCACAGGTGAGGAACTAATGAGTTGTTAATAATGTGTTCATGTAACTGACTCTACATAGTGGCATGTGCCCAAAGTAGGGTTTTTAAATGTGGGTGCAGATCTGCTTCCCTAGAGCTTTGCCTGTGCCACCAAGCTCAGTTTGCACTGTTCCTCCTTGTAGCTCTTGTAAACCTGTCCTACTCTGAGATTTTTACTACTCCTGAGGATGTGAAACTCAGCTGGGTGCAGAAGCATCTCACATCTCCTGCACTCTTCCCTTTCCAGCTCTGCCTTCCTTACCACCTCCTTCCTGCTGCTACATTGAGTTTGCTGGTGGGGCTGCTTTGGTACTTTTTCAATGTCAGTCCAAATTAGCCAGACTACCTAGAAAACTGTGAAGATGTAGTGTTTGTAAGTCTAGATGAATCCAATGCTCACTCTTGTGAGCAGATCAGCTGGTAGACTTGAGTGGGACAACAGAGAACAGATGGGAATCCTATTACATCCTATTACATTCTACTATAGACTGCTGATTTATTTTCAAACATGGGAAATGGGGGGGGAAAAAGCACACTGAAACAAGTCTTGGTTGAGTAACTTTTGCAGAAGCAGGCAGGAAAGTAACCAGTTGTAGTCTATAGAAAACAGGTCATTTACACCCTACAGTGCCAAATGATCAGGGGACTGGAACATCTGTTCTGTGAGGAGAGGCTGAGAGACCTGGGGCTGTTTAGAAGAGAAGACTGAGAGGGGATCTCATTGTTATTTCCAAGTATCTGAAAGGTGAGTGTCAAGAAGAAGGGGCCAATCTCTTTTCAGTGGTGCACTGATAGGATGAGGGGCAACAAAATGGAGCACACGAAGTGTTCAACATAAGGAAAAACTTCTTTACCATAAGGGTGACAGAGCACTGGAACAGGCTGCCCAGAGAGGTTGTGGAGTCTACTTCTCTGCAGACTTTAAAGATCTTTCTGGATGCATTTCTGTGTGACTTGACCTAGATGATCCTGCTTTGGCAGGGGGGTTGGACTCGATGATCTCCAGAGGTCCTTTCCAACCTCTACCATTCCATGATCCTAGGACTCTGTGTCTTGCTGGTTAGCAGCATAGCTTTCTTTGTCATTTCAATTCCTGTCTTCTGTTATCTTGGCAGCTGAAATTTTTTGCTATAGAAGTTGACTGCATTTACCCACACACTTATGTCAGATAACAACTTCTAGACACTGGGAAGACCCCTAATAAGAAATAACACCAGAACAAACACAAAGGAGGCAAGTTGCTTACTGACATGAGTCAGTATATATAGACACTGGAAGCCTGAGCTGAGTTCACATTGGTGGCCTGGCACATCAAGTGTGATTCTGCCATTTGCACGCTCAAAGGTTTCTCTGCTCGCATCCATATTCTCCTCACTGCAGAAGTGAACAAACTTCTGAAAATACATAAAAAAGGTTTGAATCCTGTATGAGTGGTTTTTGCTCCCTGACATCACTTTTCTCTTTCACAACGAAGTGTTGCCTCAGCTCCCTACAGCAAATTGCATGTAGATGGCAGTAAATGTAGTTCAGCAGCTGCAGCTCTGAATGCCAGGTTGTCCCCACACAAGAAAGCTCAGTGAGATACTAAAGGGCAAGAGAAGCCACAGAGGCCCAGTACAGCTGAGCCTGGGATTTCTGCCAGCAGTGGAAGCTGTAGTTAGTTGAAGGCTGCCAAATCTGTCCAGACTTCATGAGCAAACAACAGTTTGGGGTCAGCCTCCAGAGACTCTAAAGCCCAAGGTAAATTGCTGAGGCTTGATGGTTTGTATTGTGGATGATCAGTCAATGTGCCCCTGAGAGCAGGCTCACACATCCAGCAAGAAATGGGTCGAAGACTTTCACACAAACCTGAGTTATGCATTTTTGCAGGTCCTCTAATCTTTTGCATCTGTGCCAGCTTCCTACAGTGGCAGGAATAATGTCTCAGACATTTGAGCATCATTCACTCTCATGAGTAAACACCCTCCCCCTGCCTGTTATCAAGCAGGAGCTCAATACCAGGGCTTGAGTCATAGGGACTGCGGTTCCTCCCAACCTGTTTAAATAGCCTGTTACAAATCTGCAACCTGAGCAGCCCAGCTTACTAGAAGATCAGTCTGGTCCTACCTGAGTGCTATGTCAGTCAGACTGAATGCAAAAATGCCTCTCTTTTCTAACTGATCCTAGATGTGAACTGTGGTCAGAACTGTTTTCTACCATGAATATTTAGATACAAGTTTTTAAATTTTTTCTTTTATTTCTTTATATTTGTATTTTTGCTCTCTCTTTAGGGATCAACAATTGATGCAGTCATTAGTTTTGAATTTTAGCTGCATCTGAAGATCTTGCAGTGAAGCACAGGACATGAGAATGTGCAAAGGTTGCTTTGTTCTTGGGTTCCTTAATCCTGATCTGGTTGGCTGGTGGCTCTTTGTACAACTTTGAATGAATACACATCCAACATGAGCCTTTGGGCCATCATTTTAAGTAATGTGTACCATATTGAAGGGATTTTTTATGGGTCAAGGAAGTTGCATCCAGCTATTTTGAGATGGTTCCTCCATCACCAGATGTAGTGTCTCTTCTGCTGTGGGAGCCCTCCTGTAAGCAGGTAAGGCAGCTTTAACTTCGTTCCACACTTTTCAGCTCCAGGCAGCCATGAGCCACTGAAGGGAAGCATTTGGCCAAGGTGAGTGGTCAGTTCAGGTGTTCTGATAGTTTTATCTGATTGATATTTGCAACTACTAAAAGGCAGAAGATGACCAGTGCAAAAATAGTTCAGTCAAGGCAGATGAGAAGCCATCTAAATTGCTTTTCATCAAGCACATTATGCAAGATGAGCAAATAGATCAAGTTGGTAGACTTTAGTAACAACATTTTCCATCTCTCAGTTGGTGCATCTTTGCTCTAACTCACAGGAGAAATATGTTCTCAGCTGGAATGTGCACATATCCTTATCCTCTGTGTTACAGCTCATTCTTATTTGGAGGCTTTCTTGCACAAACTGGGAATGATCAGACTGAAAAGCTTCCAAGTGTGACACACTCCAGGTTTTTCTTGTGGTGTGTCACTCTGTCTTCTTCCTTTTTTGCTTGTACTGCCTACTTTTCAAGTACTTTAGCTAAAAAGAAGAAAATAAAGGAGGAATTTTGTAATTCTGATAATGTCAGAACAAAATGTTTCACATTTTCAGAATTCCACTTTCCTCCCTCGCACTGTTTGTCTGAAACAATTTTCTGAATTCAATCCAAACTTCCAAAAGCTTCAGTTGTCCTGTTTTGTTTTGGGTTTTTTTGCGAGTAAGCTATTTGTCTAAAAATTTCTGTCCAGCTCTATGATTTCACTCAAAGTTCTCAGCAATGAGATTTAAAACAGAACAGTTGCCAGTGCCACTTTTTGTGGGGGATGGAAATGACTGTCCATCTATGGTTGTAAGCATCATGGAACAGGGACCTCCAAGGCTTTGATGTGAAAGATGATACCTCAGTGCAACACAACATAAAGAATTACAGGCTACCTATGTATGTGCTCTTGAATTTTCCCTGACTGCTATTCTCAAATCCTCCTAAGTCATGGCACTGCACTTCTCCTGGTGAATATGTGCTGTTTTCCATCTCATACTTAGAGAATTTCTTGAGGTTGTGCAATAAGTAATTAAATAATGCTTTTCAGGTGGTTCGGGGTCCACGGGTAACAGACAACAGAAAAATTCAAATTGCTGTTCTAAGGAGTTTATTACTTTGTGTTAATGATATACTAGCTCTGTAGACTTGACTTGCATAAGTAATTTCACTTTTTGTAACATCTCTAACTGATCACAGTTGCAGTATGACAGATCCAAATTGGACAGATGTTTCTTAAAAATAAAATGTCCAAAGGCAATAGTGTTGAAGTTGCCAATGAAAAAACAAAGACATCTGTACTTTTTAACTAAATTTGAAGGTTTTTCATTCCTTCTCCTATGTTTCTGTGATTTTTAGGTCATGTTAGAATCAGGCTGTGTTACTGATTTGTGTAGTCTATTGTTTCATTATGTCAAAAACTGAAAATTATATATATTTAATTTGGTATCACTCTGTGAGCTTCACTGAGCTTTCCAAATATTTCTTCATTTCTTCTTGGGGTGGCAGTCTCTCATGGGCTGTTAGACCAGTGAATGCATATTTCATGAACTTTTATGTGTCTATCAATTTAAAGCACAATTCCTGGGAATCTTTTTTTTTTTTTTTCTAATCTCACACTGGTGTTCATATTAAAAAGATTGATCTGCTGTAGCCATGCTAACCCACTCTCTGTATCTCAGGGAGAATTTATGATACAGTATTTCTGCACCACATGGCTTCTTTGTTAGTTTGTGGGTAGAGATGGTATTTTTCTGGTCAATAGAACTGAAGAAATCCTAACAGTGGTGTTGTGATCATTTTCAATATGGTAAAAAGGTACAGAGAAGAGCCATATTACATGACAGGATCAGGCTGTCTTCTATTTTCCTTTGTCCCACTCTGCAACCACAGTCAAGTGGTTGGTAAGTATGGTATAAAAGCCTATGTAGAACAAGACTGGAGCCAGCCAGTCAGGGAGGCAGTCCTATGGCAATATTACACATAAGTTCCACATAATAAATGCATAGTTTCCTCTATCTCAGCTTTTCAGTCCAGAAAGCACATCTGTGTTTTTATACTCATTCTAAAAAGACTAAGCTGAAGACTATATCAGGATTTCCCAACACGCTGGAAAATGGATGGACCATTTTGCAGTGGTGGTCTAGTTCCTTTTAGCTGTCAGTTTTAAAGCAATATTTTTGTTGTGTTTTTTTTCAAGTGAGCATGATTCAGCTTTCTTTTTCAGAGCCTGTCTTCCAGTCATGCAAAGTCTGTGACTCTGGACATGGGTGGACAGAGGACTGGGTGCCTTTGCCAACAGGAGCCATTGGCTTCTTGTATTATCAAAGCTGTTTCCTGTCCAAGCTGGTGGAAGCAAACTGCAGCTTACCTTAGAGTGACATTCTTCTTAAAATGTATTTAATTAATATCTATTACAGTATTTATAAGCATGTCAAGATACATAGGTTTCAATACAGCCTATGCAAAGCAGAACTGAATTTGTTTTCCTTCTTAAAGCTTCAGACAAATTATGCATTTTCAAACATAAAATGGGCTTTCAAACTATGGCTCTAAGATACATACTGTTAATTCTATACTAGGATTCCAGTTCTACTTAACTAGTTAAATGATTTCTTGCTGTTATCATTCTTGTTTAACAAATCTGTGGGGATTGTCTATCAAATTCTGAAGTCTTTGGCAATGGGAGCTACTCTGCCTTCAAAAACCATTAATCAGAGTCGACACTGAAACTGGTCTTATTTTATATAATGAAGATTTAAGTATTAATTTTTAGTTTAAATATTGTAATTGGGATGTATTTGAAACCTCATTTGAATTATTTTATATATTGCATTATCAAATTACTGTTGCAGGTAAGTGAAGCTTTATAAAGGTACCCTGGCATGAAAACAGGTAGTAAGAAAATGTCTTAGAGCAGTTATTGGTCTGCTCATGAGCTATAAGAAAATGTTCAGGTAAATAAAATATATTTAGTAAGTGCCATCTTGGCATTGTTGGTGGAACATTGTTGGTCCTTGTAACAGACACCATAAGAGGGCTGAAAATGAACCAGGTCCTTCCTTTTCTGCCAACAAGGAGAGGCAGGAATCTGAATTTTTCTTTTTCCAAGTATGTTATATAAAGAGATTCCATTCTCTCGAGCAAAAATGGTGACTCTTTAGACTGTCTCCATGGATTGTTATGCTTCCTCACTAGGGTAACATCTTTAATTACACTGAAGTTTTTCTGCATTTATATTTATCTAGTGGAAGGAAACTTCAGAAGTTGAAAGTACAGTAAATGGTAGTTATTTCATAGTCTTCTTTCCTAAACTGTATGATCTGAGACATATACAGAAGGTAAGAAATGGAAGTGGAGGAGGCACTAAAAAAAAACCAAACCAAAACATCAAATTATAAATAAATTACTCATACAGTTGCATATCCAGATTATATACATATATATGTACATACACATATATACTTGTGTATTCATGTATCTATGCAGACATACACAATACACATGTATAACCATTTTCTACTAAAGTTAATATCCCAACTCCCCAGGTAGTCAGGGTCCTGATCTGAAATTGTGGCTTAAGCTCCACTTGAGCTGTTTTATCACAAAAATTCTAACACACCATTCAGCAAAGAACTATTTTCAGGTAATATCAAAACCATCTACTAGACATGTTTATTTCTTTGGCTATGTTGCAATTCTTTGCTTTGTTTCCCATGACACTTTTGGTTGTTATTACATAAGGCTTTACAAGGAGTTAAATGGTACTATGTTTACTTGAAACTGACAGAAAAGTTCTTTCGGGGCTCCAAAAGCATTTTTGTATTTCTAAAGAAGCTTTCAAAATATGATGGCAAAAGTATTTGAAATATGTGTCCCTCTGGTGATGTCATCCTCAAGGGAAACATACTTCTGATATGAAGTATTCCCATTAGGAATCTTGGAGATCTTACATCTGTATTCTTAACCTCAGGAGGTTATCAAATGATAATAGTTAATTGTAAAATGGGATGTCATCTAATGGAGTGCTGGCAGGCTTGTTGGCCAGTAGTTACAGGTCATTGCACAAATATTTGTAGAGGAAGTGAAAGCTTCATTTGGCTTTAACAATGAGACATCTTAGACAAATATTCATGAAGTGAATAATGTTCAGATTCAGGCAGAACCAGAGTCTTTTTGGGGAGCACAGCCATGCTCACCAGAGCCCTGTGGCTGTAGCAGAGCTCTGGGACTGAAGCTTGTGACCTTATTGCTGAGCTAGCAGTGACCCTCCCAGTAGTGCACCAGGTACAGTACAGGGTCACCTCAACCATCAGACTCACCATCTTTAGGAAATGCTGACTCTCCTGTGCAAGGATTCAGGAAGTAGCGGTCTGCAGAAGAAGTCCTGTGACTGGGAAACCCAGCTTGAAGCACCTTGCAAGGGCAAAAGAGAGGGTCCATGGTTGCACTTCCTTCCCTTCCTCCTTTTGCTGAGGAAGAGAGATGCTGCCAGGGCAGCTCTGCTCCCCTGGGGTTGAGGACCTTCTTGTGTCTTCATTGCAGTGGCCGTGACAGGATCTCCTGTCCTGGGAGGCAGCCTCTCCTGTGTTGCTGTCCTGGCACCGAGACACTGTGGTACCTGCCTAAGGTGATAAAGCTCTGAAGAGCTTTGAGTGTTTATTTGTTTTAGGAGTCGTCTCCTGTGGCTGCCTCTGTCCTGCTCCTTCAGCCTGCAGTGAGGAACACTCCACCGTCAGCACGAGTTTTTCTCTTAGCACTGTTAGCAGAAGGGCAGCAGCAGATGCTATGACTGAGTTGGCCACCACCAGGACTCTGAGCACTGAGGGTCCCCCGAGAAAGTTAATCCAAATTAAGCAGAGGTGCAAAGTGGATTTACCAGCTGTAATAAAGCATTCATCTTCAGATTTAGCTTAACTCCATTATGAGCAGTATTAAGCTATGCTGAAATCAGGTCACTTTAATTCTGAATAATAACATGCCCACAAGAGTTTGATGGGGTGTAACTAATCCGTTTAAAGCTAATTCAGATTGCAGGTTTGTCCCCCTGCAGAAAAGGCTGTGCTGGACCTCACTCACAGTGTAACTTCAGCAGCAAGGCTGACTGCAGGCAGCAGGTTCCTGCCCCCATACATACCCTGCTGCCCCTGTGCAACTTACTTTAGGTGGAGGAACTGCTAGTTTGAGACAAAAACTGGCCCTAAATGTTGCATTCCTGATGAAGTAGTGCTCAGGCCTGCCAGTGGCACTGTCCTCAAGCAATAGGAAGCATCAAGCAACATGATACAGCTGTGCTGGAAGAATGCAAGCCCACGCTGTGCAGAGGCTGTGGGCTTGGCTGTAAAGTCTGCTCCTTCCCTGCTTGCTGGGGGTGAGGGTGGCCCCAGTGTGAACAGCATCCTCAGGACATCACCAGAAGTTGGATTCCTGCTGTGAGTTTCGTAGCAGAGATGTAAAACTGGCCCCTATTTCCACACAGTGCCAGCATCTGGCTGTGGTTCAAGTTGGAGGTGCTTGTGCAGAAGAATTCAGTGCCACCCAAGCTGGCTCTGTGGAGGAGACCACAACTGGGTCTGGGTCCTATCATGTGCTTAGCACAGAGCTGTGATCATAAAGTGGCAGGAAATTTAGTCTGGTCCCTGGTCAGAAGTTCACAGTGATCTCCTCTGGCATTTGCTTAGCTCTAAGTTCCATTTTAAGGTGCAAGAATTGCATGGTGGATGATTGGGCTGCTGAGCTGTTCACTCCACCGGCAGACAGGTCATGGTGCTGACTTTTTGAGCAGAGCCAGACTCACCCCTCCAGCTCTCACCTCTTTCCCCAGTGGTCAGTCTGTGCCTGACCCATTTGCATCACAGTGCAGTGGCTTCTCACTACCTCCACCAGATGCATCTGGGATGGCTGAACTGTTGTGTGTCATGCATGATAACAGCTACCACAGCAAGCTCTTGAGGAAGACCTCCACCCCTGCTTGGAGGAACACCCCCTGGGCAGCTCAGCACAATCATCCCTCATCACCTTGTGCTCTGCCTGCCCCAGAACTGCATAGCAATAAGGACAGAAAAAGAGCAGCCCCACCTTTTGTGCTCCTCCTCTCCATCACACTGGAGGTTTCTGGCCAGTGGAGTTTGGAGATCAAACCAGCTCAGCCTGAAGTAAGCTTCTGAGCTGAAGTATTTTCATCTGTCAGGTAGACAGGTGGCAATATCTTCTCTGGGTGTACAGCAAAGAGTGCTCAAGGCAGCTCTGTGTCCTTGCAGGCTGTGTCAGAAGATGTCCGCGGTGTCCTCAGCAACTTCTTAGGCACTCCTGGAGAGGGAGAGGAAGGACTTTGTTTTCAGTTGTGAGAATACCCTACTGCATTATGCATCTTCCTAAGTGGCAGGTATCATACAGATAAGGTATCTTAACTCCTGCACTCCAGAGAAGGGGACACACATAAGGGTTTAAGAGGCTGGATCTTAACCTCAGATTGTTAAATCACATGTAGTTTCCTTAGTATGAACCTATTTCAATAGAGAGAATCAGTAAGAAAATATGAGTATTTCTTACCTCACCTGCAGAAAATATGCTAGTGGTGGGGGTTTAGAAAGTTTCTTCATATGGATCTAAAAGATTATAATTTCAAAATCCTAGCAGCAAGAAAAATTCTCCTTTCCCACTTCTGAGCTGCACATATGTTTTTTCATGCTATTGAACAGACATTCTGATACTCATCAACAACATGCAGAGAATTTACCCATGCGGATTGAGGCAGGGGACTTAAATAAATTATTGTACAGTTTTGTTTTTTCACTGTGGACTCTAAAAACTACCAAAACCTTGAACTTTCAAGATGACTAAGACATAGCTGAGGTTGATGCACACAAAAGAATATGTAATGGCTCAGGCCTGGGCTTTTTATATCCATTAGGAATAGCTAAAATATGCCTTATCATCAGATGCTGTAAATCTCTGCTGGAAGAAGGCCACAGAAATCACAGGTGAGTAATTTCTCTAGTTCTGCACCACCATGGATGCTGAAACATCCATGCGGGTAGCCAGACTGCAATGTGCAATGAGAAATC
This sequence comes from Calypte anna, assembly GCF_003957555.1. Lineage (NCBI taxonomy): Eukaryota > Metazoa > Chordata > Aves > Apodiformes > Trochilidae > Calypte > Calypte anna. The sequence goes on from NC_044245.1 coordinate 128,363,202, forward strand.
AACATTCACATTCTCCCAGGCATGAAGGTCCATAAACCGAAGCTCAGCCTGTCTGATACAACCAGATTAGTCAAGTTGTGCCTTCCTTTCTCCTCTGTCAGCTAAGAAAGATGCAAGAATTATTCACTTATTGGACATTCCATTTATCTACAAAATATGTACAACTAAAAATAACCCATCCCTAATATTGCTAATTGTTCTCATCCCATTTATAATGATTTAATTCTTAAGAGAGTAATAACACCATCGGGAAATCTACTTACGTTCTTCCAGGCTAGGAACAAGTAAAGAATAATCATGAACACTTGAGAAAGTGTGAGATTTTCACTGAATTATGTCATGAAATACACCTTGTGCTGTAAATATGCCACTAAGGGAGACCTTCAGAATCTATATGGGTTTGCCATAAGGATGTCCAACTTTTCAGTGACTGGGAGATGGAGTGCCAGGTTTCACTCATTGCAGTCTGCGCTTTAAATACCAGGTGGCAGAGAGCATGTAAAAATCTGTTTGACTCTTAGACCTGTATTTTGTACTGATATTTCTCCTTATTAGTCTCGAACATGGATGAGCACAGATAAAGGGACAGTGGGCTGGGCAGAGTGCTGCTATTGCAAACTCCATCTGATGGCCACCAAAGGGGCTTTTCTGACCTTGACAGTAGGACCAGAAATCCCTGAAGAACAGAATGTATTTTCTTGATATAGAAGAACAATTTACACAAAATGAAACCACCTTTGAAAAATATAAAAAGGTCAGGTCAAATTTCTGTATCTGGTAAGTAACAAAAAAATTGAAAAGAAAATATATTTTGTAGTCATACTCAATAAACCACTGAAATGGTCTGGATTTCTACCCTAGAGGCTAAGAGTCATTTGCAAAGAACTTGTCTGTTGTCACTGCTGTTACTTTACATACGGCTTCACTCTAGAAAATTTGTTTCTTTAATTTCATTCCTTTTTAAAATTTAATTTATAACTTCTTGGTTTCATGCAGCAAAACCCCCTGCATGTTGTATATTAAGGAGGTTTCTTCTTCTGTATTTATATATACTATTAAAATAAGTAAAAGTATGGCATTGGAAAGTATGGCTCCTTGGAAAATCATCAGAAGGGGCAAGGAGTGTTCACTGTGACTTGTAAGAAGTAAAAGAGTTTGACCTCTGTATTTTTTATAAAGTCTTCTTCTCTTCAAGAGGTTAAAATTGAAGTTAACTGGGAGTTAAAACACCATAAAAAGCAGCATTAAATTCTTGTCTTGAAAAAAAAAATCTGCAATGACAGCAACACTTTAATGCAACTTTTAGCCTGGTTGGAAAATGAACATCTGATGTTAAAAAGATTAAATAAATAGAGATAATTTTAAAACCTGAACTAAATTAAACAAAAAATTAAAGACTGTACGAAGACCAAAATGGAAAGAAACAAGAAATGAACAGAAGTTCCTTTTTTTAGTCTTTAACTCACTAATACCAACATGCTTACATTTTGCAAAAGGGCGGTTATTATGTCCAGATTGGTTTGTTCTTCTCTAGTTGCAACTTTTGTGATAGGTAAGAAGTGATGGAATTTGGTTCACCTCCCTCTTCAGTTCAGATGTTAATGCCCCCATCTCACTCTCACCTATTCAGAGAAGGAATGTCATGTACAACATGCTATTATTTTTTGTTCAAGTGAAAGGGCATGTTATTTATAAAACATACTCACTTTTCCACACCTAAAGGGCAAAACTGAACCTTTTGACTTTCCACCTTTCCAGATGTGAAATTCCAGATCAGACACCAACCTAGAACAACCTTTCTTATGGGCCATCTCTTCACCTCTCTTCCATTCCTTTTCACTGCCAATAAATTGCATGAAAAGCAGTCCTGGCTGTCTGAGGACTCTGTCTCAGAAAGAGTGTAGCAAGTCTTGAGTGGCCTTTGACTTTCTGGTGTTTCTTGATACAGAAAGATTTAGCAACAATAAGGAAAAATAAGAAAATAAACAGATAAACTTTTTGTAGTTTATGGGGCATTCTAAGAAAGGAACAAGTCAAACCTGACCAATACCCATCCCTCACTGCCATTAGAAAAAAACAGGCCCATTTGACCCAATGTTTCTAACTTGGGATTGAGAATAAATCTACTGATGCCTTAAGCATTTTTATGATGTTGAAGTCTTTTGTTCCAACAGTCTGCCCATGTCATGTTATCTGGCAGCATAAATCAGTCACTCTACTACCAAAATCTCCTTGGTCATGTGTGGACATCCTCCAGGTGCTGCTTCATGTTATGGTCAGCTTCAGTGATGTTAGAAATATGTAGAGGTTCTATGTTCTAAATCCAGAAATTACTTGTTGGCAGGTACAAAATAGGCAACAGACTCAGTTTTTTTTTAATTCTTTGAGCGACATATCATAGAATCATAGAATCAATGAATCATAGAACTGGCTGGGTTGGAAGGGACCTCAGAGATCATCAAGTCCAACCCTTGATCCACTACCCCTACAGTTACCAGACCATGGCACTGAGTGCCACATCCAGTCTCTTTTTAAAAATCTCCAGGGATGGAGAATCCACTACTTCCCTGCGCAGCCCATTCCAATGCCTGATCACCCTCTCAGTAAAGAAATTCTTTCTAATATCCGACCTAAACTTCCCCCGGCACAACTTAAGACCATGCCCTCTTGTCTTGCTGAGAGTTGTCTGGGAAAAGATACCAACCCCCACCTGGCTACACCCTCCTTTCAGGGAGTTGTAGAGAGTGATGAGGTCTCCTCTGAGCCTCCTCCAGGCTGAACAGCCCCAGCTCCCTCAGCCTCCATAATATATATTATATATAATATACAATATTATATATAATAATATATAATAATATAATTATATATAATAATATAATTATATATAATATAGCATTGTATATAATATATAATTATATATTATTATATAATATTATAATATATATCATCATATATGTATCATATATATCATATATATTATCTTCTTCCCCCTAGTTTATACAGATTCTTCCTCACAATTCACATCTTCTTTGAGATGAGAAAAAATTAAATGAATCAATATTTTGCAAAATCATGTGGTCTGATCATATTTACCTTTGTCCACTTTCCTTTCCCTTATGCTTCCTCTGTTGTGGTTTAAGGCCTTATTCTGAGGGACAGGCACTTTAGAACATTAATGTGCTGTGTTTGTGAACTCCCTCAAAGGGATATCTTTGCATAAAAGCAACTAATAATTTTTTAAGGGAACCAGAATGTCCTACTATTGCTGCCCTTAGTATCTTCACTCTGAAGTATTTGGCTCTGTGGTGATTGTCACTGGTTTCAGCTAAGAGCAGGCAGATACTTTTGATCACTGAGGACAACAGAAACTCCGTATTATCCGCCTTTTGAGGAAATGTCTCACAGTGTTTTAAGGAAGCATCTCGTGGTGACACATACATATGGGATGTATTCTGCAACCAAATTTACCTTGTTTCAAAGGCACAAAACACCCACAGAGGTAGGAATGAAAAGCAAAGCTTTGAATGTTGTTATGTGTTGAGTATCGAAATGTATTGGGTATTTGAAAGACATTCAGTATTTTAAGTACTGAAAATTATTTAAACCTGAACCACTGGGGGAAGGAGATTATGACCCACAGCTGAGTAAACAGTGTTCATGGGTGGAAAGAAAAGATTGCAGGGTAATGGGGAAAACAAAGGCCTCAGGAATGGTAAAATACAGTGAACGGAAGCCTGCCTTAAATACAGGTACACCAAAGCAGAGTCTGGGAAACAAGCAGGAAGAAACAGAGCTCTGCATGTACTTACAAAGCTACATCATCACAGGAATAACTTGAATGTGGTGGGACGGGCTTGCATGACTGCTGTGCTACAGTGGATACAGGTCTTCAGTAGACACAGGGATGATGAGGGTGGCTTGTCCTCCATGTGACGGAGGAGAATTAATGTATGGAACTCTCATATGGGGTGGCTTATGGGCTGGGTGGCAGTTTGCATGTCAGAAGAGAGCTGAGTCAGGATGGTATTGTGATAGGATTGTGTTACAGAACACATGAACAGGGTGTGGAAGTGACTGAAGATTTCTTTAAACAACTCAAGAAAGTCCTAGGACCAGAAGTTTTGGTATTTACAGGGTATGTCAACTTCCTGGAAGAGCAGCAATGTGGGATGCAAACAGTCAAAGAGGTTTCTGAAGGATATCAGGGAAAGCTTCTTGGCAGAGAGCCAGATGGTCCAGTCAGGGACGATTAGGTTTGATGTTATAAACAAAGAAAAAGTGGTTTGGAATGTAATAATCAATGGCAACCCATGAAACAGGGGAGCTGAAGATCCTGTGGTGTGTGAGGAGGAAGAGAAACTGGGCACAGACCTCAAGCTGCAGGCAGAGAGGCTCTGATTCATTCAGGAACTGGATAGGTGGGATCCCATGGTAGGAGCTCTGAAAGTATAGAATTTGGGGAACCTGGTGGGAAACAGGAGAGAAGAGGCAACAGACAATTTAGTTTTTCAGTTATATTGAAATAAATTACTTTCCAGTGGGGAAATTTAAATTAAATTTAAATATAAGGAGAAATTTTCACCAAGCAGTGAAACAAGTTGTTCAGAGAGGTTGTACAGTCTCCATCCTTGGAGGTTTTCAAGACTGGACTAAATAAAGCCCTCAGCACTCTGGGCTGGCCTGCCAACTGACTGTCTGTGGAGCAACAGGTTGGGTTTAAAGTCCCTTGAGTTCCTTTCACACCTGAATCACCCTGTAATGATACAAACATGGTAGCAGTCTGGTGGAATAACACCAAAAATGTCTGCACTATCCACCCTGACTCCAAATACTCCTCTTGATCCAGATTTCTGTCAGACTAGTTGTACACAAATAATTCACTTAAAGATTACATGCAAATTTTAAAAGCAATGAAAGTGTTAGGACAGAATTGAATCTGTCTTCTGTTACAGAGATTACAAGAGAAATTCTGCACTTGATTAATGGGTAGATACTGTGACTCTTCACCCAAGGGCTATGGAAGGGAGTATATACACACTGCTCCAGGAGAAGGTGAACCAGCTACCAGGGAGAAAAATGTATCTCTGGCTGTCATAGTATTAGGTGTTCACACACCAGACTATTACTGTTAGTTTAGCAAGTGACTGTGCTATAAACCCAGAAGCGATGGGTCGGGCAGGTTGAGTGTTTCAGTTCCAGACCATCTCGCCATTGCATTTTCATGTGTGGAGATTTTCAGATCTTATAGCAACTCACCACCTGTAAAAGCAGACAACCTAATGGAAAAAAAGAGCAACCCTTAAAATGTTGTTTTTCTCCACAGCTCCATGGCGTAAAGAAAGTTATAAAAATACTTGAAGCGGGACTTGATTTTTTACTCTGTTAACTCCTTCTTGTGCCATCACAAAGCACAACGTGAGAAGGACTAAAGGAGCTCAGCATGTTCTGATTCTGAATAACACACCAACAAACAGAGCAGCTGACAGCCCATCTTCATCATCAGTGAAGTGAGGACAAATGATCCCTGAGAACTCTGAGCTCAGACGGAGGCTGAGGTTAGGATTTTCCTGCTTTAAATTGGGTTGTTGGACAACCCCCATCCTGGAGTTCTTGGGGTGGAGGTGGTGCGTTGGTGACCAGCAGTGAGGATCCAACAGGTGGAGATTGAAGAATTTTGAAAAGAAGGGAAAAGAGATTCTGAGAAAGTCAGGTTTCTTAGGTGTGTTTCACAGTGTGAAAGGCTTTAGAGAAAAACTTCAAAAGAAGACTCAGAAAGGGTGTGGGTAAACAAAAAGTAGAATAAATTATAAAATGAGTATTACAAAATTGGATTAAACTAGCATTAAGGTATAACTCCTTCTGTGACCATGCATGTCCAAAACAAGGAAAATGTATGCAATGCATTATTGGCTCCAAAACCACTAGAAAGGAGATTCTTTTTTGTCCAGACACCTTTTGTACAATTTTTTTTGTGCTAAAACTGTATAAACTCAATAAGCAGAGAAGAGGTATTAAATTGGGTGGGAAGAGAATACTGAAAGTGTACATGAGGGTATTTTTGAATTGATTTTACAAAATGACTTCATGAATTGCTTTGACACACTGAAAGATAAGTGTATTAATGGCACTTGTTCTCGTTATCAAATTGGGAAACATCATCAGCTCAGAGGAGGTCTGCAGTAGCAGCAAGAGGTAAAAAACCCAAAGTTCTGGTAGCAAAGCCATGTTTTTATGTACAAAGCACAGGTTTTCAGGTGTGTTATGAGTTCATTACAAAGTAATGAAAGAGAAAGAAGACCAGGGGATACTGGTCTGCCATAGGGTATCTGTGAGATCTTAGTGTAATGCACATGAAAAAGGTTTATTTGGTTCTAGGAGGTGACAGATATTTTCAGCAGTAGGAGGGAAGGCTCAGTGCTGCTGGGGAAGCCTCCTGCAAAGGCTGTGTGTGAGACCTCTCCAGTAAGAAGGCATGGCAGGGCTGGAGGAGCCAGTGGTTCTCATGTGAGATGTGACTTGGGCAGTTCTGCCTCCTTAGCTTAAAAGAATGAAGAGTGAGAAGGGATATAACCAATCCATAGAAATACATCACAGGAACATCAGAGAGGGAAACACTGTTCATGTTGGAGGACACTGTTCATACAAGAACAAGGGGAATATACTACACACATAAAGATTGAGGGTGAGAAGAAATTTCTCTGCAATAGTCATAGAGCCATATGGCTGATTTTTGGGTATTGATAAATTTCTTTTAAACTGCTTTTCAAACAGTGTTATTTGCTCAGATTAATGGATTTACAGACACTACTGTATGTGGTGGATGCTTATTGCAGCAGCCTTTCTCTGCAGTTATGTCCCTTTATAATCTCTTACTCTAAATCATTTAGAGCAGCAACATGGAGGTTATTTACCCAGTTCTCAAGTCAATGACCTAGCTACAGGACTGGCTGCTGCAGTCGTAGTTGTTTTCTTGCTTTCCATAGCTCTTCCTTTTCAATTCACAAAGTCTTTTTTTCCCCCTTCTTGAGAAAAATTAAAAAGTCCACAGCAGCAAAGGTGGGACTATAAAACTGATTCCTATCGAGCTCCAGCCTGAGAATTACTGCTGGGCTCACGGTGTGCTTCCTGACATCCTGTCTGCTGCAACTCCACCTGATAATGGGCCATGGGAACACAGTTTAATTACTTGGGGAGTGTTGTGGAACCATCATTGGAACTCTGGGGAATCACACACAGCTCTGCTGGCAGATGCTGTAGTGGGATTTAACCAGTAAGTCTCCCACCCTTTGGTACTAGCATGGCTGGTGCTGTCCTTGGGTGATCCTTGCACATCGTATCCAGCTAGCCTCCTAGGAAAGGCCTGAATTTGTCCCAGCTGAAGCTCATGCTAATGTTTTCACCATGACCTATGAGAGCTGGTGAGACAATGAAAAAAATCTATAAGGCCTTATTCCAGAAAAGTGTGAGTTTATCCTTCCAGCCAATGGCAGTTTTTCATTTGGTAATATGCAAGCTTAAGGAACTTCATACGGGCTTTTCTTTTTTTGTTGATGTGTGATTTTGTTTTGATCTCATTTTAAATATCTTCTGGATTATTTTATAGCACAGTGAAAAGAAAAAAAAAACAACCTACCCTCAGAATCAGGGAGAGTGAAAAATGAGATCTAGGGATCAGAAAACAAGGCTGACTCTCTTTTACGTGGCACTGAAAACTTTGTGAAAAAGCACAGAAAGCTCTCACAACTTCCCACCGTCTGACCCATCAGCTTAAACTTTCACTCATAGCTAGGCTCTGATTTCTCAAGATAATTAAGTTAACTGATTTCCCAAAAGAGATCAGCTAGCCCTAGGGAATGTGCAAGGCTCTCAGTATTTCTAAAACATTTAAAAACTATTTTAAAATCCACCCACTTAATTTAAGTGCTCACACAATATTATGACTGCTTCGCAAATCTAGCTCCAGATGTGCTGTTAATGTCCTTTGCATCTGATTCTTCATGATCAGAGGACATCACAATAAACTGCTCATGCAAAAAAACCTTGGGTTTGGGTAAGGTATAAATCCTGTTTCCACATCACAAAAAAATGTGTATAATTTTATGATTCTGATCTCCTTTGGTCCAGTATTACCTACCACTGTGTGCTGTCCAAAAGCACGCTGTTGAGTTATAGCACTCTGTCACTGATGTTAGCCCAGGATTCCAGTTCAGCTATAAATTAGTCATCAGCAGAGAGTCATTATATTGAAATAATCCTGCAAGCATTCACCCTGTAACATCACTGGGAAATAAAAGTGTTTTCTGCAAGTCAATCTCCACTTAAAAATTTATGGTATAATTTCATTTTTTATATTCCTGCTAAAGGTGTGGATTATTAATTTTTCTACATTCAAATGAATCTCTACTGAGGCTAAATCTGGTAAAATTTAAGGCAATAGGTGCCTGACAGCAAATATTACCAGTAGCTAGGAAGCAGAAATAATTTGTTAGGAGTGAATCCATGTCAAAGTGACATATTTCCCCTGGAGAAACACAGCCTTTATATCAGCTATATATTTTTATTACACCCAATTTCAGTTTTCTTGTTAAAAGAAGGTCTCCTTAGGCCTTTGCATTTCTCCTGCTCCATTCCCCATGGTTCACAAGTACAATAGTGAATGTAAGCTACAATAAAAAGGTCATTTTCTTCTTTCAGCAACAGTAACACAAGTGGCTGCATTTCCTGATTCTGGGTTAAGTTCAAGATTTCAAATACGACTGGGCTCGTTTCTGATTAGAAAGTTTGATATTTATCACAGACTTTCCTGTCTTCCATATCCAGTGTGAGTGAGATTGTAAAAAGGTAAACTGAAAGGAACCATTCTTTTATTCAGCAATTAACCCCATCTGAGTAAATAATACGGTGTTGTGCACTTGAGCCTTCGCTGTTATGCACTGAATTCAGAATTCAAAACGGCTTCAAAGCCGCGTTCGTGAAATGATGACAAGATGCTGCAGAAACAGCTTTTCATGTGGAATATAATGCAAGTATTGTGTTACATAGTACAGTAACAAATAGAGTATAGTTGTAATGATATAGCAGATAAAGTGTCTGGAAGTACTTACCTGAGGGAAACTCAATCTTATTTTACTTCAGGGCCTGAGGCTTATAAACACAGTGTATGGTCTTGAAACTTAAATATTAGAGGAATCATTTTATTGGGGGGGAGGAGAAGGTAATGTTTCTTATTACAGGCAAATAAAATCTCTGTGCCCAAATGCAAGACAGAAATAGCCCAAATTCCTTCAGACGGTGTCTCAGATTGACTTTTTTTTTTTTCCCTCCAGCAGGCTGACAAAGTCTAAGAGTAGTTAAATAATGCCACTGGCAATCCTGACAGGAGAATGGTATGGATGGGCAAGGGATGAAGTAGAGAACTGGGCAGCAAGGGCTCAGTTGTTCTGTCTGCTGTTGGTGGCACAGAGGCAGCTGGGGTGAAGAAAATCCTGCCCACGGGGAGGTCTCTAGGTCCCTCCTGTTTATCCTACTCTGGGGCCACAGCACCCCTGGAGATACCCCCATGGCTTTCATAACCTACTTCAGGGTGTCAGGGAAGCTTAAGCACAGCACAGAGCAGCAGGATTGGGCATCCTGCATCTATTGAAGCAAATAAAGCAGTGCTAGGGTACAGACTCACAGTTGCACTAATCATTTAATTCTTTATATGCACCCTGGGGTGGCTTTTGACCTGTTTTTTGTCTCAGACATCACTGGAGTGTAGTTCCAGGCTAAGATAGGCCAGTAACCACTGATGAGAAGGGCTCTGGGCATGGCCATTGTTCTGCAGGTTTAAGATGGATGAGCCATGTGGATGTGAGTGAAGCTCACATGGGTGCTTGCCCATCAGCCACAGAAAACTTGCCAATCTGGTTTACTTTATAACAGAAATGGGGCCTGAATGTTGTCTTTTCCTTCTCCTTCCTCTGTCCATATTGATTCAGCCTTAGTATGAAGGGAATACAAGAGGGATTGAGAAAGTACAGAAGTTTTTACACCTGCTTTGTGTCTGAGGAGAGGCAGAAGGAACTGCTTATTTAGTTGGATATTTTCAGGGCACATCCACAACTGACAGACTGACAGACTGTCAAGACTGTCAGTGTTTAGCAGATTTGGCAGTGTTTAGTCTCACTTTAGACTGTCAAGACTGACAGAGCCCAAGCTAAAACCCTGATGAGATCTCTCCTGTGGATTGCACAAGCTCCCAGTCAATCCCTGAGCTATCTCAGGGGGGCATGTCTCTTGTGGCCCAGTTTGCCTTCACATAAGAAGGACACCTACCCACAGGCTGGCAGGGAATGGTGCTCAGGCAGGCAGGATCTGTCCCCCTTCACACACTGGCAGACAGGCCAGAGGGAAGGAAAGGGGGTGTCCAGCTCATGGGGCAGGAATCACCATGGCTGAGGGCTTTGATAGACAGATATGGGGCAATCCAACTGCATGAGTGAAGATGTAATGGCCCCCAGAGGATTCTTGCTCCCTTTTCTCTGATGGGCTTCCCTTGCACCTGTGTGATCAGCAAGCTGAAGCACACACACACAAATCCACACTTGTGTTGGCAGAGGACACACATGTGCTGCTGGGACTCAGGCTTGCTGGCAAAGCTGTGTCTGTGCAGGCTGAAGGGCCAATGCTGTCTAGGATAGCTGTGGTCTCAGCATCCTGTATCATCCTCCTGCAGCTCTAGACTTTTTCTGTAGAAAAGATGTTAAACCACTTTGTCTGCAAGCTGAGCATGATTAGTATTTATTTTTCAAAACACAGGTGTGCATTGCAAAATTTAAGATGCAAAACCTGGAATGGTTCACTTAGAGACAGACATAGGGACATCTCAAAAAGAAAAGGGTGAGTCTGAGGACAGCATAGAAAGCTGTCAGGTGGAGATGTGTAGAAATATTTTGTGGACATTGTCACTCCAGTTGAGCACTCTCTAACCAGTATCTCCTGTAGATATTTTGAAGAGTCCTCCTGCTGTGCTTTTATCAGCTTCACCTGAAACAGTGACATGCTGACCTGTTTTCACTGAAACAACAAAGAAGCTTCAAGTTAATTAGAATAATAGAATCATTTAGTTTGGAACAGACCCTTATGATCATCAAGTCCAACTGTGAGACTAAACACTGCCAAATCTGCTAAACACTGAACCATGTCCCTAAAGTGCAGTGTCTGCAGGTGTTCTAAATACCACCAGGGATAGTGGTGCAACTTGAGGCCATCTCATCCTCTCATCCTGACATGCTGAACTGCTTTGGTTGAAGAAATAAAGCAGCTTCAAGGTATACACACGACACAGCTGATGGACATTGAGAGACTCCTGACTTTGGGTTATCTAATCCTGTCAGACTGCTTGCTGGCACTCCAGAAGAGAAGGAGAATTTTGGCAAAATGCACAAGCAGAAGAAGAATGAATTGTGGGATCAAAGCCTATGTGGAGTGATGTTATTGCATCTACAGATGACAAAATACAAGGTACAGTGATTTGCAGAGGCACAAAGGTATGATTGATTGGGCTTTGTTTTCCAAGTATCATATCCACCATCACATGGCTTTTCTCAGAGAGGAAGTAATTTCTCAGCATCCTGAACTTTGGACTCATCCCCATGTTTTTTCACAGCTCTTGTTTTTCTTAAAGAGCTTTCCTCTTTCTCTGCCAAACCATCCAGGTCATCTGCCCACTTAGGCTGGGATGGAGAAGGGCTGGGGTATCAAGGCAAGACAGGTGCTCAGTTTTGAAAGGTTTTACCAGCTTCTACATGTGTCTTCATCAGTCTGGGTCTTTCCGTGAGAAGCTCAGACTAAGTTACTGTTGATTGAATTGAGAACAATTCATTCTGGGGGAAATAATGGGATGCATTTCTTCTCTATTGCCTGATTCTGGGTATGCTACGTGAGCGATGAAAATTGGTCAATAAATGCAGCATCTTGTCAGTCCCATCCCTCATTTAATCTTTGCATGTACCAGTCTACCACCATAGCTGTTTCAGACACCTGAGAAGTCACTAATTACTGTATTAAATATTCAGTGAAATATATGTTTCTCCCGCTCAGTTTGTTTCTGGTTTCAAATGTGAGGTTTTCAACACTTGGTAGGTTTAAGAAATACATATAGCACAACTCTAAAGATTCTTGATATTGGTGTAATAATCTGCTTGCATCTTCTAGTCTTGTTAAATCCTTGGCATCTTTGCAATGAAACAACGGTAGATATACAAAGTGCCTTAGAAAAACTAAGAAAAAGACTGTCTCACTTATTTGAGTATGGAATATTATGTCATGAATGTATCCAAGCAAATAAATCACAAAGAAAAGTGTACTTGAACACAGAAGGGGAAATTCCATTACCTCGGACTTCTTGTGAATTCATTTTTTCCCATTGATTTGTTTAAATAGTTTGTTTTAGTCTGTAAATTGAACATGAATTAAAGTGTTAAATCAGATTCCTTGTTTGTGATTTGTCATTCATCACACCAGGGTTGTTGTCTCTGGAAAAACTTGTGATATGGCTTTGAACTTTCCCTTCCTAAGATTTTTTTCTTTTAAGACATGAGTACCACACCTTTCAGGGTACACAGATGGAAAGAAGTGAATGTAACCAAAATAAATTAATCTAATCATATGTTATAGAATTTTGAAGTATATAAACTCATTTCGCAGAGTTTCTTAGGATTTTGAAATTTGGTTTCAATTTGAAATGAAAAAAACAAATCTATGAGGAAATTGCTGGGTAAAACATTCTGGGTTTAATAAAATTAAAAGTTTTATTGTCTTATTTTTAATTTGACAGAAACCTATAAATTAAAGTTCAGAAAGGATTCACTGAGAAAACATCAAACCAGTCACTTTCAGCATTTTTAGAAAAATTTCCTCTTTGAATTTCTAACAAAAGTTTTAAGAAAGCAAAAACTATTCAATGAAATCTTCGAGTTTTGACAGACCTTCATTTCTCCTGTGGAAATGGTGTCTGTATTTCCTTGATAACCCGAACCTGAACAAGGATTCACAGTGAGATACATCTTGTTTTTGTTTGAGTTCAGGCAGCAGATAAATCAGGCTATTGTCTTTGCCATAGTCTGTTGGTCTGAACCTGGTCATTCCACAGATTCCACATATAATCTATAGCTATAGCCAGTAACTAAGCAAACCTGACTATCAACAGAAAGTAACCATTACACAACAGTGGTTTTTTTGTTTTGTTTTGTTTTGTTTTTCTACAGGCAACAAAGAGCCTCTGCTGCGTTAGTGACAGTCTGTTCTGTTCTGGAGTAATGAGAGTATTTTCATTCCATCTCATTCTCTCCAATGAAATTATTGAATAGGTGTCAGATAGTGACTGTGAGCAATTCTCCAAAACCTGAACAACCATCACCAGAGTTTCTTTCTTGCACTCCAGAGACAGTAAGCCTGTGAGCCATCACACAATAATGGCATTAGCTCATTTCTGGACAGAAACAGGCTTCGAGGAAGGACTTCAATGCAAATTCAATGCAACTGGATATCAGTCCTTGGAGTCACACAGCCACCAGTATCTGGATCTGTTTTGCAGCTTCACTTGATTTTGCAGAGAAGGACTCAAACTTCTCATCCTGCTAAAGTCCAGATGTGGAAATCACAGGTGCACTTAAAAATATATATGTGTTTAAAACAGAAATATCAAAATAAGATCCTCTATGCGTACGAAATAATTCTACCCAGATTTCCAAGGTGTTTTGGTTGTTCTTTCATATACTTACAGCGTTGGCCAATATTTTACTACCCTTTTGTCACTTGTCCAACAGCTGCTGGGGACCCAGAGGAGGTGAAAATGCACAGTTCCCAGGAGAACACCAGTAAAGCTGGCAGCAGAATGCCTTGAAGATGAGGGCATAGCATGATATAAAGGCTGGAAGCTGTACCAATGTGAATTCAAAGCAACAATAGCATCACCTTTAGTAAAGGTGATCAGAAAGACACATCCATTCCACATGGTGGCAAATGTACATGCACTTTCAGGGAGAGGTTTGTGGGGAGGAAAAACAAGAGAAGACCCAGCTCTCCTCATAACCTGAGCAGCATCTTGCTGTGTCAGTTTAAGGAAACAGTTTCTCACTTTTTACTTCACAGCGTTTATTCTACTCATCTGCAGAGACTCTGTGCATCCCACCTGCTGGCCACTGGGTATGGCCTTCAGCATCTTACTGAGGGCTGACCATGACCTTGATCTGTGTGGTGTCACTGTGGCAGTAATCTCTACAGAGGTGTCCACAGGATGATGGTAGTTACCCCTGAAAAGGCAGGTAGTTAACAAAATGTTGTGGTAGGGAAGAGGAGGGGGGAAAGTACTTTTTTATCAATATCTGTACTCCCTAAGTGAAACTAGAGGTTGTATAACCAGAGTAGGGTCATCAAGTGGTTTGCATTGGAGGGAAACTTAAAGATCATCTAGTTCTAACCTCCCTGCATGGGTAGAGACACGTCTCTCTGGACCAGGTTGATCAAAGCCTCCTCCAACCTGGCCCTGAACATTTCCAGGGAGGGGGCAGCCACAATTTCCCTTGGCAACCTGTGCCAGTGTCGATTGTTTGATTCTCTTCTGCTCACCACCAAAGGATGCCAAAGGATTCAGGAGTATCTGAGCTCCTGCCCTTGTATAAGTAGATTTGCCTCCTACCTACCCTTCCTCCCAGGTAGGTCCAATGAAGGCAATCACAGGTCTGCATACAGGTGCAGGAGTTCAGTTTTGGGGATTGCATCATCTTTTGAGGGCTGTTCCTCAAGTTCTCTAAGGCAAGGGCAGCTAGCTGCTGGGTTAAGTTACAATAACTAAAGCATCAGGATTTTAAATGATTGGGGTCAGAGTTTATAAGAGAATAAACCTGTGATCAGACAGTATCATACAGGTGTGAAACTTGAAGAAGACGCAAGTTCTCTACCAGCCTGCACCACAGGAAGACTTCCATCATCCCCACATCACCATAGGCAAATCAGAGCTTAAATCAGTCCAGCAGTTCAGCTGTCTGGCATGCATTACTTCCTTGGATGCCAAGATCAACAAAGATATAAACAAACAACAGATTAGCAAAGGCATACAGAGCATTCAGAAGACTTCATAAGAGTCTGGAGCAATAAATACCTGAAGAAAAGTACAAAGATCAGTGTCTACAGAGCCATTGGTACTGTCTACTCTTTTATATGGGTCTGAATCATGGGTCATCTACCACCACCACCTGCATCTCCTCAAGTGCTTCCATCAGTGCTGCCTCTGTACAAACCTCAGCATCCACTGGACTGACTGCGTGACCAATGTCACTGTCCTTGAACAGGCAGGGGTCACCAGTACTGAGGCCATGATACTGAGGATGAAGCTGTGCTGGGCACATCCCCAGGATGGAGGATCACAGCCTCCCTAAGATTGTGCTCGATGGTGAACTTGCCACCGGCTGCCACAACAGAGGAGCCCCAGAGAGGAGATACAAGGACTCTCTGAAACAATCCCTCAGCTTTGGCCATACTGACTGCCACCAGTGGTCCACCCTGGCCTCCAATGGGGAGACATGGAGACACCATCCATAACACTGCTGCCCCTTTGAGCACACACGGAGAATCAGTCTTGAGGACAAATGACAGCACAGAAAGAACGGTGCCTTGGCTGTCCCCTCACAGGAGACTTTCTGCTGGGCCTTTGGCAGCCAAACTTGCCTATCCCACATTGGCCTTTCAGTCATCAGTGCACTTGCAGCAAGTGTGGGGAGAGCCTTTGTTAAATTTTTGTTTGTGATGCCAAGCTGTGATGATGATGACAGGTGTGAAAAAACAAACTACCAGCCATGCAGCCTGAAGATCCACACAAGATCCTGCAATGCAGTTTTTACAGCCAAAGGTAGCAACTTTCATACATGTGCTTCATACAGGTTATCCTGCTGAATTTACAAAATACAAGATTATTCTATTTACAGTGTTTACCTACTGGCTACTCCCCTTGAGATTAAAATTGTTAGGAACATCTATAGGACATTTCTATTAGAATTCATATGTGCTGTTTGTTAAACTCAGCTAACCTGGAACAAATTTCATAGGAAATTAAACTATTACATGCACTTCCTCAGACAGGGGGGCAACCTCTAGGCATGATGGTGAAATGTATAGATGTGCAATCTCAACTATTAAGGCTGGAATTTAAGTGAAGATGAAAAAATGCCTATGAAATCTGAGGAAGAGAGATGAGGACTGTTTCTCTATCAGTACTTTGAGTCCACCCATGATGAGGTTACTTGTATATTCCCAGTGAACTGGAAAACTTGGGTAACACTGAGAACACATCTGTACAGAGACCTGTAGAATCAATAGGAAAAGCTGAAAAACACATAACCTGTGCCAAGAATTTCAGAATCACAGAATCATCTGGGTTGGAAAGAACCTCTGAGATCATCAAGTCCAACCCTTAATCCATTCCCACCCTGGTTCCCAGACTGTGGCACTGAGTGCCACATGCAGTCTCTATATAAAAAACTCCAGGAACAGAGAATCCACCACCTCCCTGGGCAGCCCATTCCAATGTCTGATCACACTCTCTGTGAAGAATTTTTTCCTAATATCCAACCTAAACCTCCACTGACAGAGCTTAATTCCATGCCCTCTTGTCTCACTGGTATCTACTTGGGAGAAGAGACCGACCCCCCCCTGGCTACACCCTCCTTTCAGAGAGTTGTAGAGGGTGATGAGGTCTCCCCTGAGCCTCCTCTTCTCCAGGCTGAAAACCCCAGCATGTACAAACTGCAGACAACTCGTCGAGTCTGGGGTGTGGGCAAAGTAGTTTAACAATGTCTAGAAGAGAAAATTCCATCTTTTCTGCAACTTAATTACTCAGTACCACTGCTGTTACTATAAATACCTGCTTGGCTTTGGCATACTGTGATAAAGCTGGTGCTAGCAGCACCAAATTCTTGCTGAAATGAGTAGGAAGCCTGTCCTGTTCCACAAGGAGCATCTTGGGACCAGGAAAACACAGACAGCCAGTGGGAAGAGGTAAAAATAGACAATAACTGTTCAAGTTATTCAAGACAAAGTTAATGCTGTACTATCAACACAGGAGTAAAGACTTTGAAAAAGATATTTGTCCTAGTTTCTTGGAGACCAGCTAGTCTATGGATGATGAGCTAATCACAGAGGGTTTTTTCAGCTATGAGTGTGTGAAACCACATTTGCTCTCTTTTTTGCTTTGTCAGTGGGACATCTCAGGCTTACTTGTATTTCTGTTGAACCACATCTAGCTCAGAGTAAGACAGCTCACCATCTCTGCAAGCACACAGGAGGATTTTTCTGGCACATGTGTGCTCTTCAGAGCTCATGAAGATGTTTTGCCTTCCCTTGATGAGAGATAAACTGCACCCAGCAATGGGAAGGCAGAAGATGGTATTGAGCATGCCTAAAGAAGGTATTCAACTTCCTCATCCTGCACCCAGAATTCTTGTACATCACATTAGTACTGATCCACAAACTGGGTTAAGGACAGGATTTCCACTCCTCAGTTTGGCAGGGGTACTGTGAGGAGGGAGGGGTTGCCTCAAAATTCCCATGACGAAACTGTTTGAGCATATCTCATCTCTTGGGTTTCTAGATACTGGGCATCAAGCCTGTCCTGCTCTTTGCTTGTACCTTTGCCTGTTAATCTACCTGGAGACTGAAATGACTTGGTTTAATCAGTCTCTGATCCTAAAGCATAGAAACGTATTTGTGACATCCTACAAACTTACCAACTAGGGGAAGTCAGACTTTTTTTTGCTAATCCCCTCTGGTCCAAAATACCAATAATATCAATGTCAGTGGTTTCAGTTCCCCTCCTATGTAAATTCACAATCCATAAAAAATATAGTCCAAGGTACACTGCTACAATCTGCTTGAAGCAGAGAGTTTCCCCAAGAGGATGCATTGACTTCACACACATACAGCTGGAGAAGAGGAGCAGGCTGAGCTACCCCATCTACCATGGAATTATTTCCTTTACAGCACTAAACCCATCCTCAGTTTCTGGAGGACTAAGTAGGCAATAAGGAAATTACACTCCCCTCTAAATTTACCCTTGCTCTTCTTTTCTACTCCTGCCCTACCTACCAGGTTGCAAATTGCACTGCCTTGCTTTCTTGCTATGGATTAGTCTCCTGTGCTCTGTCTGGAAGGGTAAGTTCCTTACCAACAGCTTTCTCTTGTGACTATGATCAGGAAATTTTTTCATGCATGTGCAGAAGGAAAAGACTTAAGGCTCTTCCCCAGCACTTTATTTCTTAAAAGAGGGGTTGTCTGACCTGTAATCACAAATGCTGTGGACCAGCCTGTCCTCTTTTGAGGCCAGAATATTTTGATATATGTATTTCTTCCCCATTTGGTTTTACAACTTCTTGAGAGGTGCTTACCAGATAAGTCTTGCTTTACTCCAGAAAGGGCTCAAATTGATGGTAGTGGAACATTCAATGCTCTTAGAGCTGTTCTCTCACAAATATGCAGCACTCAGCAACATGTTCAAGCTCATCATTATTACTTCCATGTAAGTGTCACCAGGGGACAATGAGGAGGGCTAAGTACTAGTGTGATACTTGTGTGGGAGTTGAATTTTGAGCCCAGTCCTGGCCACTAGTGATTAAAAGAGCTAGCTGAAGGAGCAGTGATATAATGTTTTTCATTGTGACACTGGCAGGCCATTTGTAAAACAAGGATAATGATAATTCAACCTTTGTAATGCACATAGGGATCTTTGCATGAAATGCAATTTATATGTGCAAAGTATTTTTATTACTAATAGAAGATACAGTCCTGTCAGCCATCAGAAAAGACCAGGATTGTTTTTCTTCTGTGCTGGTGGGGAATTGCCAATCTCCAAAAGCAATAGAATGAGTTATTGTGTTTTCAACGTGTTTTTTGCACAGGTAAAGATAGATTTAATGCTTTGTTTCGAAATAGGAGAAGAACCATACTACAGACCTTGATTTTTGAAAAATGAAAATAACAAATTCTGTTTGAAAGATAAACTACAAACAATGGCAAAGATGAATATTTGCTAGCTGTTTTGTTATAGTTTGTCATAAAATGAACAGAGAGCCAGAATAATGGGAATAAGCAATGATAAATTCTTCCTCTGCAATGTGGGATCCAGGAGTGTTTCTCCTGCTGGGATGAGACTCAGATGTGCACCATTTCCAGGCAATCCTGGCTAGGTTCTGCAGAGGAAACCCAGGCTTGAAGTCAAGAGGGAGCCTCCAAATGCTCCAGGAGGGCCCCAGAGCAACCTCTCAGGGGACCAAAGCTGTGGAGGACACCTGCCACGCAGCACAGATCCCGCCAATACAACCAAAGAGAAGTTGTATTTGCATTGCTTGGGTTTGGCAAAAATTGTGTATCGCTTGACTGAAAATATCATTATCTTGAATATAAAAGTATTAAAGTTTGGAACACTCCCAGGTGATCATGCTTCATGACAAACCTTGGCAGTCTCTAGCAGACAGAACGTTTCAGCAGTGACCCTTTGCTGCTAGGACAATATAATGAAAGAAACAAAACCTTTTCTATGATTTTTCCTGAATCTCATGAAATAATTAGCCTTCATTAAAGAAAAAATTTGTAAAAATCTCTCCTTTCAGCTATTTCTTATCTGGAACCTGGTCCTTTTTCCATGCAAGTTGGTGGCAAAGCCCTGATGACTTACATGGAAGCAGATGATGCACTAATTTCTCCAGGCCACAGGAATTCAGTGTTTCCAACATGATGGAGATGGCAAGTTATTACTTATGCAGACAGTCACACTCGGCCAAGCAATGGCCATGTGCTTACAGATTGTTTTAATGTCAAAGTGAATTTGGTAATAATTAAAACTCATGTCCCATGGTAAACCTTTGTTGGAGATTTTTGCAAGAGTTTCAGAAATAGAAAAATTTCACAGCCACTGAAAGAAATTCTGCTTCTACTTGGGGAAAAAAAATATCATCCTTCACAGACAGAGGAATGAAACACAAGCTTGGCAGGGAATAGATGAGAGATAAAGTTATTATGAGGTAATCAGGCAGTAATGCTTCAAAGAAATATTTTTTTAGTAAATACATTATTTCCTTTTCATTGTGATTAAATGCTTGTAATAACAGGATTGTTTTAACCTTGCCAATATGCTGTCACTGTCAGTTTTATTTAAAAGAAGGAAATAAGCAAAAGGCTAGTATTACAAGGAATTCAAACTGAAATGTTGACGCTTTGTTGCTTACATGATTGCATCTAAAATTAAAGGTTTTATGTCAAAATGAAATCCTGGCACATACTCATACATTTCATAGGAGCTTTTGGACTTGACATATGTACCCCTGTGACAATAAAATCATCAAATAATGGAAATACTGTATGCCTATTAGAGAACAGCACTTTAGTAACAAATTTATACAGAATTATTACAGATTGTCAGAAACGAGAATAATGGAATAGTACAAATACAAACCATATGTTCCAAGAAAGAGTATGTCCTTCCAGCATTTTTTAAAGCTATAAATTATCTATCACACTACCAATAAAGTACTGTAGAGGTAAGGTCACTGACCCCAAAGCACTGACACTTAGTTCAAGATCCAACCCCTGCAGCTTAGCACTTCATCCAAATTTCCAAATGTGGAGGGAAATTCTTTTTTCCTTTTCCTGTGATGTTTTCCCACAGGCCACTCTGCATGCTGATGTTTCCATGATAATGTTCTTTGCATTCTGTCAATTTACATTTAGTAGCTGTAGGACAGTAACAGGAAACTTTTTGATCATCTTCTCTATGCTGTGTATGCTCTGTGTCCTCATAAGCATTCCCTTGGCTGGACCACTGGAAAATTCCTCCACTCTCATCTAGCTGAACATGATAGTATGGGGGTAGCAGTGCCTCAGGTCTGTTCTTCATATGAGAGGAAAAGAGCTGTAGAGAATGGTTTTCCTTCAGCAGAATAAGGAGTAGAGAGGTCTGAAGGCCAAGCCCTGTGGCAGACACCCAAGCCCACCAGGAGGATAAACATCCACAAAAACGTGGCACTGATACCATGCAAGCAGGAATGAGCAATGTACCTGATTGTACTGTCTGCCAAGAGAAGCAGAGTGAAAAATAATAACGATGGGGAAAATAAATAAATAAATAAAAATAATTTTAAAAAAAAAAGCTTGGGGGTGGGAAGGGGGAGGGAGGAGGAGGAAGATAGAAAAGAGATTGAAAGAAACCACAAAAGCCTGAAAGTGATTTTTTTGTTGCATGCCAAAGAGACTGTGGTAACTTTGCTACCATTGCTTTTCATTTCTGCTCATCTTGCTTCTTCCCAGTCGTTGCCATCATCCACCTGTAAAACATCATGAATCACATTCTTGCGTAGGGGAAATCAGCCCAGATCCATTTGGCCCAGATGGCAATACCACTCACATAGCTGTTATTACCATGCCATGTGCCAGTAGTGTGATCAGCCAGCTCTGAGACACAAAAACTAAATAACAGAAACTGATGGTTTCAGCATACCTTGACTTAAAAAATGTCCTGTTTTCTAAATAACTGAGCCTTACCATTACAGTAACCCTGATTTCTCCTCATTTCATATATTTCTGTACTACATGTTGCACTGGAACAACACAGGTCAAGCAGGCTGTGGGTTGAGTAAGAAACCTAAACATGTGAGGACAGAGGGAAAAAAAACAAGATAACATTGCTTTGAAATTCTATAGTTAAGAGACTATTCTGTACCTCAAGTGGTACCAGTCTCCTCCTCTCCAGGCTTCCTAGTTTATTGACAAGCCAGAGATCTGAAGCTCTCAGAATTTCCCTGCATATGAAAACTGCAGAAAGGCAGCCCACTTGGCAACGTTTTTCCTTCTCAAATTTTTAGAAACCTTCCAGAAGTAGCTATTCGTGCATGCAAACATGGATTTGTGGTTCTAATGCTGGTACTGATCCATCATAGTCCCTGCTGTGAAGCAAAGCTCTATCATCACAGAAGCAGCTGTCAATTTGTATCTAAATGTGTGTCCCCGCCTGTTAGACACAGGGAAACAGTCAGCCTCATCCGGTTAGTTGTTTATTCACAATGCCAAATGGTTTTTCTGTGGCTATAGTTGGTCTCTTGTGGTAATGACTTGTTTTCCCTTCTGTCTGTTATTGCACACATTTACCCCGATTTATGTTCCAGGTCAGGAATGCTCCAGGGGTAGCTCTGAGAACCAGCTTGCAAACAGGATCATCACTTACATGCAAAATGCTCTGAAGAGAATTTGCCATTCCTTTATTTGTTCTTGCATTGTTAAAATGCATAATACGACCTTCGGAAAGTTCATTGGGGGCAACTATAATTCTGTCAGAGAGGTGGCTCTTGGGGACTTTGGGAGCTGGACATGTTCAGCTTTGCCTCTCATTCCTGAACTCCAAATATTCACAAAGGCAACATTTGCACAAAGTTATGACACCCATCTGCACATTTTTCTTTCTTTGGGTGAAGGGGAAGAAACTTAGATGGGAGGAGCTGAAGGGAAGGTCAGAGACCGAGACACAGAAGAGGATAGAGATGAATACTCATCCATCCTTCATGCTGAACCCCTTCTTGCCACCTTGCCTCCAGTTGGCTCCTATTGTGAGACTTTTGTTATCTTGACAGAATGGTGGAAACAAGGATAATTGTACTGAGGGCAAAAGTTTCTTATTACTAGATTACTTGAAATATCTCTTGTTGCTGGTTGTGCTATAAATACAGATCCTCTGTCACTGTTTTTGTAAAGGAAAGCATCTTCTGTTGCTCTTTTGTTTAGGAATTTCCCCTCCATTTCATAACAGAACTAAATTTTGGTGGCTTAGCATAACCTGATTTGTTTTGATTTGGGCTCACTTGGAAGCTTTCAGATCACCTCAGGGTTTTGTGAGTCAGATTACACAGATCAGCACGGATGCTTGAAGCCTTTCAACAAATTCTGAGGAAACTACAAATCTGGAAACTACAAATCTGTGGCTGGTTTACAGAAGCAGTAAAAAAGACAATATTTCTACGTTTTACAGGATCAATGCTGTCACAGTTGGTAGTGGGGAGTACAGGACAGTGAGATGGGTAGGAGCTCAGCACCTCTGTAATAAAGCCACAAGAAGACAGGCACTCACATACTGGTGCTTGCCCAGAGATTCCTTAATGATGAATAACGGGCAAACAGCTCATACATCCTAACACATAGAAAGTATTCATATAAATAAAACAGACCCATATATAGAGAAAATGTTGATGAACAATTTTTGTCGATTGTAGCTCTCACGCTTGTTTTAGGTTTCAGCAGAGCTGCCAAAAATTCAGTTTTCACAGGAGTTCATGGGAACATGTTCTTTGGTTTTGATCTGTGTGGATTTCGACCCAGTAAACTTCTGAATAATGCAAAAATCACAGAATTAAACTTATGCAGAGCTCTTGAACTCCACTCATTTTCCAAAGTGAAGCTGATCCAAACTGGAAACATCATAAATATGTTGGCACAGACCTAGAAAATAGCCCAGACTCTTCTCAAAGCCTCTGCGGTCGACGAGAACATTTTGATCATTGTCCTCAAATTCTTGAGTGTGCTTAACAAGAATAGTGGCCTAAAGCACACTAAAACATTCTAAAGTTCTCTGCAACAATCAGTTCACTCCGTAAGGTGACTGAGTTTCCCACCAATAATCTTCTGAAGTGATTCAGCAATCCAGAAAGTAAATAATTATTAATTTCTTAAGTAAAAATCCTACACTAAACACCTCCTTTGTGATGAGGAACACAGTTAACTTATTTTTCACATGTCTCAGATGCATATAAATTTTTGTTCTGTCTTGTTTTGTTTCTTAATTGGATAAATTACAGGAGTTAAGTCCTTTTTTTAAGATTTGTCTAAGATATTAGAAGATGCACTGATCTTAACTGACAGAGAAAATATTCTTTAAGTCATTACTACTGGATACAGAGGCAGTCTTTTTTTTTTTTTTTTTTTTTTTTAATAGCAAGCCCATGGTTTACCAACAATCCAATTTCAGAGTGACCAAAGTGACTCTTGAATTATGAAGAAAAAAAAGAAAAAAAAGAAGGGTGTATATGTGTATGTGTACGGGATAGAAATATTTAAAAAGACCACTGCAGTGTCTGGATGGTTTCACTGTGATATCCCACTGATTAGAGCACTTGTTAAGTGTTAAGTTCTTTGTTATTAAACTTTGGATTATTTACTTGGACCTGAACTTTATTAAATGAAGTGAAAACTGAATAAAAGATTGGAAACACATACTAACAGTAAACAGCAATATACCAACCTGCAGGGATTATAACTGATCCTGATTTTATGTAATGATTCAATTTACACTATAAAAGAATCTTTTTTTTTTTTTAAATATGAAACCCAGAACTTTGAGCTAGTTAAAAAAATTTATCTTCATTTACTGGAGTTCGATAGTGTGTTTTAGCAGGTCTCCTGTTCCTCTGTCTCAGGGATCTGCTTTGAATTCTTGCATGGTGCTGATTTCCCACTGCAAGCTGCACAGTGCACACGAAATCAATGGGCCCTGAGAACTTTTATTACTTTTCTTCTTCCTGTTTCTCTGCCCTGGATGATTGCTTAGTCTTCCTCACATGTACAGCAGTGAGGAGGCAGAAATCCTTTCTCCAAAGGGACTTTCAGAGGAGGAACCATGTGCAGGAAACAGCACAATTAGATTCAACTGAGAAAAAAAAATATATATTTCAGGAAAAATCATGCAAACCACAAAATCAGCAGAGGGAAATACTTAGAAGCTATTGAGCTTATAAAGATTAGGGGAGGATAACAGATAATGAATCAGATACGACCTAGCAATATCTTGTCACAGCAAAAGTGTTGTTTGTGACTCATGAACACAGAGGCATCTTGTCATTTCTCAGGGAGGTAATTTTCCCTCTGGAGGTTCTGCAAGAGGCTTTCCCCAAGGAGTTGTTGCTCAGCACAGTTCTGGGCTTATTGATTTGAGAGTGAAGCCCCTACCTCAACAAGACACAGATAAGTTTGAGGATATAGAATGAAAGTAGAAAAACTCAGAGACCTAGATATATATGTTTTAGCAAAGCAAGGACTACACTTGATGGAGTTGGGCAGAGGCAGAGTAGGACACATGAAGGTACTTTGAGCAATTGGAATGCTAACTACAAAGTCACTCAGTTTTTCACCTTGGCTGCCAATCTCAGAAATTGGGATGTTGTCTCTCTGTTGTCTCACACCTGTCCTGACCTCCTGTGCTTTGTTTCTTTGTGGTGAAATTGGTTGCAGAAGTGTTCAACATAAGGGGATGGAATAAACACAGGGACTTCTTATGATATTTCACCTGACTTACATTGCAATGGGATTTCTATTCATAGATCAATCTGATCTGTTCTGCCCAAGAACCACGAATAAAGGGGCAAGGGTGGGGACGTGGAGGTGTTGTGTGTGCAGGGGATCCTTAGTGTTACAGGAAGAGAGGAACAAATACAGACACACAGACACCATCCTGGAGAGAAAAATATTTTTATCCTTTTATTCTTTCTATTGAAATTATTACTGAGTTTGTGCTCTAGTCTGTGTGTCTGAGTTGGACGTAGCAAGTGTTGCTCAGTGCTATCTAAGATGTCCTGAAATGGCAGAATTAGGAGCAATGTTTGGGCTGTCCCTGGGCCCATGCTGAACACATGGTGGAATGGAGCCCTTTATCATTGCTTGAGTCCCAGGTGTTACCTGGGATCATGGTGAAACCCTCAGAAAAGCAGTGGCAGGTGGAGTTAAAAGGGAAATGTCCTAGAAGTGAGGTCTCCTGGAGCAATGCATGAGGAGAGAGCACCGGCTTTCTTATTTGGTAAATTGAAAATTAAGACAACCTTGTAGGTATCAAAGAGGAAAACAGATTTTATTTCTAACCCAACCTAATTAAAAAGAGACACCACAAGTATCTATGCTGTTCTGTACAGGTACCAGTATGAGGGTGGACAGAGGGTTGTAGTGAGGATGTGATGAAATAAAACATGCCCAAACAGCTTTGGCTGTGGCCTGTTGTCTGTTACTTACCCACATTTCCCACTTCTGCTATTTTTTAGGAGTCTGCCCTGGGGTTGGGGGCCAGCACTGAAAGTTGTCTTTCCTCTGTAATCTGCTTTTACATGGAACATCTATTATTTGCTGAACTCACTAATGTATCCATGTTACATTTATAACATATACTGGTAATATTGTACATGCATTATACACAACTGTAAATAAAAGAAAAATGTATTTGATGGTCTTTCAACACAGGTTGTGAAGCAGCACTTTTCCACATATTCCATCCTAGAGCTACAGATTTTAGATCAGATGCATGCTGAGCTTCTGAGGTTTATCTCTAAAATTAATATCACTGTTTCCAAACCAGTCTGCAATCAGAGATGACAAAGACTAACAAAAAAGTAGGTGCCATCTAGGACACATTGAAGCTCATGTATGAAGATCTGACCATTGAGACATCCCAATGATTAAGATAAAGATCCAAGAAAATCAATAAGGACCCAACAGCAGTCATCTTAAGGAGCCCTAATTTTGGCTATTTTATGGATTTTCCTGGTGTTAATCTGTGAAGTGTTGTAATACAGAAAATTACTAATGTAGTATGGGTGCATGGATATATGTGTTGTATGCTATGGTATAACCCAAAACTAGACAGCATTCAGAATTTCCTAACACCTAATTCTCTTTCTGCATTTAATGTTTGAACTGCCATGATCTAATGGAAAAGGAGTCCCCACATGAATATTTGGGCTGGACTGAGTCTCACTAACATCCTTGGACAGGCCAGAAGTCTTTTTCCAGTTCGCAGTGACATGTCAGAGCTCTGATTTGGCACCGAGGAGTGCTCCAGGAGTTGCTCTGTGCTGTCAGTGACTGTTCTGAAACCCTGAGGTCCTTGGGGCAACAGTGGGGAGGTTGGCATTGTCCTCTTTGTATTGGCAAGTATGGTGGTATTCAAACCAGAGTAACACATGGAGAGTTCAGCCAAGGTGGATTAGGCATTGCACAAACATGTAAAACAGACAGGTGAATATTAGGGAAAAAAAAAAGAAGTACCGTTGCCCCCATTTGCAGAAAAAGACTAAGAACAAAAGTCTCATTTTCAAAGAAAATGTGAGTGTCTGGCATAGGGTCTGCCTGGTTTCTTCAGCCTCCTTTAAAACCCCAGCTAAAGAGATGTTTCATCTTTTAGAGCTAAAGCTGAAAGTGTTGGCTTTTCCAGCTGAAGGCAGCTGAAGATGCAAATGCTAGATAACTCTGGAACACATGCCAGTGGCAATTTGCCTGCTTTGCACAGAAACTCCAAATGACACCATGTGCATATGTATCTAGAGCTGAGATATACATGTTACACTGCTTGTGTACACCACAGCATGTTTCCACAGAAAAACTTTATGCTGCACACATAAAACATTTGCAGTATCTCTTCAAATGCTCATTTCTGCAACATGGTGCTGATTTAAATAAAACATTTCAGTTACAAGAAATCACTCTGCCAATTAAACTGCACTTTTTTCTTCTACTGAGTCTGACATTATGCATTACTTCAACAGCCAGAGCAAATATGGGTTTGAAGGTGTTTAAACAAATGTACACTTCAGTTGAAAGCAGTTTGCAATAACTAGACTCAATAAAAAATTCTAATTGTAGGCCTCATGTTAAATCCTGAAACACATTTTTTGGTCCCCATGTGCCTTGTTTCCAAGATGGTAGCACCTGGAAAAACAAGCAGTTTGATTTTCATAATAGATGTGAGTTCTGATAGTTAGGACTACACTACACTGCCTGCGTTAGAAGTGGTGGCAATGTTGCTGCAGTTTAAGTGTGTGTCTTTTATGCAATGGGATAAGAACATGTTGGGCTATGAAAACACTGGCCATATACAGTTTCCATGCAACCAAGTAAAGAATCTAGAGGCCTCTTTCACTAGCTAAGCTAAAACTTTCTGAATATTGTGCCTCTAAGCCTGTTTTTTGGCTGTTGCTACAGTCACATTTATTGATTCCTTCAGGAGAAAAAATGGGGAGAGTGGGACAGTGCTTTTTAGTACCTTCCTAAATTTTCTGACATCCTTGCAGAAAAAAATGCAGCCCTTAAGGTGAATTGAAGTTTTAACAAGACTTGACTAATTTCCTCATGAAGATTGTTTTTTACTTCACATCATTTCCTGTGGCGAAAATAACCTCAGTGGTCCATGACCTCTGCTTCCTCATCCCTCAAAACTTAGTGCAAAATGCGAGAAGGTAAACTTTACATATGCAATATTGTTGGTTTGATTTTGGGGGGGAGTTTTTTTTTTTGGTTTTGGGTTGTTTTGTTGGGTTTTTTTTTGAGAAGCATTTTGCATTTTTGTGTTTGCTGCTTCTGATGGCAACAAAGGAAAATGGGATGGAATGACAGAGATGGGCAGCTCCTTCATGAAGTTCAGGTGAGTGAAAATGTCTCTGCTGAGACACAATAGGCCATAGGAAGCTCACAATCAGCTCCTGCCCTCTGCCCCACAGCTGCCCTCTACAGTAAATCAGTGCAAAGTATTCTGGTCGTCTTGCACCTCTTCCACAACCAAGCCACAAGTGGTAATTAAACTGGACAATTAATAAATGATGAGCACAGGGTGACTGGGGGGCAGTGCTTAGTCATAAAGAACAAGGAGCACCAAAAGAGCTGAGAAAAATGAGCAGTAACAGGCAGACCCCAGGCAAGCTTTCCCACAAAGCTCTGCCAATACGCCTTGGTCCTGATTTACAGCACTCTGGCGGCTCCCCTCTGAGCTTCCTCTGCTCCAGAAACTGTCAGTGGTGTGAAACAGCTTTAGGAGTTTTTGCAGGTGGACTCCTCTCAGCTCAGGGCTGTGCTGAAGCCTTTTGTGTCTCCAGACTGTGACATGAAAGGCAGAGTGGGGGAAAGTGAATATGTCTTGCAGGAACTGATCCTGTTCTCTGCTTTGCCGTAGACTTCCCAAGTGGGTCTGGATAAGCTTTGTCATCTCTCTGTCTAAATTCCTTATCTGTAGCTCAGGGACAGTAAGAGCAATATTACCTACCTGTTGCATAGCAGGGAGTGTGCTGGTTAATTACTGAATGTTTATACAGTGGGGTCAGCAGAGAGAGTGCTATATGATAGCTAAATATTAGTATGAAATCACAGAAGATAACTGCACATACCCTCCTTCGCAAAGCTCGGTGATATTTTATCTTCTTGTTATTTCGAACCACATTCTCCAAAAGCTGAAAATACTTAGTGTCTGTTTAAAAGAAATATTTCAAAGAACACATGCTGGTTTGGGTTGTTTCCCACTGTGCATAGCACCTGCACACAACTGACACTGGTGAGCTCTTTGCTTTAATAGAAAAGGTAAAATGAAGTGTGACTTCTCTTTAGGCTCCGTTAAAGGGAACACTATTAAAAATACTTGTTCCCTAGCCAACTTTCCCCCCTCCCCCTTTTTTTCTGCAGTTGTATCTGCTTTAGTTGCACATCTGTGCCTGAATGCATTCCTCTCATCTTCATGCCCTGACAGACTTCTCCCGCCAGATCCAAGAGAGAAAGGTTTATGAGACACATGCCACTTCATTTTGGGAGAGGGAGGAAGGTTTTCATAAAAGGTGAGGCCAGTTTCAGTTGTCACCACACGTGATGTAGTGACCGCCTGCAGGCAAACATGGCTGTGATGCAGCCAGGCTGGGGGAGTTGGGCTTGATGGGTCCTAAGTTGACTGTACAGGTCTAGAGGTGATAAACACCTTTTATCACACAGCTCACCACACTGCTTGGGTCGGAAAGTAGAGTGGTAGTAGCTGCTGCACTATCCATGTCCCAGATGCCCCCATAGGGTTGTGTCAGCTGCCCTGGGGTGGCAATTTAGGGACAGTTTTCTCTTACCAAGCAGGACATTTTGGGGCATAGGAGAGGATGAAGGCGAAACAGGCACATCTTGCTGGGGCTGGCATATGGGCTCAGAGCTGATAGATGTAGCATGGTGCTACACAGACTATCCTGCTTCAGGAAGAGCAGTGGTGGGATTTTTCTTCTTTCTTCATAAACAAAGGTCAGCAGTGATCCCCCTTCATTACTCTCCTGAGAAGCAGCTCATGGAGCCAAGGCAAATGCACATAGCAGCCCTTATAGGCATAGAGCCTTGGGAGGTAACATTACCAGCAAAACAGAGGGGATGAAACTTGGCTGTTTTTGTCTTAGCCACTATGAGCACCAGGTGGACCAGCATCTTGGAGAAGTATGGTGAGGAGAGTAAGTGATACATGCAGTTGTTAGAAAGGACTGATATTATCATCCCCTGTAGAAGAGCAGACAGGATGTTCTGCCCTACAGTTGGTAGAAGTCAAGCAATGAGTATATCAGACAGACAGTGCCCATGCTGGAGACACCACATGGAAATTATAATGGTGGGGATTGGTTTGCAACTGATTCCCTGCCCCTCCCTGACAAAAATTCTGTAGAGAAATTATGAAGCAAGGTTTGAGAGTATGTCTCCTTGTTATGATAACTCTTTTCCTTATCTGGTGGGAGGAAAACTTGATAAGACCCAGCTATCTGGGGGCTTCTGGCACAGGACTGAGAAAAGCCCAGGTTTCCTCTTGGTGCTGGAGATCTGGCATGTTCAGGAAGGGCCAGAAAGGGTCTGTTGGGTGCCACTGCAGATGCAGGCACAATGGGAGGGCTTGTTCCCTGTGAAGGTGGGGCTAATGAGTACCTCATAGGGTCAGACATCTTGCTGGCATGTCCATGAGAAATACCACCAAACTGTGCCCCGTTTTACAAAAAAATGGCATTACCCACAAGCACAGTCAGTCTGCTGGCCTCCCTACAAAGGCCCTCCTAGAATACCTCATCTCCTGGAAAATTTGCCTTCTCCCACTCATAAAAAGATGTTTCATTCTTCAAGTCTGGATGCACATCAGCCCTTATTCAGCCTTGGAATTTCCTTCTTCAATATCCCAGTCACCTGGGCAGCAGTCACTACGTATATATTTTGAAAACTTGTAGTGCCTCTAGTGCACTATTCCTGCGTGGAAAGAAGGACACATCACTCCTCTAGGATCCATGTTGTCTTTCCAGGAGACACTGGCCACTGCTATGAAAAATAAGTCTCCTGCCTGAACCACAGACTTTGGACTCAAAAATGGTAACCAAAAGCAGACCGATGAATTCACTCAGAAAGTTGTGTCTGGGGACAGGTACCTGAAGAGGTGTAGAATACCCTTTCCATCAACCACCTTTCCATCTGAGGTGGAAGATGAACTCTGATTCTATCTTGCTCAGGCTCCTTGTGGTCTCTTGTTGCAAGCACAATATTTCCTGGCTTGAGTAGCCTCCAGAAACAAAACTAAAATATAACAGATAAATAAATTTCAGGCAGTGCAGCAACTGACTTGAGCTCCCCAGGCATGTGCGTGTGAAGCAGACATTCACCAATTTCTCCACATGATGGATATCCCTTCCCTTTCCTCCCCTCTCCCAAGTTGCCTGGCTGGGACTCTGGCATACAGGCAAGGGAAGTAGAGCACATCTCACTGTTGCTTACACCCCTTGGAAGAAGCAGCTCTAATCCTGATTTTGAACTCAGTCACTGATGCCTGAGAAGTTGTAACCTGCCCACAGATGATCTACAAAAAGGAATGCACTCCCCCAGCACAACCTGAGCAGTATTCAGCTGCCTGGACCAGGTACAACAAAGTGTATGAAACACCACCAGCAATGCAGCATCCTCTTCCAGTCCCAGTTTTCCTTGTTTGTCTATTAATGGGAAGTTATAAGAGGAAGGAGTGAAACTGCCTGACTACAGCAGAGTTGGGCTGCAGCCATCTGGCGAGGCTGGAGGTGTGTGAAGTACGTGGGATTTGGAAAGGCCGGAGGATGGGAGGCAGTGATGACAGTGGGAACAATCTGGATATGGATAAATGCTTCAGTTCTTTGAGCAAAGGAAGCTCTTAACATGTCAGGGCTGTGGGTTAGCCCCTGCTGTCCTTACCTTGCTTCTATATTCAGACTGAAATACCATGACATCCAAGTGCGTTCACATGGAAGAGGGAGGGTCCTTGGTGAGACCTGTGCTACAATATTTCTCCCAGATTTGCTGAGAACTTTTCAAAGAAGTTATTAAAACCTGGCAGGAGTAAAAAAATCAGGGAAATTGCTGAAGGCCTGGAGAAAGATTTATCCCCTTTAGAGACCTGCAGAGATGGATTGTCTTGTCTATTCATGTAGAAAATGGACTATATTGCCTACTGGGACAGCAGGCTGGAGTTGGTGGCCTCAGAGAGATGGAGGTCCTCTTCAGAACTGAAATTCATTAAAGCCAAGTTCTGAGAACTGGAGAGATACAGACTAAAATTAGAAGTAAAGACACAGATATTCAGCAGGAGGTGTGATTGGCTGCCCTGGCAATAGGACAATGTCAACCAGCATTTCTTCTTCTGGTGCCCTTCAGGCAAACCAGGTGTACTTCTGAAATGTTTTTTTATTAATGCAATGCTTTGTTGTCATAGTGAAGTTTAAAGGCTTGTGATACACAGAAACCAAAATAGATATTCTTGTAACTTAAATATATATAAAAAACTCAAAATATGAAATATTGCAACTCTCAAAATGAGGTAGATGAGAAACTTACAACACATCTATGACTATGTCATACCTGACATTGTCTCTTTCTCCACAGCAAATAACAAATTACTTTGTGCCTTTCTTGTTGAAATGTATCTTAATGAGGGATAAATTCAGTCACTTTATCTAAGAAGAGCAGCAAGGCAGAAATATCTACACACACTGTTACTACTAGTCAACTGCTGAGAGACGGCTTACTTACTCGTCATGCTCTTGACAGCAACTGCTTGGTTGTGGTTCCCAAACATCCATGGCAGAGCAAGGAAGTTGGCAGAAGAAACCTTCTGAGAGGTTGCTGATGGTGTCATCATCTCCCCTCTGCAAGCCCCAGAGTAGATTTGGCCAGACTGAACAGCTTTGTGCCAGGACATATGCACCATTTCAGGCCATGACTCTGCCAAGCACATCAGCTGTGATCCCCTCAGGTACTAAAAAGTTTTCAAAACTGCCACCATGGGGTGAAAACCTGCCCCACCAAAACTCCTTCATCAGGCTCCAAAGAAGTCATGAGCAAATGTCTCATTCTGACCATGGGCATAGATCCACATTGCTAGGAGTGAATAAAACATAAAGCACACACAGAAAACACCTATCACAATAACTAGTTATTAAGTTTATCTTTTATAGTTCCAGTAGAGAACTTCGCTCAGCTGTGAGCAGATGTATATTAATGTCTGGATTTAAAATGGCTAAACTCAGAAAGCTCACAAATGTATTTTGGCAGTGTAATCCAAGAAGTAATACTTATGACAGAACATGCACAATATCACCAATATTTCAAGAAGGATTTAGAAAGAGATGAGATTTACTAGTTGAGAATGAGAAATAAGAGTTGATATTTAAATGTTCAGGGACTTAAACATTTGGATGAAGAGGTAGGAGTAATACTGTGAAAGGTTTTCAGAGTTCAAAACAAAAGAATCCTGAAGTCAGCTCTTCTTAGCAGGATGCACTGAAGTGACTTATGTACACTCATGCAATTAATGTGATTGCTGTACAAGCCTGACAAGAAGTCAAGCTCCTGCATATTCATGTTCACATGTGGTCAGATGTGTTTTTTTCTGGTAGCAAAATTTTTTTAGTTCTCAATGCCTCATAGACATATGAGGCATATGTCTATGATATGAACAATTGTGGATGCAGTGGAGTTACCTCCACTCATTATAAGCAGCAATGGCATTATCAGTCCCAAGGGGGCTTAAATCCATGTGGATTAGCTGGCATCAGTAGAGTATTTTGGTCATTAAATAGGAAAAATCTCTAAGCCCCAGTACAGAATTCAAGTAGTGTCCTCTTTCTGGAGAGATGAAGGTTAAAAATGTCTGGAGGGCCAAGCTGTTATAAAGTCCAGCCACAGGGTTGCAGGACTAAGTTAGGGCTAGAAGAGTTTATACCAACAGGGCTACGTAAGTAATAATGAGCTTTTTAGATATGTTCATGGTTAATAGGATGTAAAAAAATTACCTTACCTTTTAAGATCATTCCCCTTAAGAAACAGAAACAGACCTTACAAAAACAAACAACTTTTTAAAATACATATTTATTATTAATGTTTTTAAATATAACGAACCCGAGCAAGTAAGTTTTATTCAAACCTGAATAAGTTTTATTCAAAACTGTGTCTGAATTTTTTTCTGTCTTGTTACTGTAAGCACACACTTCTGTCTATACTGTCAGCAGAGATGATATTGAAAAGATTGACTAGCAAGTGCTTCATGGACATAAGTACTGTTGCTGTGTCTGCAGCTATCCAGAAGAATGTATGTTGGGGCTTGGATACATTCCACCTTAATTTAGGCAACTGGCCTGAAGTTTCACATTTAAGAGCTCGGCTTCACCAGCTGACCTCAGTTCCCAGTGATGAGATAGGTTATTCTAGACAGGAGTTTACCTGAAGTCTGAAAAGCTCTGAGCATTTGACTCTTGACCAGATACATGAACAGTGGGAGTCTCTGAATAACTGGACAGCAGAAAGGTTCCCTGACTCATCATGTGTCTGGTTCTCTAGTTGCCCAGGCCTGGGACTGGTTGTTACACACTTGTGTCCTTTCTGCATACTGGGAAGCATCCCATGGCCACAGATTAGGCACAAGCAGCATTTCTATCTTCGGGATCTTAGCTCAATACCCAACATGTGACTGAGTGATGCCTCAGTAGACCTCACTCTGAGAGCCACCTCCATCCAGATCAGACCATTTTAGCACTCATTCCGACTTAATTCACCCCAGTTCTGAATTTTGTTTCTTTTTGTCTCGGTAAAACCACTCATGTGAGGTTCTAAGAGGTATTCACGGATCTTGATTAGCAAATCATTTTGATTATGGAATAGCATGTAGGAAATTCTAAGCACAGAAAATATGCAAAAGAGCTCTAGAAGTAAACTTTAGCTAAGCAAACTTCAGACCAAGCTATTTTCTTCCCTGTAGACTTTCCAGTGCCAAGGTGAGCAGAGCCTCACGTTGCAGGCAAGAACTCCTCAAGTGCAGCAAAAGAGGAATTCCACTCTAAACAAATAGCTTCTGAGGGGCCTGTGAAAGATTAGAAGCTCTTGAGCTAGTCAGAATCTGAAGGAGTGGGCTTTGTCTAGCTCTCACCCTTGACCTTTGAAAGATGCAAGAATAAAGACAAATGATGCCTCTACTGATAAATGCAGGTAGGCATTCACATCTGCAGGGACTAAGAAATGTGGACATAGTGTGTGTGGTTAGGAAGAGGCAGCAATGAGCCAGGACATTCTGCATGGGTGGTCAGGATGCCATTGGAAACACTTTAAAAGGATTCAGTAAAGGAACAAAATAGAAATTGTAACTTTATTAGAGATGGCCAGTATGGTTTTATGAGGCATAGGTCATACTTAATTGAGTGCCTGGTTATTTTTCAAAGATGTAGTTGCCACAGCAATATGGAAAGGCAGAGATGTTTTACAGTTGCATTTTCAAAGACATTTAGTAACATTTCTCAGACTATGAATGAAAGTTTTGAAAATAGTCCAGAAGAAAACTGGGTCAAAAGGGTAAGATTTTTTTTTTCAGTCATCCATTTAGTGGATATTTTTGGGTACGTAAAGCTTTTGAGAGTCCAGAAACGCAGTTATCTTCATGTTTTCATCTCATTTGAATTCTCTCTGCATATTGTGCAGGCACAGATGTTTATTTACACAATGAAGAGCAACAGAAAAAGGAGAAAGGGTTTAATAGTGATAGTCAGGACACACCCCACCTCTGGGTTTCACTTCTGCACTGTGATGAATCTCCCCACGTTTCCCACATCCTGCTGCCCCCTTTGCCTATGATGTGCAGACACTAAGTAGTCATTGACTATTAGGCTGTTCCGACATTAGATTTAGTGAAGAAATAATTCTTCCCAATGTGAAACTTTGGTGCGAGCAAGAAGTTGTGTTGAGCAGTGCCCAAGTGAGGTGGTTTCTACCTGCAGTGCAGGCTTTGGCAAAGCTGTGAGAGATGGTACCGATGTGGCTTATGAGCCTCTGGTTCACTAATTATACTTTGAGTTAAAAAGACAGAGCACTACTGCAAAATTAGTATGAAATTTTAGTATATGGATAATTTTTTTCTCAGTCTCAAGCAGCCAATTTCCTTTTATGCTAAGTGGACATACAAAGAAAATTGTCACTATGGGAATGAAAAAATTAATCAAGACTAATCATAACTCACTTTTTCTTGCTTTTGCTTTGAATTTGCATTGAATGGTAGCCACTTTCCAAAGCACTGGGCAGAATGTTGCCTTACTGTCATTTATTTCATAACAGGTTTGCTAAGGCTACAGATTTTTAATGCCCAGTTCTTTAATGATTCCCTATTTGACTGATATTTTACAGTGCTGGCTAGCAAGGAGTAACAG
Source organism: Calypte anna (assembly GCF_003957555.1). Lineage (NCBI taxonomy): Eukaryota > Metazoa > Chordata > Aves > Apodiformes > Trochilidae > Calypte > Calypte anna. The sequence continues at coordinate 128,399,726 of NC_044245.1, forward strand.
ATCAGCTTTTTTGACTTTAATAAAGAGTTTTTCCATCAAATCAAAAAGAAAACTTCATGAAAGATTGTTGAGTGATAAAAGGCAGAAGAAAGGAAAATGGAAAATACAATTTTCCTTCCCTAAAATTCTAACAGCATTTGGAAAATATTAGGAAATATAAAAATTGGAAATATTTTATGATGCTCCAGATCATGGGAAATAGGTGGATTTGGAACTGGTGAAAACTAAGATATTTCTGTTTAATTTAATCCAAATTTGTGACATATGATGATCTGCCCCAGAGGTAACATCTTCTAAATAATACTTTTTTCTTATTTTTGTCTATGCTGATGAAGTCACTGCTCTGCACCAGAGTTTCACTGTGTTTTGAAATGAATCCTTCACTTCAGGGGAGGATGCATTCCTTGCTCCATTAGCCCGCTGGATTCCTGTAAAATATTACACTTTGCATTTCAAACTGAAGGATGGATTTGGACACTAGCTTTCTGTTTGCCATTTTATTTGACAAGCCATGCCAGTCTATTATGCTGATCTGACATAGTATCAAAATTATGAACAGTAATTTTACAGGCAGGATAGATTGTAAAGTTTATTTAAAGAATCACTTCCAGAGAGATACCCCTGGCTGGGAATCTCCCTGCTGTCAGTGTTGGGCTCCTTCCCAGCCTGCTGAGAGCCAGCTCAGTCTGAGATGGGAGGAGAAAGCACAAGCCATCTGGCAAGGCAACTTTTCCAGAAAAAGAGGAGTTTTGGCCTGAGTTACCTCTGGGGTTAGTGTGGGTAGAGCTGCTGGACGGTCCTGGTCCTCTCACATCTACTGCATGCTTGAGAAACGAGCAGCGGGGTGACTTTTTTACAAAGTGATTTGCATACCACAGTGGTGTGTTGTGAGGAAAACAAGTTTCATTTCACATTTGCCTCTGTTTGGTTAAGGTGTTATAAGTTTTTCCTGTTTTCACCTACATTGCACAACCAAATGCATTTCTTCCTCAGTGCCCTCCACCATCTCTTCTCATTCATCCTATTGCTTGGTCCTCCCTCCATTACCTTGGCAGTCCCACCTGTGCTGACTGCAATTACCAGCAGCCTGACTGTCCTTCCTTTTCAGGCCTGTGAGAAATGATGTACTTCAGAGAAGCGTAAAAATACAAGAGGATTGGATTTTGGTGACTGTAGCAAACTGAAGTAGGGAGGAATTTAGAGAATCATTGAATCACAGACTGGTTTGGGTTGGAAGGGACCTTGAAGATCATCAAGATCCAACCCCCCTGCATGGGCAGGGACACCTCCCACTAGACCAGATTGCTCAAAGCCCCATCCAACCTGGCCTGAAACACCTCTGGGGAGGGACCATCAATAGCCTCCTTAGGCAGCCTATTCCAGTAGCTTACTACCTTCATGGTGAAGAATTTCTTCCCAATATCTAACCTAAATCCATCCTCTTTCAGTTTAAAACCATTACCCCTTGTCCTGTCACTGCCCTCTCTGGTGAAAAGCCCTCCCCACCTTTCCTGTGGGCCCCTTCAGGTACTGGAGGGCCACTATAAAGTCTCCTTGGAATCTTCTCTTCTCCAAGCTTAAGAGCCCCAACTCTCTAAGCCTGTCTTTTCAGCAGAGGTGCTCCAGCCCTTTGGCCATCTTGGTGGCCTTCTCTGAACCCTCTCCAACAGGTCTGTGTCCAAAAAAAAGCTTCCAAAGTGAGAGGAGTGAAACAGCACATCAGACTGCCAAAGAGGCTGCACAGTCTCTGTCCTGGGAGGGCAACCTGGCCTGACTTTCTTCTTATTTTCTTTTCTTTTCTTTTTTTTTTTTTTTTTTTTTTTTTTTTTTTTTTTTTGTTGCTGACCTTCTTTTGTGCAGGAGATTTGGGCAAGGCCTTGGCAAACCAAGGTCTCTTCTACTCTGTAGTTACCTGAGAATCTCTTGAAACTCAAGAAGTAAAAAGTAAAAGTCACATTCTGTCCCTCAAAGAGAGTCTCCAGCATAAACAGCCCTCAGGGCCTGGGTGGTGTGTAAACAAGCTGAGAAAAAGTTACTATGATTTCAAGAGTTTACAAAGCTGGACCAGAAATCTAACATGTTTTCTCTAAAAAGGCATCTTGAGTTTATGTATGTTTTCTTTAGGTATTATCTATTAATTAATGTTAACTGTGTAGCTGCTAAGACTGAGCACACACTTCCACACCAGTGGCTATGTATAAATCTTTTCACACTTCTTATTTCTCACAGGCATACATGCTGAGGAAAACAGCACTTTGCCAGTGTTTTACAGTATTCTTATTGACATGACTAAGTAATGTGGTTAGGCTACATCTAGACTAGTCAATTGACAAAAGGTAGGAAGCTCATCTTTGGCTTCTGAGGAGAGATTTATTACTTGATTCTAACCAGAGACTGGTAGTGGGCACCACTTAATAACATAGTTTCATAATATTGTGCAAATAGCACTATCAACATGAAGAAGGTAGGATGGGAGGCTATTTCTGCTGACCAAAGTCAGTAGAAACAAAGTCAATTATTCAGCATCTAATCTGTGAAATCTGGGAGCTCATGAAACAGGCATAAGACCAAACAAGAACAATGTATTAGTTACAAAATAATTGCAATGCACTGAAGTATTAACAGCAGGAAAGAAGTAAAGATGAATCATTTGCAAGTGAGGTGTGAAATGCTGCTACGTTGTGCGGGTGTCAGGCAAGTCTTCACCTGAGAGGACACACACTGCTCAAGTCCTCTCTGCTCAGGGATGATGAGTTAAGACCAAAAGGTCTTAGGGGCAGAGGAAATCTACTGAGAGGACAAAGGCAGATCACACAAGACAAGATTTCCTTGTTGCTGCTGGGATGGATTCTGGCTGTTGCTGTATGAGGGCTGGAAGCTCAGGGCAGACACAAAGCTGAGGATCAGTATTCCCTGTAGGACAGGTATGCTGGAATATTAAGCTCCTCATTCCCTAAAAACAAACAAACAAACAAACAAACATACAAAAAAAACCCAACCCAGCACATGAGATACCACTGGGACTCACAGGTGCTGGGCACTGCAGAGGCTCTGAACTACAGAAAAAACAGCAAGTGGCATGGATAAAGACTCCACATGTCAGGCATGAGCCCTTGCTGAATGTTGTGGAGAAATGCAGAAACCAACGGCATTTAACTGATGTGGGCTCTGTTTTGTTTCTCTGGGCTTTTATGTTTCCCCTTGATGACAACCGGTCCTGCCCACTGAAGCCAGCTTAGGAGCAATTTGTATTTATTTCTGTTGACACTGTTATAGTTTTTTTACTAAAAAATATACCAATTTTATCTGTGCAGCCTTAACATAATTTTTAGTACTTGTCACGTGGAAGCGTGGCTGTCACAGACACTGATGAGAAAGACCATTTGAGAAATATAATTAGTTTTCAGGACTGTGTAGGGCTCTTGTAATAGTAGGAAAGTGGACACAGTGATACAGTCCTTCAGACATGTTGAGGGCTAGGACATAAATCTTTAGTTGTTACCGTGTAAGGATTTAGTTACCTTAATCTGTATTAAGGTAATACATTATAGAGTTCAGTTCATTCCACTGGTAGTGAGACATCACATTTGAGACAGGGCTTGTTCTCAGTCATACCAGTGTAAATCTGGAGTAAATATACTGATTTCGGCGGATTTGCTGATTCCACAGTGTCCTGGTTTGGGCCAGGATAAAGGTGATTTTCTGCTTTGTACTTTTACTTTTAGCTAAGTCTCTTGTAAGTAGTTGCACTTGCTGAAATTAACAGCAAGTTTCTCAGACAGTGTGTGTTTCTAGGATTGATAACACTTGATGTTTATAGTTACTGCTAGAGACTGGTATGCAGAGCCAAGGACACTGCTCAGCTCTGAGGAAAACATTTTACCGTCCAGGAGGATACAGAGGTCCCACCTGAGCCCTCCTTTGGGGAGGAACAGACAAGATAGATGCCAGAATTGACCAAACAGAGTATTCCATCCCATATACGTCACACTCAGTATAAATTTGAGGCATCACGAGGGCTGAGCCAGATCTCTTCCGGATTTCCAGATTTCCAGACTTCCGGATTTCCTGATTTCCCTTCCTCCCTTCCTTCACCCGGCATCCTGGAAGGATCCCGTCCGTTCGTCTGCCTGTGGTCCTGATCCGTGCCAGCCCATATCTGTGTGTTCCTGCCTCCGGTTCCCGACTGCTGCCGACTCCAGGAGTCCAGCCTGGACTTTCCCAGGGCTGCCCTACAGCCTCGGTGGTGACGTGAGAGTTATTGGGGGAGAGGGGGGAGGAATGTGGTTTCCATTTTCCTGTATATTTGTATATATTTAGTAATTTTACCTATTTATCATTACTGTTTCATTAAAGTTGTGTAGTTTAGTTTCCAACCCATAAGTCTCTCTCCCTTATTCTCTCTCCTTTCTCTATCAAGGAGAGAGAGATTAATAGAGAGCGTCTATTATTCGGTTTAATCGCCGGGCCAGTGTTAAACAGTGACACACAGTGATACAGCAATACTTGGGATGACCTGAGGTGTCTATACAGAGACTCATGATACAGGAATTCTGAGTAAACTCTGTCACCTCTTCCTTCAACAATTTTGAGATGACATAAATAAATTGCCATTTTCAAAATGATAATCAGGTTTTGATAAACCCAGTTGAGGTGACAATGAATGTTGCAAATCTATCTAGCCAACACATCTTGCTGGTTTGTATTTTACCCATCTGATTTTTCCTCCCCCACCTTCCTTCTCTTACCCACAGTCGTTATGTCTCCACTCACAAGTCAGCTCCGATTTTGGTCTTATTTATGTTGTACTCATAAGAGCTCAACTCTTGACTTCATGGTGAGATATGGCCATTCACACATTATGCAGCAGATCTATGGACCTGGTGAAGTCCCCGTGGTATCTTGATAGCTGAAGAAAGAAAAGGAATTTTTAAGTGTGCTTTCGCAGACAGCAAATCTTTTAAATTACCCAGCCACAGTTCCCCCGTGATTCCAGAGGGTAACCATTCCCCCTGTTTAATTTGAAAAGAAGAAGAATCTTCTGCAACACTCAAGCTTTTGGTTTTGGGTTGTTTTTTGTTTTTTTTTTTCAGTTGTAAAATCCCACTTTATCTGTCAAGAGCCAACTTGTCAGTGATACAGTGACATTCCTGAAAAGTTGTAGGGAAAGAGAAGCCCAAAAATTCTCTTTTGGCTGAGATACCACTCAAGAACCACTACTGTGGTTCTGCCACACAAGCAGGGCAAGAAATCAAGGGCAGGTATAATTTTAAGGATGAGCCTGTGGATTTGGAAATAGAATTTCCCCTTCTTGGCTACATGCTTACTCTGCTGTAGACTTTCAGAGCTCTGAAGAAAATTACATTTTTCCTGAACTGGAAAGCTAAACTAATTTATCATCTGGGACAAGGACCACATATCCAGAGTTTGTTAGAGGATTTGGTTTGCCTGGAGTGAACAGATTTTTTTTATTTTAACTTCAGGAGTCAGAGGCACACTAGCTCTCCCTTAGTACCAGAGTTACAGTCACTGCTGCATATATACAGTGGAAAGGCAACTTTCAAAGCCTGATGACATGCACTGAGTTGGTTCCTAACTGTGATGCAGATCATGTTGACCCTTGTGTGGATTTCATCATTACAGCTTTGTCAACCAAAATGACCAACAGACTGAAAGTGGGATATTAAACAGAATTTATTCCAAGGAAACATACTTCTCATTATCAGCAAAACTTCTAAACTGTGCACAAAATGTTCAACTCCTGAATGAGAAAGAATATTCAGCCCTTCAAAATGAAAAATAAAACAAAACAAAAACCAAAAACCAAACAAAAAACAAAACCAAAACCAAACAAACAAAAAACAAAACCAAGAACAATAAAGAAAAGAAGACAAAAAGCAAACAATCAAACAAACAAACCCAACCAAACCCCAGCTCATTTAATCTCACAGATACGTGTTGTCTATATCATCCCAGGGGGCTGGATGCCAATTTTGTGAAACCTGAAAAAACTTCCTGTGGTTTAAACTTTAAACCAAAACAAAATGCATGAGACTGGAAGTGGCCTATGGCAAAAAAAGACATGGTCATTCTGGGTATTTAAGTTCCTTTCTTCCTTTTCCTGAAACTCCCAAGGCCATGTCCCTCTTCAGGCCTTTGCTTCACTAATGCAGCCCATCCAGCCCTTCACCCTTGTTCCTGCACTCAGGGATGCACCTTGAGGACTATTGGTCTGCTCAGGTAGGATCTTGCTATGGGCAGCAGCTTCCAACTGCTTCTGTTCACACTATGCAAAGAGGCTCTTAATTGCTACTTGCATTTAACCCAAGTGGAAATTAATTTGCATGCCTGGGACTAATCCCTAAAATTAAACCATATGTTTAACAGCTGCCATTAGCTGCTTTCATCATATGGGGTAGTTTAGGCAAAGTCTGGAGAGGGAGCAACCATCTAACAGGGAAAGAAGATGCATCCTCAAGTCCTCCTGGGTCCTATATTGATTCATTTATGGGCCATGCATTTTTAAATGAGCCCTGTGCTGCTCACAGCTCAGATCATTGTGTTTTTGACAGAAAAAAAATTGTGACCAAGAAAATTTACATTTGTTTCTACGACAATATGTTGATGTGAATACTTGAGTGACGAGTCTGGGACCATGGTTCCAGGGAGCAGGCAGCACACATGGAAGGAACAGGGGACTTTTCAAACTGGGACCAGCTCTGACTGATAAGAAGGAAAGTTAAGTATCTGGGACCTGTTTTGGACTAAGGATGCCAGAAGGGAGCTAAAATTGCCCTGTTGTTTTCCTTTTTTTTCTCCTAGACTTTGAGGTGAAGAAGAGGCAATGATGGGGAGAGAAAAGGAAACTGCCCCATGACCTCATGAAGGAAGATGACATATTGGTATCAGTCTCTGGGCTTTATTGCTTTGCTCCACACTGCAGAGCAGACAACCTGTGCAGATGGTTGCCCCAGGAGCCCTCTGGCTTCAAAGCACATCGGTGATGAGTTCACTTCGCAGAATTACAGAATCACAGAATTGTCACAACTGGAAAAGACCTCTAAGATCACTGTATCCAACTGTCAATGTATTTCCTCTATTAAAAAATAATAATAATCTATATCTGTATCATCATGAACCAGCTACTGCTTCTTGAAAAGTTATTCAGCCCATTGCTCCAGCAGTGCCCCGGTAGCAGCCTGTCTGCACATTTCTAGTGCCCAGATAATGTGATGTAATTCACATAATCTTTGCTTATACTCAAAAAGCTCTTGTAAGCAGTCACCCTTCCTTCCCTTTGCCCTGGGTTAGCAGTGGGCCTGTCAGCAGCTCCTGCCACCCAGCTGATGCGTGGTGACTTGTTAATCTATGCTCTTGGGTGACTCCAATAGTCTCAGTGCAATGACACTTGTTCTGTTCCAGGAGCCATGTGGCAGAGAGGGAGAAGGGTGTAGTAATTCAGGCCTTAAATGCAAGCACCTCCATTAATTTATGCATATAGGCATGCATATGCATTTCCTTCTATTCTATATATATATATACTGCATACCTATGTTTATGCATGCTTATATATATAAACACACAGACCCACTTTGTGAATATATATGTACATATATATGTCTGTGTGTATGTATGTATATGTGTATGCATATGTATAAATCTATACGTACACCTGGGCAGCACATGAACTAGGTGTTCACATTTAGAGTATTTGGATTCAGAGCACTCATGCTGGAAGTTGAGTTAGATGTGGATTTACATTTATCAACAGCCCCTGACTACCTCTTTGCCATAGGAATGAGAGCAGTGTTTGGCTACAATGACCAGAGTTAACTGAGCTGACAGCTCCTCTGAGAAAATCTCAAGCCAAAGAAAGTCAAAAGGGGTTGGAGGAAGATATATGAATGATTAAAGTATCTAAAAGGAAATCAGTAATTTTGAAACTCCAGAGTTGGAAGCATTTAGAGGCTGGTTGGCAACTCACAAGAATCAATAAAATAAGGATGCGATTTCTAATAACTCAAAAATAAAATCTGCTGATAAGTTAAGGAGGAGCTATAGGGGAAAAAAAGAGGTGAATAGGAAACTAAATCTGTTAACAATTATTGTCAGTGCCAACACTGCCTTGGAAGAGTCACGTTTGTTCTACCACCTCCACCCAGCCAATTATAACAATATGTATTCACCAGGCTCTCCTGACAGGAGCACCCACCAATCCCACTAGCGCTAAGGAGCTGCTGGCATTTGTTTTTATTTTAATTTATCACTCAGCTGTTTCAAATCATATAAAGCTAAAACTTGGCTTACAAGTTGTCAGTTCCAATGCTAATCTTTTGTGCTTACTGCATATGTGCCTGTGTGATATATATATTTTCTGAACTGTAAAACTGCCATGGAAATTTCCCAGTCTGGGTATGAAATCTCCTCTCCAGACCTTTACTGTAAAGATTGGTCATGTTAAAGCTATTGACATGTGTTTACTCCCCAAGCAGGAACAGGCCCCAGATGATGCAGACTAGTTGTGTCCAGTTCACCATCCCTTTACACAAGTTTAACAAGCTAATCTGGAGTGGTAGATGAGATTGTATGTATGTAGTGTCATTCTATGCAAAGTGATGATATCCATGTGATTTCCTTAATTTCTCTAGCCAGGTGATTAACAGCACAAGCATGTGATAAATTGCATTCATTTTTCACCTTTTTTTCTCTTCTCTTGTTCTCTGCCCACTAATCCATTTCTACTGGGACCACTTCTGGCATTACAAACCTCTGAGCAGCTCTGGAACAGCCAATGCTTGAGAAAAAGCCCTGTCACAAATGTTTTCCTTCTTTCCTTTGTAAACAGGGAGTTTCCCTTTTTACCCTCTCGCCCCAGGTTACACTAGTCCAGAACACAGACCAGAGACAGGTATGGGATGTTGTAACTGAGTGGCTGGCTCATCAGCCAGAGCTGAACATGGCCGTTTGAGGTCCTCATTTTGGGTATTCAGTTATTCTTATATAAATGTAAATACCTTGTGAAGTGCTTTCTCCAGAACATGGCAGAAACAAGATATATGGTGGTTTCCTCTGGTATAAATATTATGTTACAAATATCACTCATGTCTTCAGCCCTTCGGAAGAATTTTGCTAGTTTTGGCCCCAATCCTGTAACATGCTCTGTATGGGCAAGAAGTCCTTCCTCATGGACTAACTGAAAGATTGAGGCTGTATTTGGACCGTAAGGTTGAAAGCATTCAGCTGCTTCTCAGCACTGATGGGTTGCTTTTCATTTGCATCCAAGTTAACTGAGCAAATTCCATTGTAACTAATGTATTGGGAATTTGGATCCTGTTTCTTTAAAGACATAATTGTGCCACACCAAGGTCTCAGGGCTCAGGGCAGAGCTTGGGTTGAACTGTGAACCCCTACTTTCCTTCTTCCAGTGTCATACCCCAAGTTATTTGCATCCTGCCCAACTTAAGGCTGGTTATCTCTTGACCCTGATACAAAAAGGGGATCCTTGCAGTAATATGAACTTGCAACAAATAATTATATGCTCTGCTAGTAGGATAAGGAGTAGTAACTATACTCAGAGCACCAGTGGCCTAGTAAGCTGTGTGTGTGGATTAGGTCCTCACCCCAGTTTGGGAAAGCTTCTGAGAGACAGCAATTCATGCACAGTCCATATGGTGGTGGAGGAATGACAGATACATCTGTGGTGTTCAAGTGCTCAGAAGACTTCCCACCATCTGTGCCTGTACTTCATGTAGAAAACCCAGACTCTCTCTCACACCATCAGAGATCCCAGACTCTGTATGACACCCGTTGTGAGCCAGCACTTTGGTCTCCAAAGCAGCCTACGTGATCCACAGCCAAGGCTTAGAGATCAGATGCTCTTTCCATCTCATGCTGAATTCAATTCCTTAAATAAGCTGATAAACTCAAATGTTTTATTCTGATATAACCAATCTATTTATTTGTTTTTAACTTACTGATATGCACAGCAAGCACACACACAGGCTTTGGAGGAGTTTTTGAAGGAATCACAGACCAGTCACTCCTTCAGCAGCCCAACAAACAAGTAAAACTAAACTAAATCACATAAACCTCTAAGGGTGTCACTTAGCTCTGATTTGTTAAAGTTTACTCAGCATAAAGCAATTTAAAAAACAGCTCATGTCTGATAAGTGTATTTGGATTCTTGGAGGTACATTAACCTAGATGGATAGATTTAATTTCTTTGGATCTTAAAAATTCGTTTAGTGCTGTACCACACGGTGCAATCTCCGTAAGGCAGAAGTCATTAGAGGGTTGGTAGGTCAGGAACTGTCAAAGGGAACAGTTCAGCCACAAGTCAAGGCACCAAGATCTTGCAGAATACAAGAAAAAGTGTGAGATATTCACATTGCATTTCTTTAAACCCTGCAAGTGCTCAAAACCCACATACTACTCAAGATCCGGAAAATAAGCTTTGCGGACTTGGACAACAAAGATTTCTTGTATGTTTGCATTGTGCAGGACAAAAGTGTGATGTGCTGCCTGGCTGTCCAAGTAAGTGATTTGTGTCACTGGAGGTTGTCAGCATGCTGAGGGGACTGCAGAGCCTGGCCACCTCATCCCAGTGCTGATCTGGTCGGCACTGGGGCAGGCAGGGAGCTGCTGTACACCAGCAGAGTGTTTGCTCTCTCCCACGCTTCAGAAGGGAAGTATCAGATTATCAGGCACAGTCTGGTCAACACTCCACTCCTGGGATAGAGCAACCACATACTGTCCTTATTTGGGCTGGATTGCAGGGTTACGAGCCAGTCCTTGGACTTTTTTTGCCTTTTAACAAGTTGATTTTGGTGAGACACTTTTTTTTTCCCCTGTAAGGAAAAACCCTACAAATATTTTTGGAGCTGGTTAAATTTTTTGTTATGAACAGATTGCCCAATGAATTCTGGACTTTTTATGAACATGAGTCATTCACAACCTTATTTCAGTGGATGTGTTTGTTATTCATAAACGCTAAAGGAATAGTTTATGCAAAGGAACTTCAGTCTGTGGGTTAATACAGAGCTGCTTGATTTTTTATTAATGTCTGCATTTCCTAGTACAAGATAGTTTATCTGGGCTAAGAAGCATCATATCTTCACTGTAAACAGTGATAAAGGGCTTTTAACAGGTGAACAGCAGTTAAAACAATTTGAAGGAATGGAAAATTACTGGTGGTATGCTGGCAGTATGCTGGCATTTGTCTTCAGATGTTTTTGTGGATATCACTGTGGTCATTGAAACTGCTACGAACACAGGGCAGCATCATTCAACAGATCACATCAGGAAAAAAAAGATCAGTGTATCTATGCACAAAAAGATTGTTTCATATACCCACCGAAGGATCTGGATTCCCAAAGTTTCTCTAGGCAAAAGGAGAAACTTTTGGAGACTACTTTTGTATAATAAATGGAATCACTCTAAAGTATCCTTGTTTGGGCTAAAGTTTTCTAGATCAAATAGAGTTCTGTCTTTCCCACTCTCTTAGCTTAGTTTGAGCAGGATGGCATTTGCTTCTGGCAAATAATAAATTGGATCAGCAACCAGGTTTAGGGTAGCACTTAGGCTCTAAACATCCGGGCCTGGTAGACGAAGTTAACTGCAGGACCATGACACATCCTCAAGGCTCGGATGAGGACTTAGATCAGCAGGGGCAAATCCATTTCAACAAAATGTTGGTGGGTTACATTGACAGCCACCTTTTATGTCAGTGGTAGCTGCAGAGCTATGTTATGTGCCAGGTTGTATGTGTAGATGTGTGAGATAGAGCAGTGACCCTATCTCCATGACCCATGCTGCCAAAACCACCTCTCTAAGGCAGATGTCAGTGATTCCAACCAACCCCTGTTGGCAGAGACCTTGTAGAGAGTGTGGGCTTTTGCAGTAGAAATATCTTTTTGGTGCTTGATGTCTCAAATCTGATTTTAATTTCTAATCCTGACCCTCAACCACTCCAGCAAGCCCTAGCAATCCAGTGAATCATATTGACCACTTCAGTCTCCGGGCCTGAAGTGAGGTTGGTAAACACTCTATAATTAGCAATTACTTCAGATTTCAGACCTTGCTTTCATAAATCCTATCTACAAACTATTGCATTGCCCACTTTGATTAACAAAAGTCATTCCCAATGCCTCCTTTTGAAACAGGTCAGTGGAGCTCAGTGGAGCTGATGACATCCATCTGCATACACAGCCATACCGCTAATATCTTCTAGCAAGACTTCAGTTCAAATAACGGCAAAATTATTTTAAGTTAATACTTTTGAAAGCTAGCCTCCAGCATGAAAAAGACATAGTTTCTTAAGTGTTAGCTAAATTAAGTAATGAGTTTACTCTTTCAAACTGTTATTCTTTGCTTATTTAAAACTGTATATTCTAGAGGGTTTAAAAATCTGAAAGAGACAGAACCCCTTAAGACATAATATATTTTAAAAAGAGACTTGAGACTACATATTCTATATATTAAAAACAAACAAAACTAAACAAAAAGCACCAAGGAAAAAGAATTAGATTTTCACAGATTCTTTAATTCAGAAGTGTTGTACAAGAATTTATGACTTGAATTTCATTGATTGAACTTAGAAACTTACATGTGGACTGTTCTTCCTTTCCAATCAGCCAGGTGTGGGAGGTGTTGGCTAGGGTGGAACTGGGTTAGGTTTTCTTATCTCCTGGTTTTGCATATTTCCCTCTCTTCTGACTACATATAGTTTTTTTGGTAGCTTAGAGAAGGAAAATGCTAAACTAAGGTGGAAGGAGTGTGACTTCATAGTTTGGAGAAATTGTCAGGAAACTGCCATTCTGAAGAAAAATACATTGGAGATTGGTTTAATCTTTAGAACACCTAGTAGACATCAGAAACTGAAAGAATCAATGTGCACTTAATTTTTCAATTAGGGAACTATCATATATGTTTTATTATTAAACTTTAATAGCATTCTAACTTTATTGATGACCTCCAAATAGTGCCCTTAAGGCACACTCTTTTGCCCTAATCAGTTTAAGGAAACCTAACGAGAAACTGAATAGGAAGACTTTAGAAATGTGGAAGGCTAGTGAAAGAGCCAACCAAAATCCTTCATTATGTCAAGTCTCATATTTGGAGTCTGTCAAAACACTTCTCACCTTCTCTGGGACCTGGGAGTTCAGCACTGTAATTATCAAACAAGTCATATGGTTTGTTTTGATATTTAGAAGAATATGAAGGTTTGCATTCCAGAAAACCTCAAACTTCCTTCACTTCTTGCCATACTGTTCAGCTCAGCTGAATGATAAACTCCAACATTATACTTAATACCAAATCATTACTTGTTTTCTGTTCCCTCATCTTCCTCCTCTGCACCAGGGCCCACAGCAGGATACCTGTGACAATTCTTCAAGGTGAGCCCCTGCTCACAAAACATGGTATGTTCTTTTTCAGACAGTTTATTCCTAATGTGTATTTTCTCCTACCACTGTTAAACATCTTTTTGCTAGAAACCGTGCAGTAAAGCAGACCTGTAGTGTTTCAACTTACATGTTGGCATTTAATCATGTATCAGATACAAGTGTCATGTACCACATTGGCTAGTGTTTCATCCTGCCAGAAATATATTGCCTGACTTCCCTCAACCAAGCAGATAGATACTTAATATTTACCATTTTATGTCTCACTTTAACAGGTACCAGTAACAGTCAGATCTTCAGCACTCCCTCGGTGATATCATTTGTGTACACCACAAGTGGGCAGATGCCAGAACAAAGATATGTGCACAAGTCAAATTACCTGACATACCCACAGCCTTTGACATGCTTATCTTATGACATATTTGCAGGTCTGAAATTCTGCTGAACCCACTGCTACACCAAATAAATCTTCATGTTGTGAGCAATATCATTACTACGGCACAAAGATCTTGCTTAATGCGTCCAGAAATTTGTGTCTGACTGCTTTAAGGAACGGTTTGGATGTTTTCCAGGTGACCTGTGTACATGCATATAAATGTATATGTCTCTTTAAAGAGTACCTTAGACCGTGAAGCTGACCAGAGAATCTGTGAAGATGTTAAATTTATTAAGAGTGGGTTGACTGCTCTCTTTAGCTATGTGAAACTTTTATGGATGATCCTTCAAATCTAGCTGCTGGTTGGATTCCAGAGATTATATGTAGCTATTTATGGTTATAATAATGCTGCCACAAGCTTTCTATAGGAGATACCAGGAGGCTGCACATGATTGTACACACATGTGTCAAGTCTGCAGCAGTATGGAGAACCACATCCAGGACCAAATTCTGAAGCAGATCTCAGGCACTTTAGCTGTAAACTTGCAACTTTACAGACTCAAGGCAAACTGCAACAGACGAGGAGATAGTTTTTAGGGCTTGTGTCATATGCCCTTGAGGTTTTTGTCCTTTTGATAGTCTTAAACATATTTTAAAGCACTGAAATACATTAAATCTCTTTAGACTGAAGGGCTTTAATAAGTAGACTAACACCAGCAGTCCCAGAATATCCCCTCTGAAATCAGCATGCAGAAGTCGTCCCTAAAATACAACCACTGTGCAACAGTCTGGAAGGAAGCAATGCACCAAAGGTAGGTCAAGGTCTAGAGGATGTCATATACACCTGTGAGTTCTGATGAGTTAAGCAGAAAAACACTACCAGATTCACCTCTGCTAGGTTAGTATTTGCTCAAGGTGTTGCTGCTGATACCTGATTACACAGTTTCACAGATTAACGAATAACCCTCAATATTTTCTAATTTTCATTATATATGTGGATATCTGAAAGCCTGGATGTACTGTGACATACCAGACATCGAATCAGAACTATGAATTTCTAACATATATAATATTTATTTATTAATATAAATCAAGATTCTATAGAAAAATACATTTCTTGGGCATTAGCTAATTTTTTTTGGCATTAAAATTTCATTTTAACTTTTATTTTAACTACCTGTAATGTTCAGTCATTTCTCAGTTCTTCCTATCTACTTGACTTGTGAAACATTTTCAGTAATTTCTGTGATTTTAACACAGAAATTTAGGGCAGGGGTTAGAAACATTTTGTTATAATGAGGTACTGAAATGATGTAGGGATATCTTATGAAAGGTTCATGATACGGTTCTGGAATAATGGGCACTAATTGTCTAATTTCATGGACCAAATAGAAAGAGTAAAAAAAAATTGACTATCATTTGAAAGTCAAGTGCAAAATTAAAAAAAAAATAAAAGTTTTGATTTAGATTTTTTTTTCTCCCCCCTAAGAACTGGTGCAAAAATTCTCTTTGCTGTCAGCAGAAAAGATAATCTGAGAATGATCCTGCTCCCAGTTATACCAGGTCACCACATAACCCTATTAACCTCACTGGTGTTAATCCTCAAAATAGTGATGACAAGAAGCAGAAGGCTGCTTTTGCCCTGTGTAATGGGCACAATGCCAGATTTGAGATTCTGAAGATTTTGTGGCCTAATAGCATAATTCAAACAATAGAAAACTGCCTCTGGGGGCTCCTGGTGAACCAGCAGCAATTCCTCCTATTCCTGATTTGAAGTATATCTAACATGTAAGATCTGAGTGCAAGACACAAGTTTTTTAAGAGATGGAAGGTTACTCTGCAGCTTATACAAAGGAGCTTATTAATGTGTTGTGATCACATAGTGTAAATCTTAGGTAACTGCCTCACCAGTCTTTTTGACTCATTTAAGGAGAAAAAAAAAAAAAAAAAAAAAAAAAAGCTAAAAAGAAGATGTCAGAAAGGTTTAAGCTAAGATTTTTCTCATGAAATTACTAAATATTTGTTATGTTAATGAATAGCCTGGAGGATTCTGAGTTCAGAGATTATGTCTTTTCTGTGTTTCTTTGTGTTTTCTCTAAGATCCTACTGTCTCATACACAGCATGCAAAGCAGAGCTGCTCCTACTTTACTTCAGATCCTGTTTGGGTTTTTCCAATGGTTTCTGAGAATACTAAACACTGTGGCCATATAGAGTAAAATGAGCATTTTTCTTCATTCTTCTTTTCATGACTTTAATTCCTCCAACCTAACACTTGTAGTAGAAACACAGAAATGGGAAAACGTGGACTTTTGCTTAAATAGAATTTAACTTCAAGCAAGGAGTGAACCAGAATTAACTTTTGCACTGGAGTTTCATTTGTGGTTTCTGTGGGGGGAGGCTGATATACCAACACTTTGGCTCCAAGAAAGGTGCTACTGGAGAGATGGAGATCTTCCATCCCTGGGACCCAGCTGAGCAAGTCAGAACAACTGCAGTGTGTGGCCTGGGGTCTCCTCCCTACTGGTGTGTGCTGGTAAGATTGAGCTGCACTCTAATGCTTTTTAAATAAACTGTCAGCTAACTTGGAGGCACTTTATGTACATTGGTGGACAGGATTGGAATTCCAGAAGGACTGGAGATTTAGTTTAAAAAAAGTAGGATGCTCTCAAGCTTGCAATATTTTAAAAGTCTTTACACGGCGAGTGTGATCTGAAGCTTTCATTAGATAAGATCAACCTGTGATGAAGAAAATCTACAGAACAACCAACTTGACAGCTCTTCTGCAGAAAAAGTCAGCAGTGGATCCCAGGGTCCTTGGCAGTGGATCTTGCACTGTGTGCACCAAGTTGTTGTGAGGATCCCGTGTGACACTCAGATGTACAAATGGTGACCACCAGGTTATTTTACTAAACATTGCCAGACTAAGTACTCTTTCTGCTTCTCTGAGCTCTGGCAAAGTCTCTGCCAGACTGCTGCCTCCTATTGTGGTGCTTCAAGGTCAATGTGAATCAGCCAGAAACTCTTCAGCTGGAGAATGACTGCTCAGGAACTGGGAAGGCAGATGCAGTAAGTTGGAGTTACCCTGAAGGAGGAAAAGTTGAAACTACATTATGACAGCAAATATCAAATAAAACCACCTTCTGTTGACCACAAGGGAACAATTTCTTCTTTCTGTCTGTTGTGGTTGGGACAAGAAGTAATGGACTTAAACAGAAGTAAAAAAGGTTTTGGTTAGAGAGAAGAACAAAGTGTTTCTGTCCGCAAGGCAATGAAGCCCTGTAACTGATTAGTAGCTACAGAATGTCCCTAGCCGGGGGACATTTAAGGATATGCCAAACCAACATCCATCAGGATGACAAAGGTATGTATTTTTTCCTGTGTTGGAGCTTTGGACTGTAGTACATCTGCTCTGGAAGGTTCTCCCAGGCTTCTGAGTCTGCCCACAAGGGCAGACACCTCTGTATACACGTTTGTGTGGGCTTTCCCACTGTCTCCCCTGGGAGCTGTGACACAGAGAGCTCTTTGCTGTGGCAGAGAGCACTTTGCTCTGCCTTGCAGTGGGCACTGATTTTGCTCAGAATAGCCTTGGCCCCTCTAGCCCTTCTCCAAAACCTGCTTCTAATTATCGTTCTGTACAAACACCCTGAGTATGGCATTTCCCTTGGAAGCAGAGAGATCTGGGGCTGAACACCATGCAGATGAGGCCAAGGAGTTGCTCTCACTTGACCCCTCTTTGCAGCAGATGGACAAGTCCTCTCCTGACCAGCAGCATGGCCCTGGGATGGGAGATGCAGGATGTGTGCCTGCCATCACACCACCCAGACTTCCTTGCAAGAAGAATGAAGTCTGAACCTTGTCTTCTGCTAGCTGCAGGGAAAAGTAAACCTTGGGCTCCCAGTTGTTGGATGGACTCTCTAAATGCTGTTCTAGATCACTGGACAGTTACCTTCAGTAACTTTGATGTATTCAGATATGGTCTCAGACAATAGTTTTAAAAAGTGACTTTTTTTCCTTAAAATATTCTTCAACTAAGTAAACCTGCATCACTTCCCACCTATAGGAAAATAAACCTTCAAAAATTTTCCCAAGTTGCCTTTCTATCCATAAACTGATCACACTGTGGCAAGGCCAGGGGTCTGGCTTTGATGCCTGTGGTTTCTCTTCTCCCCAGGCAGCCTGAGTTCTGCACTGCCCAGCCTTGAAGATTTGCAGGTAAGCAGTTTAGATGTCTAAATAATGTATGGATCAGTGTATGAGGCCTTTCATGTAGAGTCTGTGTTGCAAGCAACAGTAGCAGCCTAACACAGGCACTTAGGAATTCTGGGTTTGCTCATGTCTGCTGCTTTGCTTGTTGCCTTTATGTGACTGTGTGGGATTTTCCTTGGCAGGGAGCTCTGTGTTACAGATGATGTATTAGCGATGATGCAACTTCTGCAATCATTTGAAAAGAATCCCTGAAATTCTTGCCCTTATCTAGCATAGCACACAGTACATTTTGGCAAAGAACTCCTGGAATAGGAGCTGGGGTGGTTGTAGCTGGGTGATGCTGTGTCCCCGGGAATGAGCAGCTAAGGTGAGGTGTTCTTCCTCCCCTCGACTGCACAGAGCCATGTCAAAGGAGCCCCTTGATTCTGGTCTCAGGTCAAGATGGCACTTAATTATATACTTCAGTGTAACAAAACTTCTGGGTTTTGTCCCAAATCTGGATGGAACAGTCATTTAATGTGAAAAATGTGGTCACTAATATCAACGGGGTTTATATGAGAACTAAGTTTATCTAGGAAGATTGTCCATTCCTTCCATATGTCCACATATTTCACTCTGGACTTATTTCCTGGATCCAGCATTTTCCTCAGTCAAGCTCCACTTCAGAAGTTAAGAATTATTAAAAACATTTATCTTTCCCTCAGTCTTTTTCACATGGAAGTGAATTCCTAGGTCTATATTTTTACTTGCCTTTCATTCTGACACCATGATTAATTCCAATATTTTTTTCATTAAATAAGCCATGGGTCCAAATCCACCCCTGCAACCACAAAGTGGTGTGAGTATAGGGGAAATTTACCAGTGATGTCCTTTCATGGTAAGAGAAAATATTTGAAATAATAAAATGCAGTAACACAGTCTATCATCTTAATCTGACATAAAACTTGGACTTGCCTCTGGATGTACAAAGGCACTGACATTGGGCTGGGCAGGAGCACCAAGAGGCAAAGCCTCAAGGTTGCAGGAGAGAAATGTTCTTCCAATGAGCTGCAGGCTATTTCAGTACGGAAGTCTGAGGATCAACCCCTGAGTTGTATTTACATTGCATTTTAAACACCTATCTTCCACCAGTATGCTCCACAAGAGTCCCTCACTGGTTCTATGCTGCTTTATGGGCATGGATTAATGATAATGTCTTCTCCAAAGATGGCTGGTACAAACAGATGGATTTCAGTGGATCTACTCTTCTCTGGTTCCGGTTTGCTCTCTGGACCCCAAGACATCTTGCCTTGTCATGTTTGCTCTCATCCCTTCCTGGAAGGGGATGATTTGGACTTTTGCTGGCTTAGATGTAACTAAAGCTGTCCTGGTCAAATGCCTCCATCTGAGGGTTTAAGAGGCTGGAGGCTTCACCATTACAAAGAAATTGTTTATGACTGGCTTACCAGGTGCTCAAAGAAGGTGCAGAATGGCTAGACTACAAATACCTGGGAAAAAATCCATTATTTTTATGCTTGAGCTGTAGCATTATGCATGAATAGAAAACAGGAACCTCCACAGCCTTTTGTAGAATAGATCTGTATCACACAAATACCATATCTGGGAGATCAGTGCATCTTTGACACACCTCTCTGCATCTCCCAGCACATCTGGAATGTATAAACCTCTGTGGTTTGTGACAGCTCTTTAAAATGTACCTCTTAAGTTAAGAAAAGTAAAAAATTAGTAACAATTTATTGCGTGTAAGGTTTAAAGAGGATAACATTACTGACTTAACCCAAAGACTTTTCACAGTGTAATGCCAAAGCATTTTGCAATATTTAATTGTACGCATTGTTCTGTCTTCTAAATTATTTTTTTAAAATAAAGGAACAAATTTGATCCCTTATAATGCATTTATTGTGATTGATAATCAATACAAGATGACATTTTCAATGAGGAAAAAGCACTTCCCACCTGGTTGGAGGAGAGAAAATATATTGTTTGACTAAAATACATCTTGTCATCAATCCCAGAGACATGTATCCAGTAAAACAGGAGAAAACACTTTCTAATGAAAATAAGAACAGAATTCTGGGGAGAAGTGATTTTAAGTGCACACACCTCCAGCAAACATGTTTTGATTTAAAGAATATAGACCCCATCTGCTAATACTGCCAAGTGCAATAAATTGTGAGGGATTTCACAACGATTTGTTAAATGTAACATATTCTAAATAGCTCCTAATGATATTTTTATTTATGCAAGGCTGAGTGAAATGGAGCTCTGGTTCTCCTTTTGGCTGTGGCAGTCACAGCGAGAGTCAGCGGCGTGCATACAAATCAACAGCAAAGAAACCACTGATGGGTGCTTTCTGCCTGAAGATGCAAATCTGTTCATGCTTACAAGAGTCAAATTAAAATAATAGCACATTGAAGTTTTGGCCACAAGCACAGCTGCACCATGCATGTATTTGGGGTTTTTGTTTACAGTTCAGAAATGATCCGGTGGTATGTGGGAGGGCTTGCTAGAATCTGAGCTAGAGGTTCCTCAGGCTGAGCCAGACTGGGCAGCAGCAGAGCAGAGGAGAAAAACAAATGAGATTTTAAATTTTTTGTTGTTTTTTCATTTGGAGAGCTGCAGAAATACTGGAGTTGTGGAAGGGCTTCTGCTGTTCAATATTTAGGATGCAGAAATTAAGGAGAGGTTGCTAATAATGTTTAAGTATTCATTTATTGTTTAGTTTAAGAAAGATACTCTTCCCTTTGTGTTTTTGAATTATCATCACAAGAAAGCAGGCTTTAAAAGCCCTTTGGGATGCAGCAAAAGTAACTCCAGATAAAATGTTGTTTCAAACCTGGTTTTAGAATACATAAAAAAACCTAAAAGCAGCACCAAAAATGTGTCTTGACTGTTTTCCTTTGGTATATTTTGAACTGCTTCTTTAGAATATGTTACACTCTACTGTATGTGGCATATTTTGCACAGTCAAGGATACTGCACACCTACTGCTCAGAGTTATGAGCTGCACCCTCAGTTTAAGTGTTACAGGGCAAATCTTCTTCTGGGTGGCCAGGAAATCACAGTGTTTCAGGGGCAATGTCGGTGGAAACCAAAACAGAGCAGGCCTCAGATACAAGAAACTTTTTGGAATGGCCACAACCAGGACACCACACTTCGTATTCATGTCAAGCACTGTTGCAGATTACTTCACCATGGCATTTCTAAAGAAGGCTGACAGAGGTGGATTTCTGCTAAAACAGCAGTAAGAAATGATCCCTCAGTTCAGTGATAAAACCATGATGCTGCAGTCATGCCCTAGTGTGATGGAACCATGTTTATTGTTCTTGTTTGAACACAACTGCATCTCGTATCCATAACTCAACTTAAGTGCTATGTAGGAGGCTGTTCGGAAACCCCATTAGTGTTCCAGCCTAGAGATTTATTGTTTCCAGATTGGTGGAGACTTTTCTTTCACAGTTTTAATGATTCAGGGTAATTGAGAGAAAACATCAAGTGGAGAATTTAGTATTTTAAAATGTCTGAACAGAACAAATAAAAAAGTCAGACTTCTTTGGGTAAGCCTGACTTTGCAAGTTTCACTGTTTATTGATTTTGCAAGTTCCTTGTCAGAAGGCAACAGCCATTGCCCACATTTTCCTCAGGAGGCCTCAGGGATGCACCTCTCTGTGGAACCACTGATGAACTGGAGCTCAGGGATTTGACTCATGAGCCACCAACCCAGACCTGGGCTGTCCTGATGTCATGCCCAACTTTGGCACACACCTCACATCCAGACCTGGGCAGTTGTGAGGAGTCATCTCACACACTTTTACCCATCTATGAAGCAGACATGTAGTCTAAAAAGGACACTGAAAGAGACCAGTACATTCATAAAGAGACTTATGCCATCCTTGGATAGCTGAGAAATGCATGATCAATCATTCCTGGGACATCTGTCAAATGAGCCAAGTCTAGATCATGCAAGATTTTACTCTTTGAGATAGCAAGAGACCAAGGCTGAAAGTCTTTATTTTCCCATATGGAGCAAGAAGATCAACTGCCTTCTGCACAGGTTAATCCACTCTTCAACACAAAGAATCTTGGTCTTAAGTTTTACAGCATCTCTCCCAAAGGGCTATCATAGTTTGGACCTCTGGGTGTGAATGCAAACAATGAAAGAGAAATTGTTACCAGAAAGTCAAACCTTTGGGTGAAAGGCACAGAAAATCAGATGGCAGCTGCCAAATCTGTGTAGGAAATAAAAGGAGCTGGGAAAATATCCTGCCCTGTCTATGGTCACTGCATGGTGTTTGGGCAATGGGCTGAGCTGAATTCCCCACACACACACAATGTGGGGGACCAGAAAGAAAAGTGGGAGAGGGTCTCTAGGTAAAGATCTCCAGGTGATTCAAAATTACCTCCTGGCTTGTGGTCTCTCAGCAGTCAAACCCTTTCTGCATGGACTGAGCGTAACTTGTCTGGAGGAGGCAGAAGCCAGCAAACAGAAAAACCTATTATATATTCCAAAACAAACAATAAACAGAGATCCCTACTGCAGCCAGAAAGAGGAAATTAGTAATAGCAGATTCCCTTCTTTCTGTGCTGTGGTTATTCAGGCAAGATGGAAAAAGATGGAAATGTTAAAGGAGGCCAGTTTGGATGAAAATATATCTGCAAATCTACTTCCTCTGGCTACATTGGAGACGAATTAAAATTGCAAAATGTGTATTTTTGTGGTTCATTCCTTGCTCTCCTTGAGAATAATTTAGCTAATGTGTTTTAATTTCTAAAGAAGAAGACACAAGAAAAAATGTTTATAAAAATTTACTATGTTGTTTTTTCCACAGCGACCTTGGGCTGCAACGGTCAGTGATGTTGTATAAATATTTGTTTGCTGGATTAACATCTTCATCTGATTTGCAGCCCTGCCTGATAGGGGAGGAGAGGGAGTTTCAGCAGGCTTTCCAGCACCATTTGCCCAGGGAGCAAAGCCCTTTGTTCTGGTAGGGATTATTCATTAGCAAATTTTGACTGCTGGCTATTGCTCACAAGCCAAATACTTGAGAAGACATTACTGTGGGACTGGGGTCCCAGATGAGAATGCAGAGGAGCTTGGGCAGGGGCTGAGTGGCCAAGTGGTGAGCATAGACCTTCACTAGCGTATGCCTGGCTTTGCCTGTACACAGCTGTGATCAGCTTTGCCAAAATCTTTGTTCCTGGGCATACCAGAGATAACACATCCACACTGCGCAAGCCAGATGCCACCGAGCTGTCTCCTCTGCCTCTCATGGCAGAGGTGCAGCTGCAATTATTTGAGTATTTGCTGGTTTGTTTTCCAGGGTAATTCGCCATCTTCCTAAGTAATGTGCAATTGCCCATTTCTGTTCTCTGCCTGGGTGATTGAAACATCAAACCACAGGAGGGGGAGGACACAGCCTGGCACACAGAGCCCCCTCTGTGCTGGCTGCTGCACACAGGAGCACACGTGTGCACATCCGCAACAACCATTCCCCCTGTACAGATCTGTGCAAACAGAAACCTTTTGGCACACGCGTTTATGAAAGCAAATAAAAAGGCTAAATCACACTTAAACAAAGTGGCTTTAAGTGCAGTGACATAATTGGAAGTGGCCTTGCTAGGTTACTAAGCTGAAACTCCTCAAGGTCACTATAACTACTTGTTATAGTTTCTTTCTCAGTTTATGAAGTTAAGTTTTGAAGGGCTAAATTTATAATCCTCCACTATGCCTCCTAGAAGTGCTTTCCAAAATCTCAAGTTCATACCACTAGCAATGGGTCAGACATGCTCCCTAGGTTTTTTCAAGCTCTACTGAGAAGTTATTTAAAATTTAGTTACTTTAAATATGCTTTCTTACTTGACCAGATCACATTTCTTCCTGTTCTTCATGCAAGATATCCCACTGATTTTGGCTTCGTTTCTTCTGCAAAGACAACAGAATTGAGTATTTTAGGCTGGAAATAATCTTTCCTCTTTTTAGTAATTCCTTTCCAATGCAGAACAGGCTTGTTCCTGTTGTTGCACTGGTTAGCAGCCCTGCCAGCTGTAATTTCCCCTGGAAACAAACCCACAGAAAAGCTCCTAATTCTGCAAAGAGCCTTTCTCTACATATTTTCTAGCAGGGGAGACACTTTTGAATTGCAACCAGAAATTGAAATCATTGCTTTAAGCAGCTGTCAGGCAAGTAGTGAGGATGGGTATCAGGAGGGTCTGGAGGAGGGGAGGGGTGTGCTTGAGGTCTTTTGTCTGTGCTGCTTGCAAGGGGTTGCATACTTCGTACCATCTCACATTCTTGTAAACCTAGAAACAATGCTGCCAAAAAAGTACCATTGCTGCAGACTCAACTTAGCTTAAACTTGTACTCAGATTTCATTAGTTAAAAATGACCTGTTGGTAAATATTTCAAGGGCTAGATCATAGTGGGAAGAAAACTAAAGGCATATTTGAGTTTATAAAGCTGCCTAGTTTCCCATCATTTAATGAGTATCTCCTTTATCTCTCATCTTAAGTTATTCATCAAGTAATTAATGACATTATTTACTGGAAAGTAATGGCACCATTTACCAGAAAGCTGGTTTAATCTGCTACTCATTGTTTTCATGCATTATAAAAAATTGACCTTTCATCCTTAGCATTGTCCCTTTCATGAAGTCTTGCCAGAGGAATGAGAAATCTGTCTGATCAGACAGCTGTGAGGCATCCAACATAAGTAAAGGGTGGTGGTATCATCAGCATCACATTTGGTGATAAATGAGTCCATTTCACAAAATCACAGAGCTAGTGCTGTTTTCATGAAGCCAGCAGCATACAAAGGAATGAGGGAGGCTGGTGTCCTGTCTGGAAGCTCATTTAAGAAAGTTTACTATATATCTGAGAAGTGTGAGAGAGAAACTTTGAAGGACATGGAAATAAACTGGCTGATTCTGTGATTCTGTGAAACTCTTGCAAATGTGAAATTTGTCCTGGAGGGTGTGAGTATGATTGCAGATAAATATTGCCCCAGAAAATCTTGGCATTTTGGGACAAGTCCACCTCCTCGGATGAACCCAAGCCAACTGACCAAACTGCCCACCACCCTTCTCTGAAGCAAAGGGAAGCAGAGAAAGTAGAAGAAACTACCAGATCAGTAATGTGGCAGCTTTTATAATGATCCAGTAATCCAGGACAGTTGGCCTGGAGCACAACATGCTTCAGAAGTCTGAGAAGGCAGGTTTTACTTCCCTTCTGTACTACAGCTAAATTCATGTCAATGAATGAACCACAATTTCTGTATAGCAAAATGTAAGCATGAGCCTCAGTTGATAAACCCCCCCCAGAAAAAAAGACTGAGCAGGAGAAGACATGGCAACACTGCAAAAGGGATGTTCCCAGCCCTGCTGAAGTCAGTGAAAGGCTCCAGGATTTCCAGGCTGTGGAGTCACCTCTGCATCATCAAGCCTTCTTTAAATTATACAAGAATCTTGGCAGCTGCCTCATTACGCCTGTTAAGAGAAACCCTCAAATTTTCCATTGTTTCAGTTTTTGTCTGAGCTAAACTAAAATTCAAGTATTAGCAACTTCCATTGCAGGCAGGAGGCTGAATATTGCAGATGGAGTCGTTACCTGTCCCAGTCACTGGCAAATCAACATCTTGTGTTCAGCAGCAACTGAAACAAATCCGAAAGCTGAAAGTTAAGAAAAAAATTACAGTTAATGTCAATTAAGAGTTTACTAACTTATAATATATGAGTAAATAAGCACAGGATTTGTCATGTCATCTGTCCTATAGGCAGCTGCCACATCTTCTCAACTACAGGAGGCACAGCAAATGCCTGAGTCGGTCACTCCCTGCCTTATACCGGAGGAAAGATCTCAGGATTAGATTGCTGATGCAAAACAGAAAACACTTGTCTAATATCAAGTACAATCATTTTAATGTAGTTATAGCCTGCAGAGCCACATCCAGGTGTGAGGTGACAGAGAGGCTGTGCAGCTGCGTGGTCACTGCCTGCTCATAACTCATGGAGAATGTATTGCAGGCACAACAGGGCTGGGGAAGAGGGGATGGTCTTAGTAAGCCCTTTCCAGTCTGAAGTTCTAGATAATTTTCTTGTAATCAGAAACAGAATGTGTCCTGTACTCAGACTGCATAGTGCTACTGGCCCCAAGAGTTTATGAAGACACCCACTGTCTCAGCAGTAAAGGCCTTACAATATTTATTTCTGGATGAAGAATAGTGATGAAATATTTAGAACAGTATAAATTAAATTTTTTCAGAAATTGCACTCTTTATTATTGCCATTTGTGTTGCACAAGCCTAAGTAAAAAATTTATTGGACCATAAGTGCTCACCTCAGATCTCCATATTTTAATTTTAATTTTAATTGGGAAATGCAAAATCATTATTTTTACAACTGACCAGAAAGATATAGTACAATTATTATTGCTGAGGCAACATTTTTTGTAATTTTCTTACTGAAGTCTGTTTTGGGGGAGCATTTTCAGATTTGTACTTGGAGCAGGTCACCCTTGTGTGGTATTAAGTACTTGCAATATAAACAGTATTTGCACCCAGCTGATAGCACAATGTGTGAAAATTTTGGAGGATTTTTAATTGACCATGTTAACTGCATGCACAACTACTGACTGTACTTTTTATCCTACATACTTTAAGAAGCCTTAATTAAAATATTCGCTCTAGCTTTTCCAGCTTGCATTTTCAAATTTTGTATGCAAATGCAATTCAGTTGAACTGTTCCCAAGAAAATAATTAGTGAAGATGACATATACATGCAGCACAACATGCGTTTTAGAATAAATGAAGGCTCTTAAGGAGCATTGTTTTCATTAAACAGTCATCCTTCCTGCTTTTGGGCTCATTCACTGAGTGGTTAATGCTTTAGTGCCTCACTATATAGAAAACACAATATTGGCTACAGATGTATTAACAGATATTGCCCTTTCTTTGTGCCATTTTCAGGTTATCAGGAGATGTTTCTTGTCCTGTGGATGGTGGAACACTACTACTGCTTCTGCATCAGTGTGGGATGCCAGTTGGCACAGGCTCTGTGATTTATCTCTGGAGAAGGAGGAAATCAAGGGCACTTCAGATTCCTCTGACTCACCTTCTGAATCATGTGCTTTGAATAACCTGAGACCCAGGAAATAAAGGCAAATCCAGAAAGGTAAAAGGTGTGTGTGTCAGTTCTTAGCAAGAGTTTTTGTGACCCCAAACACATTGTGTCTTGTGGTGGTAAATGTGTCAACCGATGAAGCAAATGATAAGGATCAAAGATCAACTGATCCTAAAGGATCAGAGAAAAAAAAATCATAAAACCATCTAAAGTGAAATTGAAATCATCGTTCAATTTGAGAATTCTGCCAGAGCTGCTGCAATGGAGTTTGGGGCTAGCAAGTGGTCATACCTCAGATTTTTTGTTCAGGTACTCAAGTAGGTGTGGATTGTCTTTCTGAAATATGAGGCTATTAACCTGGGGCAGATCAATCTTTTGCCACGGCTAGTAGTGCTGGCTAGCAAATATTTTCCAACCAAAAAGCTGCAGCTGAATGAAAGCAGTTTCTGCCAGGAAAAGCTGGGGCAGATCTGACTGCATGTGTGCCTGGGACTTCAGAGGTGCCTTCTCTGGAGCTTTTAGTCCAACCAGCTGCTTGCTTGAGCACTGCTACTTGAAAGCAATTCACATGAATTCAAGTTGAGAAGCACGCATTATCCCTGGTGCTAGGCAGAATAACACGTTCCTTACAGTCCTCTAGGACGTGAATCCAAGTGGAAATTGGCTCGACATCTCCTCAGATCACATAATGAATTATGTTTTGAAACTGCATTTAAAAACAAGCAAAACTACGCCGAGGGTGGGAGTACTTACAGACTCATACTTTAATATATTCATTACATTCATTTGTCATCACTTGAACCTAAATACCCTTGGACTTCATTAAAGTTGCCAGAATCCCATTCCCCTCCCACAGCTGAATGTCCAGAAGTAATATGCTTAAAGGAAAATGAAGTGAGAGACTTTTGGAGTCC
This sequence comes from Calypte anna, assembly GCF_003957555.1. Classification (NCBI taxonomy): domain Eukaryota; kingdom Metazoa; phylum Chordata; class Aves; order Apodiformes; family Trochilidae; genus Calypte; species Calypte anna. Next base: position 128,427,736 of record NC_044245.1, read on the forward strand.
CATAAGATCTCGGCAGCAAAGGTGAAGAGGCGGGTAAACTGCAGTAGAACTTTGATGCATGAAATTGCTGCAAGGCTGCAGAAACAGGAGCAGTGGAGTTAGGCTTAGATGCACTGTTAGTGCTTCAGGAGGGCAGTGGCAGTCGGTGCCATGAGACTGTCAGTGCTCAGCTCTTGCTAGGCACGGTACATGGAGCAACAGGTTGTAAAACTGTTGCACAGAGCACACACACACAAGAATCCTTGTCAGCTTTTATTCAAATCATTTACCAGCAGATGCATTGCCTGTGTATATTCTTTCTCTGACCCCAGTACTTTCCACATTTGGCCCTGCAAAAGTGTCTGGCACTGGGCTAACTCGGTGTGTATGCAGAACTGGGCAACCTACCCTGCCACTGCCCTTTAGTGTGTGGAGAAGTGCCCACCAAAACCATCATTGGATGAAACACAGTCAGACTAATTCTTTGATGGTTAGTAAGTGAACTACCTGAGGTAAGACCTTTCCTCAGCTTTATTTGGAAGCTCTCTGCCCATGTTTGCATGAAAGGGTTTGGGGCACAAACAAAGGGTCTGGCTGTATGCATAGATGTCTGTGTTGCTCTCCTTGTTCATCCCACCCCCTCACCCCCCCCGGGCACTGAAACCCAGCACGATGCTGCGAGGCCCCTGCATGGGCTGGCTTGGGTGAGATGTCTCATTCCCAGTGACACTGCCCTCCTCTCACAGGACACCTTGCTGCCTATTGCCCCCAGAAAAGTACCCAGGGCAATCCCTCCTCATGCCTCCATCCCCACAGCCTGTCAAACCCATGTTCTTCCCTAAGTCTGACAGTGTATACATACTAAATTTTCTGAGCAATATTTATGGCTTTAGCATTGGCCTCAGGCACACAGATGGAGCAAAACTCCTGTAGGAGTTCAGCAAGGGTTTGCAGAAGGTGTAGCTCTGATAAGGACCTTTGCCTGTTGCTCTCTCTTGTGCACATTTGAAAATGCTGTATGTACGAGCCTCAGGCTTACAGAGAAGCACCTTTCCAGCTCTTTTGTCCCTCCTTGTTCAGTTAAGTATCCAGCAAAGGCTGTCCCATAAATAGGTCTGTTCACCATCATGTTGCTCAGCTCATATTTTACTTATGCCATATTCATATTGCATATGTATCATCTTAATTGTTTCATAATGTTCCAAAAATTGGCCAGTATAATCAGCAATGCTGGATTGCATTAAGCAAGGTCTTTTGGAAATGTACTGAAATATTAGTTCCATATGATAAAATCCATAAAATACAATCTAGATGCCAATGAGATTAGGAAAATGGGCTCTTTTCCACTTACCTAAATACTGGAAAGATACACAAGTTATTAGCTTTATATCAAACTTACGATCCCTTGAGGCGGTGGTGAAGGATTTAGGAAGTGGGCAGAAATGAATAAGTAGTATATAAAGAGACACAGTCTCACCTCCTACCCTTACACACTCCTGATTACACAAACACACCTTCTGAAGAGCACTGAAACTTTCTGAGTTCGAGGCACAAAGAGGCCCATGAAATGCACTGGGTGTGTTAACACCACGGCTGCTCAGCACAGCCCATGCAAAGTCTGCACTGGCATCCCCAGACTGGACCACTCCCAGTTCCATCTGCTGCTCAGCTACAGTTTTGTTGTATAACTCTGAAATTTCAAATATTCACCAAAGATAGGAGTTGGAGGCAAGGTGTAGGAGAAGAGTGGCAAGGAAAAAAAATACTTTATTCCAAATGTATCTGGTCCCGATGAGATGAAATACACCTGGCCAAAAAAGGTCTAAAAGGCATAGGTATTGTTTAACACTCTCCTTGCTCCTGATCCTCCCAGAGGGACAGGGGAAGCACAGGCTCATGACTAACACACACAGAGACCAAGCAGCAGACCTGGATGGAAGGATGAAAAAACACGAGATACATTGGCAAAATGCCCTGCCCATTGACATGTTCCTGCACCACCCAGGGTGGCAAAAAGAGCCATACCAACCAAACTTCTTAATTTCTTTCTATCCTGGGCAAGCACTCCTCTAGCCATTATGTAACTACACAACAGGATTAATAACTTGGGACTTCCTTTATGAATTATGATTACTGAGTATTTCAGTTCTGGACCCCAAAGACTTTGTGAATATTCCCCCCCAAAATATCTGCCCAAACCTATATTTCTTTCAAAATTTTCTAAGCTGGCTTGGGCAGCAATAGAATTCCACTATTGGTTTTGTTGAAAACATGACATATTAATAGATTTGGAATTATAAATACAGAATTGTACAAGAAGGTTCTTCTTAGTGGAAGACTGAGACTGAGAAAATTCAGCTGATGAATAAAACTTTTAAAAGGAAAAGAGAGGGGAAAATGTTGACTATTTGCAACAGACATTCTTTGAGAAACCTGTACATTTCAGGAAACATTTTTTTAAAATAAAGGATTTTTCACTTGATTCAAAATAGATGATGCAAAAGAGAAATTGATTCCAGCCCCATCTCTCCAGACTGCCTTGGCTCTCCCACAATGACAGGAGTGAAAAGCTATTTCTGTCCTGTGTCTGCAGAAATGAGTCAATACATTCAAGGAATAGCTCTGAGAAGGAAGCCTGAGCCAGTTTTAACATGGTTACTTCTCGGGGCAGTATTGATTGCTATTCAAAAGTCACTATTATTCCAGTATTGAATAACTGAACTAATGAGTTCACCTTGAAGTAAAGTTCAGTTAGGAGAGGATAAATGCCACTTTTTTTTTCTTTTTTTTTTTTTTTTTCATTCTGGACAATTCAGAGCAAATTGTGCCACGTAAGTGTTGTATCTTCATGAGGTTCTTGGGCTATAAAATATTCAGGATCAATTTCAATGTGGATCCTCAGAATTATTTTAAGTATAAATACATGTCAAATAGATTTCAAGTCCCTCCATTTTAGCAAATATAATTTCCTTTTAGATGAGAAATATAATTAGTGTTGCTAGCCCCTCTGGTCTCTCAAAATAGAATATGAGCTGCATATAGATAATACCATGAAACCACTACTGGAAATTCAAATACTTATCTAATCTTTGTGTCTGGCAACCTACACTACATTACTGATTGTAGGTACCAGTGAAGCATAGTATAGCTTTTACTTCCAAAGGAAATTAAGCCAAGAAAAAGAGTGCCATTTAGTTCAGAGGAAAGATGTTCATACATTTTTATACTTTAAATTACTCCATTTGAGAGCTTGGAAAATTAAAAGGGCACTCAGCCAAAAATAGCTCAATGTAATTCTACTGATGCAGGCTAAATAAGGATCAGCCTTATCTAACTTCTCAGAGGTACATTAACCAGAGACACTGTATAAAGTTCCAAAACTATCATATGCCTAAGAGGGATTAGGGGATAACTAACGTGAAGAAAACCAATTTATTCATAATGTGAAACAACAGGTCATAGAAACTAGGGCAAGATAGTTCCAAGAGAGAGAGCAAAACAAGAGTAGAGTCCATTTGTCTAAAGAAGGATGAAATAGCTTTATATTCAATCATGGGACAAGATGCTCTGGTTTAAGATGAAACTATTTCCAGGTGTGTAATTCATGTAAGAAAAGAAATTATAATAATCTGGTTTTAGCAAGGGAGAGAAAAAAAAAGGTAACTTTTACCCTCACCACTAATAACCCGCCAAGAGGGGGAGCCAAACATCACACGTTCAGGTGTTTGGGTCCCCAAGAACAAGGCTGAAGAACTCAGCTGGGTCTGGAGCCCACCAGGTTGTCCTCCTGCCAGTGCCTCTGAATTGCCTTTCCTCCTCTTGCCTGCAATCTCAGCCCCTGGATGAGCAACTGGTTTGCCACCACTTGCCATAGCTTTACTTTATTAGTATTTCCTCATCTGGTCACAAGACAACAAGGTATATTTTTTTTGAGCTATGTAAAGTTCATCTTTTGTATGTAGGAGGCTTTCCATGAAAAAAACACTTTCATGTCTACTGATTTAACATTCTATTTCCACCTCGAGAAAATTATTACTCTGATATTGACAATGAAAGCATACTACTCTTCTTAAATTTTTTTTTTGTGAAAGCCATTTTTTGCCCCCAGAGAAGCAAGATATCACTTTCTTGGGCTTTTAGGCTACTGCATCCCCACATGAGAAAATTATCTGGTTTAAATCATAAAGAAATAATTAGGGAACCATGTGGTGAGTTTCAACCAAATAGGGAAGCGAGGGAGGTGCACATCACATAACATTTCCTAAAGCATAAACAGCATTCTATCAACTTTTTCTTTGTGAAAGGTCAGTATTAAAAGGTAAAAGGATAATCTGTTGGCAAAAATGTTTATTTTATAGACAGAAAATGTCAAAATGAAGGTTCAGAAACACTTCTACAAGGCATTACCATACATAACATAATTCCCAAATATTGATGATGATTTATGCAGAAACAGTACAAAGTGACTAGGATTATCTATTCAACCCTTTCTGCAGTTTTACTCTGCATCCATGTAGCACTGTGAGCTCATGAAATGCTCACACAATGTCTCGCATGGCAGCTCTGTAAACTCAAAAAGGTTTGAAAACAGTTTATATTTTTTTCTTATACAATACATAAGTTGACAATCAAGAAAATAATTAATTCAATTTGTAATGATAAGAAATATATCAAGAGCACATGTGCAGCAGTGATTTTATTTGCTATTTATTCTGACCTATGCATTCATTCCTGAGAATTTCAAAGTATCATTTCAGAAAGAAACAAAACCCTGGATACAGAAAGATGTATCTCTTATTAATATGCTTTTATTTAAAGACCTCAAAAGTAGGAAACTCCATCGCATGCCTAGGTCAGTGGTAGTAATTCCTGATCATTCATTTTTTAACAAGATCCTTTTTTTGGACAGCTGAGTGTGTCTAGACTTGATTTCCAACAACTGGATTATTTGGTATGAAAAAAATCACATCTCCACTTGACAGTAACAAACCACGTAGGTTCTTTGTTTAATTATTCCATGCTCACATTTGATCTTCTAGCTATAGCTCTTATGGGATAATTTATCTGATCCCTATTTCTTTTTCATTGTAGTTGTGAAATACTGGATAACATCAGATAACATGAAGTGCAAACTATAAAGAAGAAGAAGCTTTCCTCCTTGAAATGTATGTGAGATCTTCCCTTCTGAACAGAATAGGAGGTTTGCCATGGATTTCAATGAGGCAGGATTTAAATCAGAATTTGTTTATACATTATCAAAGAAGAGTAAGACTGGGCTACAGAGGAGAGCTGTAAGAGTACTGCCAGGCACAGACTTGCTGAAATCAAACAGTTACAGCACTTTCCTAACAGTAGCAAATAACATAACTTTGAGTTCCTCATCACCCAAAGCCTTGGTGGTCTTTGCTAACAGGATGCTAGGGGTGAAGAAATTACTTAAGGTTTTGGTGACTCCAAGTACAACAGAAAACCAGTGAATAAAGTGTGAAAGCTATGGTAAGCCTTTCAGATTACAGTATTGATACACCTGAAAGGCTTAGGAAGCACTTGGGATTTGGATGTCATTGTTGATACAAGCAGAATTTACTTGCTAAGTCATCTGAACACAAAATAGGTGACCCAGCTGGGTTCCTGTGCTTCTTCAGCAAATGACCAGAAGTGTTCACAGGGCTGTTAAGAAACTCAGTTTTTTAACTAGACAGAGAAACATATAAGGATGAAATTGCTTCTCCTGGAACACTGACAACTAATTACTAGTAAAACTGAATCTACGGTAACCCAAGATTTTTCCTGAGTCAAATCTACCTGTTCTTTGATCAGACAGGCAAACTGTGCAACCTTAGGGTCACTGCAGCATCCTCAGTGGGTTTTACTATACCATGAAATGTAGGAGTTGCTGTAAATTTAATTTTCATAAAACTTACTTAGAAAAAATATTATTCCTGAAATGTTTTCTCATCAAAGAGACTTAAACTGGGTTGTGTACCTGATGTCCATTTGTCCTAGGGATTGATACAACAATTAAGGAGAAGAAGAAAGGACCAGAAGTCATGGAGACAACTCCTGCCAAACCAAAGTGAAGCACACATCAGGGAGGACAGCAGCTGGCAAAGATAATTGAACCCAAATTCAAAAATAGCTGCTTACCCTCCTAATTTACTCTTCCTCAAAAAATTGCTTCATTTAAACCCCAAATATTCTAGTACCATATAAGAGGGGAAAAGGGCCCTTGTTCTTCCCTGCTCCTCCAAAGAGGGAAAGTGAGTGCCAGCAAATAACCTGCTTTTGCTGTTCCAGGACCTGTCAGAGAGAGAGGTCTTTTCTCACTCTGTATAAATAGGCTTTGGCCTCCCTTGAGAGGCCTGACTTTGCAGGGGTTCATTAGTTTATTGGTTGTGACCATACTTCTGGCTGGCTAGGATTTGGATGCAACTCCCTATCACCACTCATCACTCACTAGATACATCATTTACAGCACAGATGAAAGACAAGCCAAGAATACTCCTTCTTGGCACTCCTGAATTTAAACAGGGTTTTCTGTTTGGGGGAATAAAATTTCTTCCTCCTTCAGTGTCAGACCTCATGTGGAGCAGCTGCTTTGGCAGAAACACTCAGCCTCCTGGGTGACAGGGCAGAAGAGGTGTTGGAGACTTCAGGCAAGAAGAGGAGGAAGCGTCAGTCATAGCCATAGTAGGATCACAGTCTCATGGCACTGAGAAGACCTACCAGGCCATCAAATCCATCTCTTCAAGAAGAAAAGATAAAGTTGCCTGCAGAATGCACTGCAGGTCTTTTTTGAAGTCCAGCTACCTCTGTAGCCCTCTTCTTCATCCTGTAAGAGAAACAGCTCTTTGAGGCCAAATTCAGGGGAAATCTGTAGGGAGACTAAGTCAGTCCAATGTGTGCTGTCATCTGGCTTTCTTCAGCACATGTATTGAGCTAGCTCAGACTCTCTTTTGGTTATCTTGTGCCAGTACATAACCTCTTCCAGCTTTAGGTGCCATGGGGGAAGATGCTGCCCTGCCAAAGCACCACTCATTACTCATAAGCTGGAGGCTGCTGCCCTCGTAGCTCTGCTGTTGGACATATTGGTTTGAAAGCTGGGACAAAGCCAATACTCTGGTGACCTCTGTGTGCTTTTCCCAGGATTGGCCATGAAAGTTCTCCCTCTCTTTTCCTCTTCCCAGCAGCAGAACCTCTAGTGAGCAGCTGTCTACTGAAGGGACATCTGTCCATGACCACAGAGAGGCACAGACAGGTGGGATGCAGCAGGGAGCTGAGTGGCTCTGGCTCTTCTCCTCTGCCTCCCCACCAACCTTGCTCTGCTTGACTCCTGCACTACTCAGTGACATGGTCACCATGCAGTGTTCAGTGTTCCTCTCTGGGGCCACTACAGGCCTGAACAGAACCCTGTCAAATCTCAAGTCCCATCCTGTAGCTCTAAACAGGAGAGAACAGAGCCTGATTCTGCATGCCTGGCTGCACTCACCTGTATTCCCCTCTGGTCTTTCTGCACTTGTGATTAAGCCACATGTATTATGCTCAGCTCTATTATTACTTAAAATACTCATAATGGTAGCCAAACAGGCTAGGCCTGTCAAGTGTCCCTTGTAAGTTTTGCTCTGTCACCATCCCTGATCACCTCATAGCAGTCAGATCTGGAAAGCTTTTAGAGACAAGCCAAAGCTGCAGCAAGAAGTCAGTATTTCTGTGGAAATTGCTTGTTTCTGTGAAAATCCTGTGAACTCCTCCTGCTCATGCCTGGAGCAGGAGTTGTACCACATGGGCACAAGATGCTCAAGCCCCACTGGCTTGGATGCCAGCATCTGAGGAGAAATCAAAGGTCTCCATTTCAGTGCTAAGTGGAAGGAACTGATGGGCAAAGGAGAGACAGCTCTTGCTATTCACATCTCCATTTGAAGTATCATCAGACTTCAATCTCTGACTAATACTTTTTTCCTGTGGTTTCAGTTTGAAATTATCCTTACAGAAGAGTATATGATAGTTCTTAGAACGTTTTCTGATGTTCTTAAACATCAGAAACAGCTATGTTTCAGGTTATCAACCACCTTTGCAGATCTCATTACTCCAAACAAGTGTTCAAAGAAAGAATAGCAAAGTGCTCAGACCTCTGGCCTGTCTGTAAAGCTGTGCAAGAGGAAGTGCTGCCTTCTGCCTCAGATGAAGGAGCAGGAAGGTGAGGAGAACAGAGAAGGAAAAGCCCACTCCATGCCAGTGGAAAAGGCTCCACTTCACAGGCTTGTTCTCCTTTTCTTTGTGTGGCAGGAAAGCTTGTACTGCTGCTGAAGTGAAGGGGTTTTTGATAGGCATATTGCAAGCTATGCCTGTGAAAGTGTCATATCAGGTATCAGTTCAGCCCCACAGCCAATGTCCACCAAAGACAGGGATCAAAACCTCAGCATTCAGCTGAGCTGGGGCATCCCCTTCCCTTTTAAACTGGCAAACAGATAAGGTACCAGGAGAGACCTATAGCAAAAATTACCTCTTCCAATCTTCAGTCACATCATGTTGTACTGCTTCAGCATCTGATGGAGCCAGAGCTCAGACACTGCTTTGCCTCCACCTTGTCACTGAGCTATCCATTATCAGGACTGCTTGGTGATTTTTATGGAAGAGCTGAAAATGTCCAGTGTCAGAAGGGCAATGGGGATGGCAAAGTAGTAAATTGGATGTGATGAGCTGGCACTTTTCACAAAAGAAGTAGTTCTCTAAAAGCTAGTCATCTCTCACTATTAAAGATGTTACACTGGGTGGGGTCATTATCAATAGGGTCAAAGTCTGAATACTTGAGTCTTACCACCTCTGTAATGGAAAAAGCCACCATGTACAAGTCTCTTGGTCTTCCTTGTCCTCAAGTTTGTATGGCTGGATGCAATCACAGCATCTGTCCTACAGCCAGTCACACACTGGCTCATGGCAATGCTTAGGAGGACTGACTCTGATCTATGAAGTAGGTACTGGGCACTGCAGAAGGGTGGGTGCCAACCTGTGGGAAACCAACTTGCTCTTCTGGCATCTCAATGGCTGCAAACCCCATAAAAATACATGTCAGAGGAGGAAAGGTGAAAGCAACAGAACAGAATTCAGTCCCAAGCAGTTGCTGGTGGTCCTTGTGGTCCCTACCAATGGGAGCCTGAAAATGGTTTTCAGTGGGGGGTTTATTTTCTTAATGCTAGGAGGGCTACAGAGGAAAGCCACTATATTTAAAGTTAACATTGAGGCAAGAGGCTCCATATTGTAGTGATTAGTAGCAGGAACTTCAGAGACAGTAGCGTGCAAGCCAGAGGGAACATGCAGATTGGGTGTAAGGAGACTGAAAGAATCACAGGTCAGCTCTAAGTGATGGAATTTGTTTTTTTTAAATGCATTTCCTTTCTGGTTAGTTTCTGAAATACAAACAAAATCTCACAGGGTTTAGGCTCTCTCTTTCCTTGGGGTTTGGCTCTTTTGCCCGCCTTGACTGGTCTAAATTGGATTATATACAATACATAATCCAAAGTGGGAAGTAATGTCAACTGCATTGATGCTTGGGTTTTGCTTGTTTAAAAATTGCATTTCCATTCTCAGGGTTCAGTTTACAGTCATCTCTCACGCAAGCTTCCTCTTTTCTCCAGGGAACTGTATCCAAATGAGGATGACACTTGAGAAAGCTTGTTGGACTGGTCCTCTAGTTGCTTAGGTTTCTTAAGGAAAGAGGACAAAATTCTAAATATTTAGCAGAAAAATATTTTTTTCCTTTTAAAAGAAAAATAGACCAAAAGAAACATAACATTCAAAGTAATTTTCAGTGGTAATTTTTTTATGCCAGAGCCAAACCCCAAGGAATCTGTGCAGAGCAAAGAGAAACAGACTAAAGATAGACACAGGATGGGACTCAGATATACTTCCTCAGTCTATTAGTTCATACTTCAAATTAAAATTGTTGTTATTGAAAAATTTTTATAAGGAAGGTAACAATGGTAAGAGGAGTAGGTCAGATATCATACTTATCAACTTCCTTGGAACAGATTCAGATTTTGAAAATATAACTGCTTCTAACATTGTAATAGTGGGTGGAACATATAATACAGATTCAGGTGAGAAAATTTTTGGATAGTAGTGATTGCCATTTCTCCATCTATCCCAATAGGATATTTTTCCCAGTAGCTTGAGGCCTCATGCAAGAAGGGAAAATGCAAATTTGCCTCTAAATTGGACAGATATGGGTTTGATGGATGGACTGTTAGATAAGGAACTAGCTAGATGACCCCTCCCAAAGATTTACAGTCCAGCTCAATGTCCAAGTGGAAACCAGTTACAAGTGGTGGCCCTCAGGGGTCCATACTGGGACCAATATTAATTAATATCTTCATCAGTGACATAGTTCAATTGTGTGGATCCACACCAAGCTTTCCATTGACACTAAGCTGAGTGGTGCAGTTGCTGTGCTTGAGGGAAGGGATGCCATTCAGAGAGACTTTGACAGGCTTGAGAAGCAGCTTCATGTGGACCTCATGAAGTTCAACAAAGCCAAGTGCAAGGTCCTGCACCTGGGCGGGGACAGTCCCCAGTATTAGTGCAGACTAGGGAGATGAAAAGATTAAAAGCAGCCCAGCAGAATTCAGATGCAGGAATATAGGTGGATGAAAGTAGGACATGTGCCAGTAATGTGCTCTTGAAACCCAGAAAGCCAACCATATCCTTGGCTGCATCAAAAGAAACATGACCAGCAGGTCAAATAAGGTGATTCTCCCCATCTATTCAGCTCTGGTGAGATCCCATCTGGATTACTGTGTCTAGCACTAGGGCCTCCACCATAGAAAGACTTGGACCTATTAGGGCACATCCAGAAGAGGGACACAAAAATTATCAGAGAGCAGGAACACTTCCCCTATGAAGAAAATCTGAGTGAGTTGGAGTTGTTCATCCTGGAGAAGAGATGCTCAAGGGAGTCATTATCACTGCCTTTCAATATATAAAGCGGATTTATAAGAAAGACTGAGGAAGACTTCTTACCAAGTGCTGAAGTGGCAGGAAAAGGGACAATGGTTTTAAACTGAAAGAGAGCAAATTTAGACTTCTGGTTTTTGTTTGTTTGTTTGTTTGTTTTTTAAAGCGGCTAGTAAGACATTAGAGCAGGTTGCCCAGAGAAATTGTGGATATGTCATCAATGGAAAAGTTCAAGGTCAGGTTGGACAGGGCTTTAATCAATCTGATCTAGTGAAAGATGTCCATTCCCACTGTTCTACAGTTCTGTGAATCTATGGTTCTATATTTCAGTAAGCTAATAAGCCAAAGCTGATCAACTCTAGACTTAGCTCTAGAGATTATAGTTGATACATACCCTACTTGGAAAACCTCAGGTTCTCCTGGTGCCAAAACCTCCATTCCTAGGAGTGCTCAGCACTGATTTCCTTTACCATATCTGAGCAGTAAATGCTATCCCCATGTATCCAGGACAGTTCAAGCCACTTCAACATCTTCTAATGTTTGCTGACTGGGGCAAAATCCTCAACAGCAAGGACTACCTCTTAAAGCAGAGAAAAAAGAGCAGCAGCTCTGTGAGATGCCAACCTGGTGAGCAGGAAACCCACCCAGGCTGTGAAAGAGCCACAGTGGATAAGATCAAAGCATGACCAAGAGGCATGGGAGTTGGAGGGGGACATGCACACCTGAGCTTCAGGACCAAATCTTAAGATCTACCAGAGACATAATGGAGTGAAAGAAGAAATGTGACTCTGTGGTAGTACTCTACTACTCAGAGCATTTTTCTATAAAAACAAGGAAAAAGCTTGTTACAAACCATGCCAAGGATTGTTTGTGTGAAACAAAACAAGAGCTGGTTGTCTCAGTAGAGGCATGGCATGGCTCATCTCCCCATGCATTGACAGGAGGAAGGTCCCCTGCCAGCTCCAAAACAGAGGTTACAACATTTTCCTGCAGGAGATCCAGGGCAGCAGATGACTCCCCCAGTACAGCCACTTGAAAGGAGCCAGATTTGTACCCTTCATGTCTCCTCTTGGACAACTTCTGGAAATTATTTGCTGAGTGAGTAGATTTTAAAGCTGTTCCCTAAGCAGCTACCCTGGGCCATACTGCACAGGGAGCCAGCTGTGCCTGGAGCCAAGAGGTGCAAGAGGGGTGCACTTCATGCTGTGAGCCCCCTGTGTAGAGAGAAGTCAGCTGCAGTAGTAGTTGAGTCTCCACAAACCAATGGAGTCTTTGCACATCTGATCCTCTCAGCTTATTAATACTGCCAGTTAAGGTGTTAGACTTAAAGAACTGATCATTAGACTTAATATTAGCAGTGCTGAAGGAAACCACCGATCTTGAATTTCAAGATATTAGTGCATAAGTGATCTGGTGGACAACTAACTCTGTCCCACCACACCTGACCTCTACAGATAAAATTTCAAACAGATTTAACCTTTCTTTTTAAATGCTCTGCCTAAACCATACTGAGCTTGCCCAATTATCAGCTGTAAAGATTCTGTTTCAACATATAACCACCATAGGCTCTGTCTGCCCATATCGAATGTTCCCTACAGGCATTGCTGGGAGATGTCACTCTCATGGACAATTGTTTTATAAGTCCAAATGCCAAATGTTGGTCTTGCATTTTTCTAACAAATTCAGAAAATCACAAATCTTTGTCAAATTATGGTTTGCCTGAAATCTGAAGTGGTTTAATCAAGATGCCTTTGTGGCCACTTTAGGTCCCAGTTCTAGAGTCTGAGTTGTGGTTGTGGTCAGTGGGAGATGGAGTCCCATTGGTATCAATTAATCTGAAGTTGCTGTAGATAAGACGTGCTCAGAGAAAGTAGGAGAGGAGATAACTGGCTGAGAGGAGCTCTGTTGATTTCAGAGATTCCCAAGTGGGACAGCAGGCAATCAATCCCTCTCTCCCATTGAAAAGAAATCAGATGGACTTTTTATTCAAAAAAAATCAGGTGGACTCTTCATTTAAAAGAAATCAGGCTGACCTGCAAGGTAATATACACATGTAAGTCAAGGAATGGCTTTGTAGAACTAAACACATCATGAATTCCATAAGGACTGTCATGTGTGGTGAAGCTTTACAAAAGCCTTTTGGTGACCAGGCTTGGAGTAATGCACCCCAGCTCCTGAAAATGCAAAACTCTGTGCAGAGATACCAGAAGTTCTCATGGCTTCAGAACCATAATTTTCCATATATTCCTAAGCTCTGAAGTCAGGGGTGGTATAAGAATCTCAGTCTTTGCTTAGAGGAGAAACATAGCACCAAAATGAGAGAAAAAGAATTTTAAAAGTGAATCATTGAAGCCTGCACACCAGAAAACCAAGCAAAAAAACCTCTTTTTTCTTTTTTCTTCTTTTTTTTTTCTTTTCTTTTTTCTTTCTTTCCTTTCTTCTTTTTTTTTCTTTTTTTTTTATTTTTTCTTCTTTTGTCTTTTTTAGTTTTTTCCTTTTTTTTCCTTTTTTCCCTTTTTATTTATTCTTTTTTCTCTTTTCTTCTTTATAAGACCAGTTTCATAACTGTTGGAGTGATATGCCTTGGGAAGGCTGCAATGCTGTTTACCTGTGAGTATGCAGCTCCCAAGTTCATCTCTAGCCTTCCAGCTGAGAATATCCTGAGGCCAGCAGCATGACTGTGCTGGTGCTGAGGATGCTGGGCCCTGATTCCCTGGTTTCTGGAGGGGGTCAGTCAGCCAGAGCTGCTGCAGCCAGCTGTGCAAGGGATCCCCAAGACAAGGGGGTGCACGAAGCCCAGCCTCATCCAGAAACACAAATGTGGGAGACTGGTTCTGCTCTCCCACTTGTGAACCACTCCTGGATTTCAGCATCCCATAAGGACTCTGAGAAATCTCTTGATCACTAGAACTCTTGAGATTCCCTGCCAGGAGAGAATTCAGGACATTGCTCCCATGAACAAGAAGGCTCCGGCAATAGTTAAAATAGATTTGTTATCACTAAAGGTCAGCATTGTTTGTAAAGATGAGGGGAAGAGCAAGGATCCTGAAACTACTGCTTGAGCTTTCTTCATGCCCCAGAGTGGGAAAAGAAGATACAAAGGTATTTTATCTGCCTTTTAGTCCATTTTAACAACTTCCCAATGTGAGCACAACTACCAGCTCTTTGCTAGTTTACTGAGAACTTACTGCAAGTGCCCTAAGTTCATCAGAGCTTTGTTAATGCCCAGGTAGCCAAGAAGGCCAATGGCATCCTGGCCTGCATCAGGAACAGCGTGGCCAGCAGGTCTAAGGAAGTGATTCTGCCCCTGTACTCAGCACTGGTGAGGCCACACCTCGAGTCCTGTGTCCAGTTCTGGGCCCCTCAATTCAGGAAGGATATTGAGGTCCTGGAGCTGGTGCAAAGGAGGGCAACCAGGCTGGTGAAGGGACTCGAGCACAGACCCTATGAGGAGAGGCTGAGAGAGAGCTGGGGTTGTTCAGTCTGGAGAAGAGGAGGCTCAGGGGAGACCTCATCGCTGCCTACAACTACCTGAAAGGAGGTTGTAGCCAGGTGGGGGTTGGGCTCTTTTCCCAGACAACTCTCAGCAAGACAAGAGGGCATGGTCTTAAGTTGTGCCGGGGGAGGTTTAGGTTGGACATTAGAAAGAATTTCTTTACGGAGAGGGTGATCAGGCATTGGAATGGGCTGCCCAGGGAAGTAGTGGATTCTCCATCCCTGGAGATATTTAAAAAGAGACTGGATGTGGCACTCAGTGCCATGGTCTGGTAACTGCAGCAGTAGTGGTTCAAGGGCTGGACTTGATGATCTCTGAGGTCCCTTCCAACCCAGTCAATTCTATGATTCTATGATTCTATGATTCTAATGCTTACTGTGGTACCACAGTGCTCTTCATGACTTATACAGCTGTCATCTTAGATTCTGATGGCTTTTCAAGGCTTTTGTGATCTTCCTGAGCTCTTAATACAGCAGTGACATATTATATGCAAGTGACAGTGTAATGTGTTCTGTGTATCTTTACTGTATACAACCCAGGCAACAGATGTTTTTAAACCACAGTATACAACACATTTTCAATTCATGCAAAGGAACCCTGCAATCATTCTTTGTTTTGATTCAGAGTTGCTAGTGTTTGAACTGTGTAATTGCTGTTTTGGAAAGATCTCCCAGCTACTAAATAGCTGATATTACTGTGGGCAAGTAGGAAATGCCTAGATTACCTTCCTATAATGAATGGTTGACAGTAATAACATTTAACTAAAGCAAGATCAACGGCAATGTAGACCAAGTATCTTGCAGAACAGATGATCAACTGTTAGTGTAAGTAACCCTTATTTTCAGACCATTTCCAAAATAACAACTAAGGGTTTTTTGCCCTTTGCTTATTCAAGACATAAGGAGATAAGACAAGGCTAATGTTCCCTTCTTGGAAAGCTAAAGAAAGGAGTCTAGCCAATGAGAAAGGAAAAACAACTGCTGAATCAAGCCAAGACATTGTCCACTTCAAAGAAAGAAATGGGAGATTATAGAAGTTGTCTGCAGTAGAGAACTTGTGACCACTTTAAATCTGTGGATGCTGTGAGATTGAAGAATCTGACTCTGCATGACCACTGAAGCACACCACCAGCCCCTGCTCCCAAATGTCTGTCCAGAGGCTGCCCTAATTCTGGCAGAGGAGACTTTAAAACTCTGCTTTGCTCCACATAAGTGTGTGCATAACTCATGTAGAGCAGGATAAAGAAGATAGACCCCCTGGGTTGCAGACTGTTGAATTGTTCTGCATTCCTGAAGTTATCCCTTTGCTAACACCATCATAATTGAGCAGTCTGGGATCCCTGAAAGTCAGTAGAGAGAGGAATTACTGAACAAAGTGTCCTGAATCATCCTGTAAAAGATCTATTGTTGTTTGGGCACTAAATTCAGTGTGTAGGTTAATAACAGGCACAGACTTGCTGTCAGAAAGAAGAGGGCTCCCAGTCGCCCTTTGAGGTCTGTGTCAGGTCCAGCCAAGTGTCTCACTTGTGTCCTGTTGCCAGAGCAGGGCTGTTTGGTCAGGGCCCTGCATCCAGCCCATAAATCAGAACTTGCATGTGAGCAGGAAGGGCTTCAGGCTCTCCACCTGTGTTGTGGCTGCATGGCACAAGAAGGGATTATGTAGAAAAAGGCGCATGCAATCATGTACACAAGGTTACTCAATATGTACAAGCACAGGGTGTATTAACACTTCAGAAGCAACTTTATTCCAAGTGTTTCCTAACTTCCAGATTCTTGACATTCAAGTTTCGATACTGTTCTTTTAAATTACTTTACCTGCAATACAGATACAGCAAAGACACAGCTTTCATCCACATGGATGTGCAGTGTTCCATAAATTATTTCGGAAAAGTAAAGTTGAAAAAAGGGAGTACCAGGGGTTAATTTGATGCAAGAATTAGTCTCAGGGCAGCATGAATTCTGCTCTAGCTAAATTAATAACCGTTTTGTCTTGGATTGCTTTAACCTAGTAACTTAATCTACAAGAATCTGATATCCTATAAACATTTGTTCATCATTGTCTTCAAAAATGCATTTCTTCACTTCTAATTGGATACAGTTTTATTGCTGTAAGGAAAAAAAAAACAAAACCTCAACACTTCGCACCAGTCAAACACAATTCATTTTCCAGTAACTCAGAACACACTCTTTGAAGGTGAGCTTCCTTTGCCAAATCTTTGAAGTTTGCCATATGTACCAATCCTACTGCCAAATGCAGTGATGTGATTACAGACACACAGCTTTGGCAAATTTTCACTATGACTTTGTCTTGATCAGAGATGTCTAAAGCTCGCCAGAAGCATGTAGAAACACGCAGACTGCTAATGGGTTTTGCTCCTAATATGTAGACTGGGAATTATTTGAGATTATATATTTCCAAAGGAAGAAAAAGGATTCTTTTCATTTAGTCTTAAATAAAAGAAGGCAACGGCAACAGAGCATGCTGACCCAGCATAGATGGATTCTCACATCTCTTCCTAAAGTTGGTTCTTAAACATCCTCCTGTTCCCTGTCAGTGTGGGGATGTTCCCAGCAGGCTGCTGTGACAGTGTCAGGAAGAGCTGCTTTTTACATTCCCAATGCATCTATATGGAAATTCCCAAGATCCTTGATGATGTAACAGCTTAGATACTGGCTGTGAAAACATTACATTTTTTTTGACATCGATGGTTGGAAGTGGTCTTTACCAACGATGACAATTCTGTGATTCTATGAATTTGACAATTAATCAAAATGTAACTGCAAAAAATCCAGCTGGTTGGTTGCTGTGAAGCTGCTCTAGGGAAAAGGATAGGTTGACTGTCCTAGGTCTGAGGACCCCAAGTGAAAAAAGAAATCTTCTCTAGCCCTGGCTGGGTCTGTCCAATTGAGCCTCAGTGTCAAGGGGTCACAGTGTCCACTGCTGAACTCCTGCCTGGGCCAGGCCATAAATAGATGACACCTGAGTTTAGAGGATCCCATGCTGAAAACATGGGCTTCAGTGTCCCCTGCCTGTGTCCCTACATGGAAATGAGACTGATGACACTTCTCAGGAGGTAAGGTGCTCAGAGTCCTCAATGCTGATACGACCTGCTGAGATGTTTACACGTGGTTAATTTTTTCATACCAGAATGCACTTGAGTACAAATGTCAGTGGAAAAAAATGAAGGGAAAAAAAAAAAAGAAAAAAGCTGTTTACTGGTACTTTCAATTAATCAACATGAGGTGAAGGGGACTACATTTTGTTTATTTTTGTATGATTGTAGATTAATGTGAAAGGAAAGAAAATTGCTAGCCTTTGTGCACGAGGCAAGTGGTTAATTCTGCCTTGTATTTCTAGTGGCATTTCCTGTCCAGCACAAATATTTTTCTTCACAAGCTGAAGAAATTCCCCTGAGGAAGAAAGCAAAACTTTCTGCCACGAGATTGGCATCTCTCCTTGGCAGTCAAACCTGAGCAGAAGAAAATGTTTCTTCTGCCAGTCAGCCCTCCTGCCTGGCACGAAAATGAGAATGGATTCTGTCACCTGGAGAGCCTTGCAAGTGCCAGCACAGCTTTGAGCGCAAGTCACCAAAAGTGGCCATCGCATTGTGCCAGATGGATGAGACACAGCTTGAGTCACAGGTTTTGAGCCCAAGGATTATTGCTCCAAAATAGGCATACGTCAGCAGGTCCAAGAAAAGCCCAAGATCCATTCTGACCTGCTTTACCCTGGAGCTGGCAGTCCTGATTGTGCTGGATTATGGGAACTGCTCCTTGTGGCAGCTGGACTGGCAGGAATGAAAACTCAGCAGAATTGCAGGTGCCTGTGCAGAGCTGGCGCAACTCACAGAGCCCTGCAGAGCCAGCAGCAGCAGCAAGCAGGGCTGGGTCTATCAGGAATCATCACTGGTGCAATATATTCTGGGGTGTCTTTCTCCAGACACCATGAAGATAAAGGAATGGTAGGTTGAATCAGTCTGAACACGGGAAAATATTACTTCCATTGTATTGACTGGTTGTTTATGGCCAGCTAATGGCCACACAATATTTTTTATTTTCTCCAGTGCTACATTTAAAAAAAGCGTGGATGGTTCTTGGGACAGGTATGAGAAGCCCAAGGCTGTTTCAGCCTTAGGTGCCCATCTCCAACATCACAGTCCTGGGCTTACCCTCCTCATTCCTGGATTAGCTGAAGTCAATATGGAGTGCCTATCTGTAGTGAAATGAGGCAGCATCAGGTGCCACTAATTGCCAGGGAGTGAGCATGAGCTTGTTCAAGCCCACCTGTGCCTGATTAGGGTGGGCCCCCACTGCGCAAGCAAGGGGCAATACAACAGGTCAAGGTTAGAAGCACACAGAGAGTAGTCTCAGCACTGCACTACGAGCCACCAGCGCTCATTGCCCTTAGGGTGAGGCTTGAGTGGTGCAGCCGGCTAGCATGCAGAACCGCAATGCTGAGGCCATGGGTTTGAGACTCCTCAGAGCCTCACCCTAAGGGCAATGACTGCTAGTGGCGCAATGAAGGTAATACAGTGCTCCAAGAGTGACTGACCTCTCTGCAGACGTGCTCAGGACTGAGCTTCAGTACTCACCTTTTATTGGCCCCCTGGTCCTGCTCATGTGCAGTGGGGGCCCACCCCAATTAGGCACAGGTGGGCTTGACACAAGCTCATGCTCACTCCCTGGCAATTAGTGGCACCTGGTTGCCTCATTTCACTACACCTATCAAAGTCTTTTTGGGGAATGCAATTTATATCTTTGTGTTCTGACTTAAGTCTTACTCTGTGTGTACCCTTTTAAGGAGAGATTGCTAAAAAGTGAATGAGTGTTGTTGCAAAATCCAGCCCAGACAGTTTCTAGTTGTTAAGCTCCATATGAACAGTCCTGGCACGGGCATCGTTTCCTGCTGTTGACTCCCAGGAAAGAATTGGGAGGTGCTGCACAACTGCTGGAGACCTTGCAGGGAATGCAAGAAACTGTTTCCAAAGGTTGTCTGAACTCAGGGACCAAGGGATAAATGCACGTCCTCACCCATCAGATGTGTGACCTGGCCAGCTTTGCCCATACACCTCATTTCACTCCTGCATCCTGAGGCTGGGGTGCATCCAGCTCTCTGACTGCTACCGGGGTGGAACAGAATCATGGTCTACCTGGTCCAACAGCTTGGGCACAGCCTGATTTACCTTGGGGAACAGAAGTCAGGTGTGATAACACTGTTTTCAAGGATAAGCACCACTGTTAAGAAGAAGGTTTGCATAAAAAGCAAAAGCAAGGTGTTTGATTAGATAGTACTAATGACTGGGAGCTGATACTCTTGGTTGATCACTCCTTGCCTCTGGGAACACAAGTGTACATGAGAAACATGACCCTGAGCCCTGTCAGCTCTCCAGTCCACCAGGACCCCCAGGGGTTTTCACTGGCCTGATCCTCACCCATTGCCACCCACCAGCTCCAGCAGCCCCCAAGCAACTCTTGGTTTCTCCCCAGGCTTAGGTTTAGACCATCTGTGCTGAGCACTTCATCTGCCATAAGGCTGAAAGAGAAAGCAGCACCAGAAGCAGAAACTGACCTTTTTATCTTGCTGCTCTTCTGTTTCTCCTTTTGGGCGATCTTGGGGACTTTTTATATCTGTGATGAAATAAGACTGAATCAAAGAAGTAAGTTCCACTCTTGCCAGCCAACTTTTCTTTCTCTCCGACTTGTTCTTTCAAAAGCCATCAAATTACTCTTGAGCCAGGAGTTTTCCCAGACATACTTTAGAGCTAAAAGGAAGGGGAGTAGTTCTTACATTGCAAGCCTT
Organism: Calypte anna; assembly: GCF_003957555.1. Lineage (NCBI taxonomy): Eukaryota > Metazoa > Chordata > Aves > Apodiformes > Trochilidae > Calypte > Calypte anna. Next base: position 128,447,960 of record NC_044245.1, read on the forward strand.
ATTTAGTCATTTACATGTGAATTTTTGAATTGTTTTCCTTTCTTTTTCTATAGCATTAGTAAGAAATAGTTCACAGTGCTTGCTATGGTGACAGCAGACTGGCAATAGTTTCACACAGAACCCAAGAGATTTTTGACCATCTGGCTCTGCTGTTCAAGAGTGTGCAGCAGGGCACAGCATTACATAGCAATGAATTCTGAAGTTTTGAGAAAAATTCATCAAAGAAAATTATTTCTAGACCAATTCTTCATATCAGACTGAGAGGGAAAACACGATGGGAAGATGAGAAAAGCAGAGACCATGATCCAACCTTGGTAGCATGACCCAGTCTATACTCTTCCCCAAAACACCATCTGAAAATTGACAGATACCTGAAGACATACTCCTCCCCTTCTCCTCAGTTGACTCCTATGACGATTAAAATAGGTCCAGGAGAAACAAGAGCATTAGAGGCAAATTTCAGCAGCATTTCTGGGACGTTTTGGGGCTACCTAATGTTTGCAAAGGGGCAAGACAGCAGATCAGAGCTACCACAGCACTCATTGTAACCCATCCTCTGTGCTGGACTGATATTTGGCTGGGGAGGGCAATAAAACCCAAGATCTTCAATCTAAAAACAAGGTAGAGGTGTTAAGCTGACACCTGAACTGCAGCACAACACAAACTAGTTTCCCACAAATGTTTCTAAATTTATTTTCATCAGACTGAGCCTCAAAAAATGCTGTTTGCCTTTCTGTACATCCAGTCATTCAAATATTATAATAGGAGACACTTTGGGATTTTTGGAAACAAATCAGACCTCTTTGCTATTTGAAAATAAATGTTAAATTGTTTCAAAGACATTAATAATATTATGTCCAGTGGAAATGTACTACACTTTTCAAGATGCCTAGTTTGTACTGACAGCAGTTCAAATATATTTATGTTGTCCCATCAAAAACCCAGTAGTTTCGGCTTTCAAGAGGATGTTTTTTAAACATCTTTGGTAAATGGAGAATTTGACTTTCTGCCCGGGACACCCTGAGAGCTGCTCCTTACAAAAAAGGGAGAAGAAAAGCAACTAATTAGGATAATAAATCCAACTTTTTTTCTCAAACAAGAGTTTGTTTAGTTAAACTAGAATTCACTTCATTTATAATAGCACCCTATGTTCTTTAGGCTATTGTAATTTAATAAAAAACTCTGGACTCATCCATCATTATGCGCACTTTACTGATTTCACTTTAAACACTGCTGACTAAAACTTCATTTATCAAGCCCGTTTTGCCCAGCAGTTGTGGGCTAAATTTATTTTCACTTTGGAAAGATTTGGTATCTTTGCTTTTGGAGTGGACACAGTGTTTGTCAGAGATTCACACTGAGGCCAGCGAGCCCTGGAGATATCACTTTCCATCCACCACACATGAACACAAATTGCCACCTCTTAGGAGCCATCAAAGCTGAAGGGAACCTGAGTGGGCATTAGGCTGGAGTACAGATGATGCTTTGCCCTGCACCACCTGAAGAAGCCAGGAACAGAGGCAGGGATGTCTCTCGGGGGAGACAGGAAATGCACAAGGACAGATGTGGGTATCTCAGTATCTGGCATGCAAGGGTTGTAAGGAAGAAAACCAAGCCCAGGTAAGTATCAGAGGATTGCAGTATGTCTTGAGCCTTGCCAGTCCCATGCAAAAATAAGATCTAATACAAAGTATAAATCAGACTTGGCTAAGCAGGCCAGCAAGTTCGGCTGAACTTAAAGATCTTTTGGGCTCAGAATCAAAGAGCTGATTTGGTTGGAAAACACCTTTAAGATCATTAAGTCCAACTGTTAATATAACATTGCGAAGTCCACCACTAAACCATGTTTCTAAATACCATATCTACACATATTTTGAATATCTCCAGGGATGGTAACACACTGACTCCCTGGAGAATTTGCTTTAACACTTGGTAACACTTTTGATGAATAAATATTTCCTAATATCCAATCTAAACCTCACCTGATGCAACTTCAGATCATTTCTGCTTGTTCTATCACTGGTTACTTGGGAGAAAAGACCAACATCCACCTTGCTATAGCCTCCTTTCAGGTAGCTGTAAAGAACAATAAGGCCTCCCCTCAGCTTCATTTTCTCCAAATTAAACATCCCCATTTCTCTCAGATGGTCTTTATAAGACTTCTTCTCTAGACCCTTCAGCATCTTCATTTCCATTCTTTGGACATTGTCCAGCACCTCAATGTCTTTCTTGTAGTGGGGGACCCAGAACTGAACACAGTGTTCTAGTTTTGGCCTCACTAGTGATGAGAACAGGGAGAGAATCACTTCCCTGGTCTTGCTGGCCACACTGTTCCTGATACAAGCCAGGATGCTGTTCACGTTCTTGGCTGGGTGTGGGTGTCAGTAACACATCCGAGCTAGATGGACCATCCTCCTCCTTTTTGTTTGGTTCCATTTGAAGAGCCTCACCCCTGTTATGGTAGGGCACCAGGGAATGTGGAGAGCTCACTACAGAGAGGGTCCCGTGCTGGGCAGGAATTTGTCACAATTCTCCCCTATACCTTAAACCATTGTGTTCAGCCAGGTGGAGAGAGGATGGAGAATCCTCTCCATCATGTGTCCTGTGTGCCTGTTCATCCTGCCCACTTTGAGCAGAGAGGAAATGATCACCAAAGCCACAGCTATGCTGGGGTAATGTAGGAGCAGGAATGGGGAGTAGGCTGCAACAGAGTAAGGGGTTAGCTTGCTTTTCCCTCGTACATTGAGGAGGCTGTGATGTGCATGCTCAGCCCTTACCCATCTACCCAGCAGTATTTTTGCAGGTCTGGAAAACTCCAGTAACTGCATTTGTCCCAGCACTGTAAAGAAAGGCTGTACTTTGCATGAAGCCACCACTGGCCAATGTCTAACTCTGCACCATCCCAAAATCATTACTCGACAGAGCTGTTTTTCCTCCCAAATCACACAATTGAATTAGAGTGACACAGCCACTTAAAACATCTTCTGAAAAACACAGGATGGTTACATATGAGAGGAAAGCAGCTCAGCATTATTCAGGCTCTCTAGCTCTGCAGTGAATTGCTGTGTGTGATGGGGAGCAGGGGGGCTGCCAGAAACCCTTTGTTAAAACTGTAATTCTTAACAACACCAGCAGCCACTTATCAGCTTTCAAACGCACCACACTCCTCCAGAACTTTGTTTTTCTTTTATTTTCTTTCATAAATTTCCAAGCTGACACTTGCAGGCACAAAGAATGTCAAAAGGTAGTTAAGAAGTCCTAAGAAAAGCCTCGTAGTGCTGGTATTTTCTTCTGGGTGTTGGAATGAGGAGTCTCCCTGCACTGCTACTGGACAAATCCCCACATCAAGGCCTTGGGCACATCACTTAACTTTGGTGTTCATCCATCAGTGACTCTAACACAAGCATATCTCTCAGACCTCTCCTGCAGATCATTGAGACACATCAGATGTTGAAGGTACTCTATGCAGGTGAGGAATTACTGGGTGCCTTTCTTCATCATCCAGTAAAGCCAGGACAGCAGAGAACCCAGACCCAAATACTGCCTATTTTTGCAGAGCTCTAATTTTGCCTGCACTTGGTGCAGGTCTGATGACAGAGATGTCTTCTGAGCCAGCACGAGAGACGTGAAGATAGAAAGAGGGGCAATGTGGAGGAGGGTTATTCTCCTTGCTTCGATTTTTGGGGGCTTTAGACATTTTTCCATGGCTCATGGCTGTTTTCTAATGCAGGGATGGAACAGGTAAGCCAACAGGCCAACAAATGTCTATCTTGGAAGGCTGTTGCCCAATACCTTTATTTTTCCCACCTAGTATTTTTCCTGTGAAGTTTTCTCCATGGACAAAGGCAGACATGCAGTAACTGCTGGTTTTGTTTGTTATGGGTTGTTGTGCAGCCTCTGGTTTGCAGATTTTCATGAAGAGATGAACAGAACTGCCATCGGTGAGTATGGAAAAAACACACCAACTCTACCCCCAGGAAAAAAGACTATTCTCCTTTTCAGCCAGCAACTGGGATATGCAGAGAAGCCCCATGTTTCTAGCATGGGAGTAAATCCAGTATGAAGTCATTGGGGTTATGCCAAGTGTCCATATCACTGTGTAATCTTTCACTTTTTTCAAATCCCACTAACTCTGTGACCTTGTGACAATGAGATCTAAAGGCTAAAGATGCTGCATGGAATTGAAAACAAAGATTTAACTGGCTTGGTTTTCAGTACAATGTGGTAGTACACAATTAATGGTGTAAGTTTTGGCAAGTTCCCTGGAGAACCCCTTTCTGTTGTGCTCAGTGATAAAAAAAGTATATAGGGGTACATGACTTGGATTTTTTCTTTTTTTTTGCAATCATCCTTTATGTCTCTAGTGGGTCCCATTTTAATCTCTCTTTTTAATAACCAAATAGCCACAAACCTTTACAATTTCCATATTTCTTCTGTTTTCATTATTCCTTTTGACTGCGTCAGCCATCTGGCAGAAGAAGTTGTGACCAGAAGTGAATGTGAAATCCTACACTCCTGGTTTAGTTACTTTCTAATACTTCAGCATTATTTTCCATTACTTTCTTTCTGTGTCCTAACGTTTTGTTTGGACTCCTCACCTCCACTGCCTGCTCAACAGAGGTGTTCATTGAGCTGTCCACAGTGGTGCTAGGATCTCTTTTTTTTTTTCTTTTTGAGTGGCTGCATTTGATTTAGGACCTTGTCCTGAGTCTGAGAGGTTTAAGGTATTTGCCTGCAATGTGTGTTGTTCTGCCTCTGTCTTCTGTGAGTTTCACCTCCCAGTGAACTGACCAATGACTGAGCTTTGCAAAATCTTCCCAAATATCATCCAGTTGTCAAGTTTATGCTTTCATGTTTAACTTTTTTTTTTTTTTCAGGGCATTACTGACTCTGATAGATTGTATTAGCCTGGTTTGGCAAAGTGGTTGAATTTACATTTGCTTGCTTTGTTCAGAGGGATGTTTGAGTGCATGGTCGGGCTTTGGGCCAACTCATACAGTGGGACTTAAGCACATGCTTAAATGTTCTGCTGAACAGAAATGGGCTGGGTCTAAATAGCATAAACCCTTTTTGCTGTCCATCTTCCCAACATGTTAAAACCTCAGTTCTTCTCTTTCTTTCATTGCTTCATATACACTTCCTTAGCCGTACTTGTGTTTTAATAGTAAAATTGCTAAATTTCCATAACAGCTTGTACAAGATGTTTTCAACAGTTTCCTTAAAAGATATTTCATCTAATTTTTTCTTTTTAAAATCTTTTCTTTCTCATCTTTGTTTTGTCAGTTAGTCCAGAGAAATACAGAACTCATAGAGAGGTGAGCACATGTGAAGGCACAAACCCCAAAACTGAAAAACTGAGACCAGAAAAGTTTGTCATTCAAACGACTCACATCATAAATGTTTTTAGAGAATGTCATTCCAGTTTCTAATGAATGAATTGTAAAAATGATATTGGTGTTTAAACTCCAAAAATCAGTGCACTTTTTTGGGGACAACTTCTGAACACATCAAGTTGTCCACAGCTCTACCCGAGCAGACTCAGCTGATACACCACAGCCCCTTTTCATGTAAAAGAGCCAAGGAGATAGGAGAATTACTTATCTGAGAGGATACTTTCTATATGTCACTAAATCTACAAAGCCCCACAATAGCCTAACTCCACTTTCTGTTTGATCCTTTACCAGCAAATGTGCTTATTACTGAGAAACTCATTGATTTTTTATACCTTCTCCCAGCATATCTGTGAGACATGAGACATGACATTAGAGAGACAAGTTGATATTTCTAAAAAGACATTAGTGTAAAGGCAATGCTGTTGAGTTCATTCTCTCAAGAACATCTGACTGTGGTTTCTAAGCACGCAAACACTCCTGGTGATGCTCATAACAGCAAGTTCTTTGCTGCTGGAGGTCAATATCTCATGGGAGTCTTCTCTGATAGATCAGTTTTGTCTGTTTTTTTCTCTTGACAGAATTACAGCAATGAAAGAGAAACGCTTCTGTGTTTTTAGCTAAATCCAAAAGGCAACTCTTACATGCTTATATGGTCAAGTGTCTAGCTGGAGGTGGTTTTGGGTGTGTGATTTGGGTAGTTACACAGTCATGACCCCGAGACAGAAAGGGCAATATTTTGGGTATTTATTTTGTATGGGGAAATTCATCCCAAAAGCCAAAGAGGGGACATGCTTAGAAAAGAGAGGTTTCTACATCTGGCAATACTGGATTTCATGTCTGTAGAACAAAAGTGATATTATGCACATAAGAAAACATAAACACGTTGTAAAATGCATTCAACCCAGATTCCAAACACATTAAACACTACATGATTTAATGATGGATAAGCCCCAAAAAATATCCTAGTTGGGGGGAACTACAGACTCCAAAATGACAGCTTCTATCATTCCAAAACGAGTAATTGTTTATGAATGAATATTTTTTTCAAGATAAATTATTGAATTACATGAAAATCAGATGACTGCCTGCTGCCAAATTTGTTTTCAGTTTCACAAGACAGAAAGGAATGTGCTGCAGACGGTAAGTGAAATTAAAAGCTGCTGGTCTTTTCCCACAAAGAGCTGGTATTTTCCCTTAGACATTCCCAGTATCTCATAAACCTGCAAAAGAGTGGTCCTGGGGAATGGCTATCTAGGTAGATATCCAAAATATTTTAGATATATAGGATTTCAGGGAATCTCTACCTAATGTGAGCCAGTTGTAGTATAAGTTGCTATTTCATATTCATCTTATGTTGATTTCTGGTTCAATTCCACTGAGTCCCAGTATCTGTGAGAACCATGAGCTTTTGCAAGGACACTCTCAGGGTATTTTTAAGCACTGCATTTCTCCTCTTTATTCTCTCTTGTTTGCATTCAAATAATTTGAAAATACAACTTTCTTTGTATGCTTTGGTCTTGTTTGAATTGGCAAGTCCTTGCCTTCCCACCATGTTTTGAACAAGGGTGAAAATAACCTGAAGTGGCTGTTTCAGCTGAAAGACATTTTGAAGACCTTGCTGGAGCAAAGGCTCCGACACACTTAGGCAGAGCTTTCTAGGAGCAAGACAGTCAAGAATGCAGAGTTCAGCTGATCTTTAACAGCATTTTTAATCTGTAAAGTCCTTCCCTCTGTCAGCTGGTCCATGCAAGGGGAAACATTAATGTTGGTGGTACAAAATCCCTGATGGGACCAAAATGCCAGACGTAACTTATCCTGTCCCAGAGAGCCACTGAGGCAGCTGAGTGAAGCCCTGTAATTGCAGCCTTGGCATCAGATCTGAATTTTAACAGGCAGCACAGCTGTATCACGTTTCTTTACACAGCCTCACCTTGCTCCCTGAGTAATGCAGCATCTGGATCTGCCCTGCATCCTGCTGTCGGGTAAGCCAGGTGCCAATAAAGCCAGGAGCACATCCCTGCTTCCCCAGCAGACAAATGTACTGGTCCCCACTTCAAAGTGGGCAATTGCAGGGGTAAGTCTATAACAAGAAGGAGCGGAACCATAATTCCCCTACTAAGTCCTTTTAGTTGCTCTCAGACTGTGGCTCAGAGGCCGCCTAAACTGGCAATTGTACTTTTGGGGTCAAAATTCCTTTGTTAGCTTTTCTGCCTCTTTTAGCAATTTTTGAACCCATTGGTACTTCTGGTCACTGCAGCATCTTATGGAAACAAGCCCCTTGCCTTAACTACACATTAGGTAAAGCACATTAAACCTGAAAGCAGATGTCTATGATTACACACATACATATAATGTGTGTGATTTTATTTATATACACATATACTCTCACGATTAGTGTATCATATGTCTTTTAAATGTTGGCTTGTTTATCTGTGGCATTTGCCAGAAAAATAACTGCCAAATTTAATCAAATTAAGGCAGTTTTAAGAAGAAAAGCTTCTTTGTTGTTTCCCTCATCTGACCTTTGCTTTCATGTCCTGTACACTAAACTCTAGATTTCCTTTCCTCTGCTGTATGTGAAAATTACCTAAATCACTGTGATTGCTACCACAGGCAGTGTGATGAAGAATGGAAAATCAGGTCTGATAGTAAATAGAAATTAAGGAATATCCACAAGCTTATTAACAGGAGATCAACATCCCATCTCTGACATCTGACTGGCTGTCACAGAAGCAAAAATGCATTGGAGGCTTTCAAATGTACACAAAGGTGGATGTAGACTGCCTCTTTGGCTTTAAAGACCAAAAGCTTTGGTCTTTTGGCTTTCCTGCACTTTTTCCCCCCCTTTTCTTCTTTTTTCTTTTTTTTTTTTTTTTCAATATTAGATTGCATTGAAGGTCATTTTCTGGAGCATGGTCATGCTGCAAGTGAATTCTGATGTTACAATGTCAGATCCCAGTGATACAAATCTCTTCACAATCCAAGCATTCACCACTTCAAGAGTTTTTTCTCAGCAAAAGCTTGTATGTGATGACCCTGCCTGTCAGTTGCTTCTGGTTATGGCGTTTGGCTTCTTTTGATGTTTTTTTTTTTCTCAGAGCAGTTTGGACAGATCACCTTGTGATGAGCTTCAGATTTAGTCAAACTCATTGGCTTTCACTGATAAAGGCAGCGGGCCCCAAGGAAACAGATTCCTGCCAGATTGTGCAGTACAGGCTGGATAAAGTGGGCTTAGTTTCTCCATTGGGAAGGAAAGTGAAGCACAGAGGTGGAGTGAGGCTTTCAGTCTTTCTGATCTATAGATAAGAGACTTGCAAAGCCTAGTCAAGGTTATTCACCTTGCGTTATAGAGAAACAAAGAATATCTTCAGATCCACAGATAATCAGTCCCAAGGATAAGGATAATACTAAAGCAAGAGATGGCTAGAAGAAAGTCCTGCTATTTTACAGCAGCTGACCAAGGGCTATGGGAAACAGACATTTGGCATTCAGATGCTTTCACCTTCCTACAACTACACATGGTTCACTCCAGCCAGGTTGTGGAATGTTAATTTGTGCCTCATCAATAGTAATGGACCAGGAATTATGACATGTTTTATGTTATCATTCATCTAAAACAGATAGTTTAGATTTCAGCCACAAGCTAAAGTTTATATATATTATATTTATTACAAACAACAGTGAACACTTAAGAGCCATTATTTTAAATCTAAATGACATTGTGTTTAGTATCCATTTCCTCCAGCTCTGAAATGTGCAGCCTATGGAGTCTGTCATCTTTCCCTGGAGTTCTCCTGGACATGAAGTGACAACTTCTCACAACTTAACAGAAACAGGAGAAAATGTGGACCCCTGCTCCGATGAGCTGTTTCACATTACAAGAATTCACAATGAGAATCTGACAGAAATAAAGCCATGGAGCTTGAGAAGGAAATATGCAGCAAATCGTTAGCTATTATCAGCGTTGACAAAAACAGGGTGGGGAGGACAAAATTTAACCAGAATACACAAGAGAAAATACATTGAATCAGTAAGTCAGCCCCTGGTGTACCAAAAGTGAATGGCTTTCTCAGAATCTTGCCAATGTTCATTTTATAGACACTGCTGCATCTGGAGACGCAGCCTGGGCAGGCAGCAGTGGATGGCTGTGGCAGCAGAGGGAACAGGCAGTGGCTCTTCCCTTGCTTGCATCAGCATCCATGGCTGATCTCCAGGTGAGTTCATATGTCAAGCAAGTGCTCCTTATCTCCTGCACAGGGGCTGAGCACACACGAATGCTGAGGAAACCAAACCCTCATGTCTAAATGTCCATACAGGGAACTATATTTGCAGCCATGGCACAGGCACACCAACCAGGGCCACCATCAACCTTCAAAAGTGAAGGTGTGAAATGAGACATCACATCCCCATCCCATCCTCTCACTGCTCTCTGCCTCTCCAATAATAGATCTGACCAAAAGCCTTCAGCTTACCTGCTCCTCTTCCCTCCTTGCCAAGACCCAGCCAGAGTTCCTCTTTCCTCCAGGGCCATATGTACTAAGATGAGATGAATGGGTTACCTACCTCCACCTTGAGCTGAAACCTGAATTTCTTGTGTTAATAACTTCTTTGAAAGGAGGCAGTAGTGGGGTGTCCCTGCCAGTGTGGCAGAGCTGTTGTGCCAGGCAATTCAGAGCAGTCCTTGCCCCTTCGGTGTTCACAACATGGAGAAGTGTAAATGAACTGAAGTACAATAGTCTCAGTACACTGCTTCAAGTGGAAATAAAGCAAACAATTTAGAGAGTTTTCAGGTGCTTTGTATTTTCATTTTTGGCTTTCCGCACAAATAAAAAGGCTTAAACTATTATTCAGACTCCACTCAGAGTATAATTTTGACATTCGGAAATCTGATTTTGTGATCAGAAACACATGTAGAATAGCATTTAGAAGTCAGCAAAGACTCCAAGCATTATTTTATTGGGAGCTTGGGTATGCCCTTCAGAGTAATTGGGATGTGGAATGTGGAAGTAGTTTTTACAGGAAAGTAGGGATAAGGCCTCCTGTAGCCAGCCTCAGGCAACAGAGCAAGTAAAATATCAAGAAGAATTCACATTCAACTTGATAATAAGGTTTCCAAGCATGCTAATTAAATGAAGTCTCACGTCCCCAGCCCTGTTGTTTGAAACATTTTAAGGCATTAACATTGCACAATAGAAACATAATTTCCTCTCCCTCCAGATGCTTATACTCATTTGAATTTCCTAGCTGTCAGCTTTAAAATTTTTGTGAACACGAAAACATACCCTTTCAGCCATGCTGTCATATTTTTCCCTTTCATTCTTCCTTAATACTCATTTTGGGTACTAATTGGCAGCACTAGCTTTTAAAGATAAATTCTTCAGATGGGACAGATTTGCTGTTCATTCTCTGCTGAGGCACCATTTTCCACAGCCTGTCTTTGAAGGAAAACTAGGGGAAAATGGTACTATTTAGTCCTGAGGGTCCTGAGCCTTCCCAGCTAGCACAGAGGAGACTTAAGGAGCGAGATACAGCTAGAGGAAACCTCATAAAACTCATAAACCTCATAAATCACATTTCATCTTTCTGCTCCTTACAGCACTGGCCTAACTTGTAGTAAGTTGTTAAAATCACTTTGGGGATGCAAGAATGAGCACCTCCTTTTGATGATGGAGCCCTATGCTCTTGCACATCCTTCATGGACTGAAGGATGGTGACTGGCCAAGGGCAATTAGGTGCATGGGGCACAGGTATGCATATCTGCTGTCAAAAATCCCCCATACAAGTGGGAGAACAGGATCTGTGCTGTGCTTGTATCTACTGTGGACAGGGAGATTCAACATCTGCAGGTTCAGAGCTCATTTTGAAGCCAGCAGCTGAAAATTCCTGCTAGCAGTTTACAGCCAGGAAAACCTTTTACACATGAAACAGTTTTGGAGACAAAGGAAAACTTCTCAGTGGCAAAACTCACATCTTCTTTGTTAATTTAAAAAATGGTGTAAAGCCTATGAACATACATACTCTTCTACATTGACTAGTCCATAGTGTCTTGGTTCTCCTGCAGGAATGAGACCATGGTAGTGAGGGATTGCCAAGGATCTGGGTTTGGCTAAGAGTGAGATAATTTCCTTCATGATATCTTGTATGGATCTATGTTTGAGATTTGTGATGAAAACAATGGTGACAGCATGGAGGTGTTTTAGTTCTTTAGGTCTTTAGTTCTAGTGTATTCAGTTCTAGTTTCAGTTTAGTTCTTTAGTTCATGGAGGTCTTTAGTTCTTTAGCTCTTTAGTTTAGTTCTTCTTCTTAGTAAACTACATGGACGTAGTTTAGTTCTTTAGTTCTTTAGTTCTTTAGTTCTTCTTCTTTAGTTCTTCAGCTCTTGCTGAGCAGTGCTTTCATGGTGTTAAGGTGTTTCTTCTTTCTCACAGTGCCCTGCCAATAGATAGGCTGGGAGTCCACAAGAAGCTGGGAGGTGACACAGCTGGGACAGGTGACCCTAATTGACCAAAGGGACATCACATACAATACAACACCAGCAGGGATTAAACGTGGATTGTGGAGGTTGGTGGGGGCTGCTGTTGCCAGGGGACACTCTGAGCATTGGTCGGTTTGTGTTGAAAAAAAATGCTTTCTTTTGTATCACTTGTTTTTTGTGGGTTTTGTTGGGTTTTTTTTCCTCTCTCTTTGTTGGTTTTCTTCCTCCACTTACTAAAATTATGAAACTGCTTTTATCTCAACCCATGAGTTTTCTCACTTTTACCCTTCCCCCTTGTATCCCACTGTGGGGAAAGCAAGCAAGTGGCTGTGTGGTGCCTACTAGGATTAAATCATGACAATTACCAAATGCAAAGTATTTTAACAAAAGAAGTTAGAACTTGACTATAAGCCATGTTGTTTAGTTACTTGCAATCTTCAGTTGTTACCATTCTCCCTGGCACAGTTTTGGCCTATGCTAAGCTATTCTCATGAGAAAGCTTTTTTCAGAACCAATGTGAGCCACTCCACATAAAATGACCTCAGAAAAAGAACCAGATCCCAGAGCTGGTTTGTTTCTGTAGTTTTAGCTACTAATTCAGCCTCAGATTCATTCCCATCCCAGAGGGGTGGGACCTCAAAACCTTCATTGTTACCTTCAGCCTGTGAAGGCTTCAGGAGCTCATTTTCCCCTTAGCTCTCCAAGGAGCTGAGAGAAGAACTACTCAATAACTGAGATGAAGGGTCTTTTCTCTCCTACAAATTCTGTACTTTGTGCAGACCACCCAACCAAAGTTTCCCCTAGAGTGTTACATGTGGCCTAATGTGAACCAAACTCCACAGAGAACTGTCTGTCTGTCTGTCCATAGCTCTTGACGTCTCTTGTGCAGGCTCAGGGCCTGAAGTGCCTGTGGTCTGGCACTGATTTCTGTGAGACAAAAGCCCTCAAATGGACTTGGACCTTAATGGCCAGTCTGAAAGTGACATGGGTTCACATGGATAAGTCTTTCCCAGCCTAGGTAAACTCTTCTAAGAGAACTCAGCAGTAAGAGTTCCTGGGGGGGGGGGGGAGGTTCCTGCAGAGTGGAAAAGACCAAATGTCACTCCTATATTGAAGAAGTGCAAGAAGGTGGATCTGGGGAGCCTCAGAACAGTCATCCTCACCTCAGTCACTGGCAAGGTGATGCAGCAACTAATCTTGGAATCTCTGCCTAAATATACAAAGGATAAGAAGGTGATTTGGAGTCATCAAAATAGATTTACAAAGGGAAAATCCTGACCAATAACCTTTTATGATGAGATGACTGGTTCAATGGATGAGAGGAGAGAGGCAGTTGTGGTTTGTCAACACTGTCGCCTGCAGCATTCTTCTAGACAAAAGGATGAGGTTTGAGCTAGATAAATGGTGACTGAAAACTGGCTCAGTTGTTGAGCTCAAAGGGTTATGGCTACCAGGATGAAGCCCAGCTTGAGGTTAAGCACCAGTGGTGTACCTCTGGATGGATGGTGGGTCCTACACTGTTAAATATTTTCAGTCATGGCCTGGATGACAGAAAAATTTTCAGATTCTACATAATCAGGAGGAATGGCAGATAACCCAGAGGGCTGTGCTGACATTCAGAGAAATTTGACAGGCTCGAGAATTGGACATCTTTTGAGTTCAAGAAGGAGAAATGCAAGGTCCTGCACACAGGGAAGAATAACCCCCATGAACCAGGGCACACTGGAGACAGAACCACTGAAAAGCAGCTTTGCAGACATTTAAAACCAGGTGGAAACCACCTGCTGTTGCTGATCCTGTTTTGAGCAGAGAGTTGGACTAGATAAACTCCAGAGGTTCCTTTCTACCTTAGCTATTCTTTGATTCTGTGAAGTGTTGTGATTAGACTGCAGTGGTGTCTGAAGGAAAGAGAGATTGCCTGAAAATCTTTGTGCTCCAGCCACTTGGACCCAGCTGTGCACCAAGACCCAGAGAGCTGCCATGGAACTAAGGAACCTCAAAATGTGTCTGAACTTCTGTGGCTGACAGTGCTCAGATGGAACCAAGGCACACATTCTGCCTTGGTTTCTGCAGAAAGGGACATAGGGTTATTATGTGAATCCTCCTCACCCCACAACCTACTCTGCTCTTTTACATAAGCAGATAGGGTTAGGGTTATGTGTTCAGAAAAAGCCTCAGTAAAAAGTTATATTATCATCATGCTTCCTCACAGAACTTCACCAGGAACCAGAGCTTATGTGTTTTTTCCCCACTCAAGTTCCTCCTTAAACCTTCAAGAGTTTTGTGTGAGCAAAATCAAGTCCCAAAGAAAGTAGTTACATTTCCACATGCTTGTGTGTGTGTGTAACCAGATCTTTTAAAACTGGTTCGAGGTACCGGACAAAATGCTCCTCACTAATAACTGGTCTTACACAGCAGAGGTTTCTTTTGAAGTACCAAGCATGGATACATGATCCTATTTAATGACAGCACTTTAAATTACAGGCTGGTTAATTCTATGTGAATTTTTCTCATCTGTTTCATATTTCTCATACACATTACTGTAAAACAAGCTGTTCCCATTTCTGTCAGCGAAACCACTGTCCTAATCTACCATTTTTCTTAGAATCTGATAATAATGGTTAACTTTACCCCAAGAGAAAAAAACCTACAGGCAAACATGTCACACATAGCACAGTTTGACTAAGAACAGATACATGCCACTGGTCATAAAGGGTAAACACTTAAGACATTTAACCAAGCTGAGCGGTACTAAATGGAAGGCAGTGGTCATCTGGCTTTTGAATCACCTAATTGACATGTCAGAAAATAAGCATTTTATTGACAGAAGGTGATTGCAGAGAAAAGTCATTTTTCATTTAAATAGCCAGATACTTCCCTTCCTCCTTCCCTTTGTATTTGCAGTGCAGGGGAGCATTTTATTAAGAAAGCAAAACCACAGTGCCCAGATCATTTGTTAAATTCCCTACCTTCTGATAGGTATTTTCTTGACTGCAATCATCTGCAGTGGATTCCAACATGGAATAGTTTCCAAATTATGTTTGCACTCAACATTTTTTATTTCAGACTCCTTTTGAAGTATATTGAGATTCAACTATCCCTGCAGAAGGCACTCAGATCTCGTGAAACACAGTAGTAATTCTTGTGCAGAGGAATCGCTCATTCCTATCTCAGTGTAAACCAGGAGTAATTCCATTGGAGTTGCCCTTCCAGCTTCTCTTCAGAACCAGTTGCTGCTGGGTGATGAGGAGAAGAAGAGTTCAAACCAGTAACAGTTATTCTTACAAAACCCAAGTCTCCAAACCATTTTCAGGAATATTCTGGTCTGGGGCTGTACCTTTTGGGTTGAGCTATAACCACCACAGTTTCTTTACTCAGTTCTCCTCAGCCAAGATTAAGACACCCCATGGCTGCTATCAGCCTTGCCTGGGTCTCCTCTGAGGACCAGCTGCCAGCACTGGGGACATGTGCCAACACTGTGGTGTGACAAACTCTCCCCAAGCCAAAAACCCAATTGCCTTGATCCTTAGCCAGATTACCCCAAGGGCAGACAAGGATGAGTGCAAAGGGCAAAAAGCTACTACAAGCTTGGGACAGTGCTTGTCCCAAGAGCCATATTTACACCACACCATCCTAAGCACATAGCCCTGTATCAAAAGCTCAGAGGGTGAAGACAACCCACCAGAGACCCTTAGGCAAGATAATCTGGCCTGTGGTTCCACTGCTGAAAGGCAGGTAGGTAACCCTGCTGCTCTCTGCCATGGAACTGCCTTCCCCATCACAGGATGTAGGTCAGCACTGTATCTTTCCAGTCCAAGCTGGCCAGATGTGGCATCTGTTTCCCACACCGCCACAGGCTTTCCTGCAGATGTCTGTGCCACAGGGGATGCCTCCATCCATGGTGGCAACAATCAGCCCTTGGAGGAGAACTAGATCCAGGGTGAGCCAGACAATTATTTCTGTGTCTCAGGAGCCTTCAGTGGCTCTCCCAAGGGAGAGCAAATGGAGAGGAAGCTACCATGGAAGAGGGCTGAGGTGAAGACAGAGCATGATGGTGATCTCAAAGAGGCACATCTCACCTTTGCCTGGTGGAAGGTAGCTGAGGGTGCTGGAACAGGGAAATCCAGGGAGAAACCCAAGGAGCAGAGTTTTTGTGGCTACAGTCCTCTGTGCAGCTCCTCTTCCCCACAACAGCACAGCCCCAGCTGTTCACCAGCCCATGTTTTTATGAAGTTGAAGGCACAGATATTTAAGGTAATGCTGCCTGGGAGGGCACTGCTCAGTGCTGTCAGTCTGGAGAGTTGCTCTCTGTGAAGATAAAACACTGATCCCAAATTTCGCAGACCTTCATCTGTCGAGTCTTTCCTGAACAGTACTGTTAAGCATCTCCACCAAGTAGGAAAGGTAAACTGTATTTTATACTTCATATCTAGTCATGGTGGCCTAATACAACACCTCTGCTTTTGGAAAAAGAAACAAAGATCATCTAAAATGCTTTAGCACACCATACAGCAAGACCCTGCACTTGTGTGCTGCCCAGATTGGGTTTGTGGCATTCATAACCTTTTTCTCCCTGAGAGATCGAATCAGCTTTGCTATTTTTACTTTTAAACACAGGGAAAAGGAAAGACTTGAAACCTACTCATGTTTATAAAACATGACTTTGACTCTATAGGAAAATATTCCTATAGATGAAATCTGCTATTGGACCACCAGTCTGACATTCTTCATTTAAAAGCTGAAAAGGAGTTGTTAGAGCTATCAGCATTCTTCCTACTCCTTGAAAGGCCTCTTTTATAATGCACTGACTCAGAAAGGCACTTGAGTATGTACTCAGTGGGAACTGAGTGGGACAGTAGCCACACAGGCTTCAGCACATGGACTTATTTTTAGCATTAGATTATTGAGCATGAGTTTTATTTTCAGAAAAACATCCAATAATAGAAATTTTTGTCATTTTTTTATTGCCTTCAAATTCATCTAGCAAAAGCAGAAATGTGATGAGTAGCTGAGCTAATTTCTATTTTAAGAAGCACTTCAGGATGTTTTTCAACTAGAAAAAATACAAGGTTCAAGTCAGTGAAAAAGGGATACAGACAGAGAAACAAACGATCATTTCCAAGATAAAATGTTACCATATTAATTAGAGGAAAAGCCCTATAAAACATCATCCTACTACTTATTACTAGCATTCATTGTTACAAATACAACACAGCTCTGCTAGGTGATTTACTTAGGAAATATCTAGATGATCACCCTGCCCTGGAGAGCTTCAACTCTACACACTCTCAAGCTTTCCTCTGGAAGCAAAAGATTTTCTAAACTGAATGGGGAGTTAGACCATTCATCCTCTTTCCACCTAAATGCAATTCCTCTCCAAAGTATCTTATAGCCACTCGTAAGCAGAAACTTACACAACAGGTATGTTGGACTGTCACCATAGCTATCTGTGTCCTGGAACAGGATCTCTCCTTAGGCACTTCCTATGCAGATAGACATCTGAACAAGCCCAGGGGGCTATAACAAGAGCTCTCAGAACAAAGATAAGTTGATTATGTGTTCCAGATTTGAAACCCCCCAATGACATCACGCCCCCACTTCCCAAGATCATTTGGTGTAACATCTGTGTGTAATGCTAGTGCGGTCTTGATAGTCACTAGAGCAAAATCTCAAGTAACATCTGTGGCCTCATCAAGAACCAGGCCTGTTTGCCTTCCTTTAAAAATTACTTTTGGCTTGTGTCACCCACTGATTTGTGACTTGTGTCTGTACTTGCTCCATTCCTGGTCTTTTCAGCAAGTTGAAAAGTCTTCACCATCACTCAGCTCTGTAGATTCTTGCCCTGTCTCTGCTCTCTTCTGACCTGAGCAAAGCTAGAAAGAAATGCTTACTGACCCAAATCCAAATGTGTGTTATTTCTACAGTCATTCTAGAATATTCCTGCTTGCCTTTCAGTCTTGTATGTAGCAGGAAAAAACAGCCTGGGCAACATTTTCCTGGAACTAATTATACCAAATTCTCAGAGGCATCTGGAGGTCTGATTCCATTGATTTCCTGGGACGTCTAAAGCTCTTTGTGACTGTAGGTCTCTTCATGTAAAAATGAAGATCTATTTTCATACTAAATATCCAACAGGAACTATAGCTTTTGCTCACTTATGAAGTGACTGGTGTCATGGCACCTCATTTGGTTTCACTCCCAACTTTCAAACAAATAACATTTTTCTCTAAAAGCCAGCTCCATTCAAAGAGATCTTCTGTCCCAGCACCTAAATGGCTCATCCTTACCTACAAAATATTTCCACTGCATTTTCAGGAGAAAGAGCTAGATGATTATGAGTCCATGTCATGGACTGTCTCCTCTTTTTCCACCTTTGCCTTTTGCACTACAGGCACCACATCTCCAGCTCTCTCCCCGATGCTGTCCTACACACTAGTCAAACACAGAGAATGAAAACCCAAGCTTCTTAGCAATTTTCCAGTATCTTCCCTCTTCCTCTCTTTCCCTTTCCCACCTGAGGACTGTTGGAGTTCCCAGCATAGTCCATGCTCAGGGGTCTGGGACAGAAATTAATGCTGATTTGAGACCTTCAGTATGCCCAGCATTGTCCTCCCTGGGAATCACCAGAACAAATATCTTAAATATCTCTGCCTGTGCTTTCTGAAATGCCAGAGTCACACTTACTGACCTCTCAAAACACGAATCAAGTGTACAGCTATGAAGAGATTTGTATCTGATACTACATGCACATGTCCTATAGCACAGGTCTGGACACAGAACATTTGCACAAAGTATAATCATGCAGGGAAGGAAAATAAATTTTATCAGAAGAATTGAAGCAATCAAAATCAGGCACGTTTCCTGCCCTTATTTCAGGCACTTCTGTCATCAATTAACCACTGTTTCTGGCACTTATCTGAATCTCTCAAGTGCATTTAAAACTACACCTCACACAACAGCCTACAGTGTCATGAGCAACACTGCCTCAGACTCACTGGAAGGCAAATGGGAAAGTTAAGGTCCCTTAATCAGGTGAGAGGTGTACCAGCTGTGGATATGAGTCCTCCCTGTACCTCTGGCATCAGCCAGAGGGAAACCAAGGCCATGCATGGAGAAGGGAGGAGGTATCTGTGTTGCAGCAGTCAAACGAAAACCCTCAGTCTCTTTCCTTCTCTCCATTCTTCTCCAAGGAAATCTGAGGCAGTATCATAGGCTTGGCAAGAAACTTGGGCCTGACTTTTGATACTTAACACTGCCCTCTTGATTCCTCATGGAAATAAAACAGAATTATCCTTTAGACTTATGGTACAAGTAGGAAAAAGCTTTTAAAAACTCTATAGTTTGTGTTGTGCCCACTGTCCAGTACTCCCAAAGATGCTCATCCTGGAAAAGAAAGGAAGCTCTGCAAAACACTGTCTGTGCACACAAAATAAGGAAAAAATGGGGTATTCACTTAAGCAGATAGTCTACCTCCACTGTAGCTGATATTAAGAAATCTCAGAACCAAGTAGCAGCATGGTAGAACTATACTAGTAGATTTAGTCTTGTTGGTGAAAAAAAAATCCAGCAAGATAGAAAGCAGCATCAGAAATAAAAATTTGAGTTCTTAAAAAAATAAGCTATTTAAACCCTATTTTGAGAAACAGCTCCAGAAACACTGCATTATTGCTTTTCCAACCTGGGTAATTGCAATGACCATCAGTACATCAGCAGCAGACTTGTCTCTACAATTGCAGATGTTCATCTATTGTAGCAGATTCTCAAAACAAGGAGCAATTTTACAGTTCATGTCCATGGTCCACAAGTTGCAGGTTGCAGATGGTAACTTCAAGGAATTTACTGGATGCCAGCCGATGAACCTAGTTCTTGTTTCATCACCACAAAATCATCCTGAAAAACACTCATAGAACACTGTTAGTTTATGCAACAGTTCACATAACAGTAGTTAAGGTGGGATACAAGTTCACGACTCCCAAAGAGTCTATGGATTACTGATTAAGCTAGACAAGCAGAAATTAGGAATTCTCACCTAGTGTGAGATTTTTTATAACTATTTTATAACTATCTAGCTATTTTTTATAACTCAGTAGTAGCTCAGAGTTCCATTCTGAATAATATTTTTGGAAGGGTGGGTAAATGTGGAAGGGAAAGGCTTGTTCCAGCATGGAGCTTGCACTGTGCTCCCCCCCCAGGTAGTGCAGCAGTAGGTGTTTGTATGATTGCTAGGCACCTAGTAGCTGACCCCAAATCCCTGCAGCCAGGGCCTCTGAGAATGGGTTAGTTTGGGGTTTGGTTTTATAAGCCCAACACATCATTTTGACTTTCAACATGCCTGCCCTAAACTGATCACATCAGACCTTATAATCAGCTTTGTTAGCTGGCTGGGACAAACACAGACTGGGTACACTCGGGTCCCAAGGGTTGGACTGGACAACAAGTGAAATAGAGCAAAACAAGCAGGAGCTTCATAATTTATTGGGAAAATCCCATTAGGCAATTTTCCCCAATTTTTGTGGAGCTCTCACTATTCTCACTATGTGTAATGAGTTATGAACTATAATAGTTTGGTGAGTGTGCTGGCACAGAGCTGCAGGCTCAGCTAGTTTTTCACTTTTGAAGTGACTACTGACAAATTTCTAATAACGTCCACTTGGAGCATGTAATAAGCATGTAGAAAGAAGTTCTTCTTTCCAGGCCCGTTGAAATGTTTACTCTCCCTCTTCTGCCTAAAATAAAAATTATGGGGCAAGTTCCTGGCTGGTGAAGTTCAGTATGACTCCTTTGAATTTCTTGGCATTTTTCCACCTTCTGCCAGCTGAGAACCTGGGCACCCTCAGCTTTTCAGCAAAGCCACCAGTGCAAGAAGGAGAAAAAGCATGGTTCCCAGATATCGACTTCTAACATTGCTGCACCATTCTCATTAAAAAGTAATTTGCCTTAAAAAGATGAAAAGCAAGCTGTTATTTAAGGCCTGAACCTACAAATAGAAGCATGTGAAGAAGAAGTAAGGGTCTACACAACAAAACTCAATTCTGAAATATGGGCTAAAAAACATAATTAAGAAATTAACACATCTGCAGTAGATGGTTGGTCAAATAATTCTTCTGGGAAAAGAGATATCTGAATTACAAAATTCAAAACTTTCAGACCACCAGTAACTACACTAGAGTTTAGATAAATGCCTAGCATTTACAGTAATTAAACCCCAAACAGTTTAGACCTATATATTTCCAGAGAATAACAGAGTTCCTATTAAAATAATCTATTTCCTCACCTGTGGAAGATGGAAAGTGAAATTCTACAGCTATGCAATATATAGAGATATAGACAGATTCAAGGGTGTGTTTATCACACATTATCTTCTTAAGACATTGTTTCATATTTGTGTAAAGTTATGTACAAGTTATACACAAAAGAACATAATCATAGAATCATAATTTTTGTGTTGCTGGAAAAGACCTTTAAGAGCATTAAGCCAAATCATTAAACTAGCACTGCTATAAAACCAATGAGTTAAAGGTTAAGAAATACTTGAATTAAGGACACCAATGAAAAAAATTTCTTAGCACAAAAATGTCAGCACCTCAGATACCCACCCCATTCTGGAACAAGAAAAAAAAATAAAATTCCTATTACTAGACTCCCTGCACACTGGGAATTCTATCTTTTCATCAGCTTTTCACTTGCCAGCAGGATAACATGCACAAGCCAAAGGTCTAGAGAAAATAGGTGCTCTAGTGTGTAGAAAACACCTCACCATAAGAATCCTTCCTGTCCCCTTAGTTCAGCCCCAGCCCTTGCTTCCCAACCACCCACCAGAATGAGTTCTGTCCAGCTTCTCTTTCCCACCATCCAAAGGGGCAGTTCCTCACTGCCTGTTTCCCATCCCCTCCTGCACCATCTGGACCACTGACTGGGAGACACTGGGAGCAAAAGAGACATTCTCTCTACTTTCCAAGCCATGCCTGGGGTAGCAGCCAGCACTAGGAGCTAACGAAACAGAAAAGCCCAATTCAGTCCCTCTCTGCTTGAGCTGACTTGTGCTCAGGACAGGCGGAATATTTGAGATAAGTGATGCCAAACTTTAGGCAAACCCTACTGAGATGTGGCAAATTTAACTTTTTCAGGAGGTTCATCAAATTTGGCAGACTTTTAGTGTGAACACAAAAAGGCATATTCTGAGCTCGTAAGTAGTTTTCAGACATGAGGGCTAAATGCAACAGTGCTAAAATTCATCCAGGAAGGGACTATAAAGCTTCTCTTGGTTGTAACATGAGCAAAGGCTGCTCTTTTTCTTTCATACTTTCTTACTGATAGAAAACTAGATCACTTCATCTGAATATTTTCCTAGCAAACTCAATGTAGTGTGGGAATTCCCACCCAAACATATAGGTTCAGTTACATTGTAGGTATAGGGAAGATGAATGTATATGGGAAATCTTTAAGTGGAAATCTCACTTATCAAGTCTTCCTAGAGTTGTAAAATGTCCTCCCTACTGTCTCATGGAAAGAGACTGAGGAACAACTTAAGAAAGAATACCTGATCAACTGTATGGTATCTATAAATAATATTAATGTCAATACTACTAATAATAGCTTATAATATCTGATAATACTTCAAGATTGTATGAAGGACCCCAGTTTCTGCATGAAGAAGGCATCTGGCCATGCTTGTGCAAGTGCTATTAAGTGACTCCTTGTACTGCATCCCCCTGTTTTCAGCCAAGATCTGGGGCACTAGTTTCTCCTTCTCACTCGAGGGCTCAACAGATCTTCTTTTCTCTGTCACTGAATCTCAGTTAAGCAATGGTAAATGTGGACAAGAAAGCAGCAAATATTATGGGGCTCATGGAGGATGCTGTGGGCATATAGAGATTAAACCTTGATCTTTGGGCATAACCAGGCTCTCTGACTTCGTGCCTCTGGTATTCTAGCAGCCCCAAGAAGATGCCCCTTGGAAGGGGGCATTTATTTGGGTAACAACAACCCTGGGAGGCATCACCAAGATCTTTAGGAAAAACCTTGACTTGAAAATGCATCTGATGGACTTTACTGTAGTGATGCACACTCAAGTCAGTGGGACAGTATCTGATTTACTACAGCACGGAGATGAGATCTTGCCTCAGGGGTTACAGGATGATAGCAGTGACGAGACTGGCTTCCACCTTACATCATAAAAAAGAGGATTAAGAGGAGCTATTACACTTTCCAGGTATGGCAAGCAAACAGCCACCAGGTGCAGCAGGGTGAGAAGTGTCACGGGGAAAGAGCAGGGAGCAGTCATTGTGGAGGAGAAAAGTCAGTGGAGACCCCAGCCTGAACAGTCCAAATAAAAAGAAAAACAAACAAAAAAAAAAGCAGGAAGGGAAGGATAAGAAACAACAGCTGAAAACTTCAGGGTTTAACTACTGTTTACTGCAGGAAGGGGGAAGAGGGTGGCTGTGTCTTGATAGTCTGGTAACAGCCTGCCACTTTCTCAAATAATACGAAGTGTGCTCCGTCAAGCAGGAGCCACCAAGCACCTGCTTACCCCACGCCCTGCATGGAGAGGCTTGGCTGAACATAAACACGCAGGTGAAGAGGTTGAGATGATGAAAGACAATAGACCATTACCAGGGACTTAATGGTGTTGTAAAGGAGATAAATGTCTTTGAAGTAGCACCCTTAAAACATGTGACCTCTGGGCTGACCTTTCCTTTCAGATTATGGTATGCAGATTGTTTTATACCAGCCAGTGCAAACAAAGCAAGCAGAGCCAGCAACTCAGCCCCTGTGCTAGGAAAGTACTTGGACATCATATCCATCTAGATAGCTGTTGTTTACTTTAGCTTACCAAAGGCAAAACTCTGCCACAATTACTGCCTCTTAAGACTCATCTTTGACACTCCAAATAAAGCAAATTTCTTATTTCCACCTTGAATTCCATTAATAAGACCCAATCCTGAAGACCGAAAGCCAAAGCCAAATCATTCCTCCAGTGAGCTTGGGCTTTCTCTGTACTAAAGAGAGCTGTTGTGACTGTGTGTTCCTCAGGCAGGACTGCCTGGAGAAGTTATGTCCTACCAAGTATTTTATTCCCTAGTGAAGGATATGAGTGAGATGAATCTGAAGGGATCACCACTGAAAAGAGCAGAGATGCTGGAAGCACACGGGGAGAGGCTGTGACTGAGGCTATGATAAGATAATCAAAGTTTACACATTTCTCTTTTTCCAGCTAGAAGTACACCAGCATCAACTAGCAATTTTTATTACGTGTCATCACAGCACTGGTTAATGCTATTTAGATGTTAAGCTCTTCTGCTCAAAGGTAGCCTTTGTTCTGTTTGCATGATGCTTGGTATAAAGGTGCACGGTATAAAGGTGCTCCAACCCCCAACTGGAGGCAAACACATAATAAATAAGGGTAAGAAGAAAGCTGCAAACATCATTTGAAAGGTTGCATGCGCAGTCTTTGCTTCTTAATACCTCTTTGAGAAAAACCAGAAAACTGGAGTTTTTCTGAATCCAGATGCAGGGAGTTATCTCAGGTCTGCAGAGGTAAAAATGGGCACTGCTGAGCAAGTAAAGGAGAACAAATAGTGGCGAGTGAAGCCTCTCACCCCTTTTAGTACTCCTGTAAAATAATCAAGTCAGCCTTAAAGAAAAAGGTCTGAAGGTCCAAGCCATCCTGGAGCTGTTTGCCTGGACAGATGGGGCACAGCATCATCTGCACATAGCAAGCAATTTCTGAGGCTTAGAGAAGCAGGGCTGTTCTGTGCTGCCCCACACACATCTTGGGACAGTGCTGGGGCAGAGGATGGAAAGGGGACACACGGTGGGCTGGGTGTGTGTACGTGGTACAGGTACAGGGTAGGCATCAACAGGACTTCTTGTAAGCATCAGAAGTGTCGTGGAAAAAGGAAATCACAGCCCTGGGAAGTAAAGTCTGATTTTCTACTGTGCCTCTTGCCCTAGTTGTTGTCATGTGTCCCACACAAAGCTCCTGGTTCCTCCAGTCCTTCTCTTGGAGGTATGCGGTGAGGCGTGAGCTCCTGCACCTATTTGCAGCCACATGAATGCAAAACTCGAGAACGCGCCCTGTGAGTAAGTGCTGCCCGAGCCAGGGAGCTTCCTGAAATAATACTCTGCATGACTGTCCCACCTCCATCACTGGGGCTGGGGACATGTTGCAGCCCGCTCCATCCAGCTGGCCTGGGGTCATGCTGGGCCCTGAGGCAGGGCAGCCCCACAGAGGAGGATAGGGGTGTCTCTGTGCCTTTGCCAACTTTTAGTCAGCCCTGATTTTGGGGACTGCAAAATGGGACGATTCTGGCTATCCCCCTTAGAAAAGCTCCCGTGTTTCCATTTGTGTGAAGCAAAGGGAAGGTGAGGGGTAGGACCCCCACCTGGGTCCAACCTCGAAAGTTTTTGAAGAGAGTAGAAAAGTAATTAAAAATGGACTTTGGTCTTATAATGGACCCTAATCTAAGTAAAGGAAATCTATCTGCTTTCTAAGAAACATATGAGGGTGCTACATGTATTTGTATGTCCCAAGGTTTCAATCCATAATTTTTATGTGATTGGCATGGGTGGGTTCAAAGCTAGATTTTGTTTTTTCAAGCCTTGCCATTTAAATATCTCCAAACTGCAAACAGTCAGAGGTTAGGGGATTGCTTGGAAAATGGTACCATGTCTGCTTTCCCATACTTACTCTTTTCCTTAAACTGTTTCTGTGGGATATTGAGTTAGATTAACCTTTGCTTAAGTGAATCTGATTGCTCTTGGGTACATATAATATATCCTAAGTCTGAATGTCATGGATTTCAAATGATTTGGGGTGGAATTTTGGTTTGGTTTGTGCTTTAACTAGCTCCAAACTTCACTATGCAGCCAAGTCAGTATTTGCCCATAATGCAGACTCCACTGCTAGACAGAGCTTGTTGCTGCTTTTAACTTTCCCTAGTGCCAGAGAGCTTGCTCTGTTTGTGCCATAGCTGGGATCAGAGGAGGGGTGTGGATGGGAGTGAGCAGGGGTTAGACAGGCATCCTTCAAGAAGAGCACCTGGGCTGGGGGATTTGCTCCTCCAAAACCCAAACAGAGCTGAGCACTGGCATGTTTTTGACTCTGTGCCACAAGCATTTGCTCTCCACAGTGCTTTCTTTATTTGGCTAGATGGTATTTATCCCCTCCTTGGGAGAGACGTCTAAGACTCCAGGCAGTTTGATTTATGCCAGTTGTTCAATATGTGACAACTGCTGTCAACAGTTGTTCATTTTAATTACTGTTCTTGGGCCCAGATGTCTCAAAGATGAGCTCAGTGCCACATAAACACAATAAATACAGATAATATTAGCAACCCAGCTTCCTTTCTAGGGGAAGAGTATGGAGCAACCAACTGCCCTTTCTTCCCAACATGTCTCCCTTGCTTGCCCATCTTCAGCACAGGACTGGAGGAAGGTGGATTAGGGGAAATAGGAGCTGGATTACCTTTCCCTCCTCTTTGCTGGTGCACTGCTCATTAGCCCTGCTTATGCATTGATACCACATCTTGAGTTGTGCATAGCACAGGTACACTGTGAACAGACCACCCCAGAGTTAAGCCTCTATGGCAGAAGTGCACCTGGCATACCAGGCTTTTGGGACAAATGGGAGACAATTGGGAAAAATGGGAGACAGAGCTTTCTGCCCATACCTGTTCTTCCCAATGTTACTAAAGATCACTGTACAAAAAGGAAACTCCAATCCTAAAACTTTCTTAGCAGAACTGCCTTCTCAAGGCCTTTGTTTCCTGAATATACAGCTTGCCATATGGAGAGATTATTTCATAACAGCTTCAGTGCCTCTCCTAACCCCAGCTGAAGCAATATCACATGGGCTCAGAGAAGTGGCCTTAAGGTGATTATTATATATACAGGCTGAGGGAGTTGGGGTTGTACAGCCTGGAGAAGAGAAGGCTCTGGGGAGACCTTATAGCAGCTTTCCAGGATCTGAAGGGACCTACAGGAAAGCTGGGAGGGGACTTTTTAAAAAGTGCATTTAATCATAGGACAGCAGGTAGCTTTAAATTAGCTATTAGGAAGAAATTCTTTGGTGTGAGGGTAATGAGACAGCAGAAGAGGTTGCCAGAGAAGATGTGGATGTCCCCTCCTTGGAAATGTTCAAGGTGAGTTTGGATAGGGCTTTTGTCACCTTTGCTGGATGCCCCATCACTCTTTTTTTGGGAAGGGTCACAGGGTTGGGGATTTTAGCAAGACTCAGGAAGAATGAACACATCCCACTACACCCCACGCCATCTGTGAAAAGCCTCATCCCCCCTTACTTCCTCCAGGGTGGTGGATGTTATTCACTAAACTTTGCATACAAATGTATCAAAAGCCAGCCACAACTGTGATTCCAGTGCCTGGACATAATTAATAAGCAATATGGGTAATTTAATGTCTTTGTTCTAGTTATCAGCTCAAAGTAGGAATCCTATCAAGAGCATCAAGCCATATAAGCAACATTAAAACTTCAGCAAATTCTAAACAAGGCTGTTTATTTCGTGAAACCTATTGTGTGTTAATGGAGGGTCCTGGTTTGTTCTTAATTTTCTGCCATTGATTCACACTAATGAAGTTTCCAGAGTAGTTGCAGAAAACATTTCAGACAGCTCCTGTCTCTTCCCTCCCATCTCCCCTCTCACAAAGAGTCACAGGCTGTCCTCAGCCTGGAAGGAGGGACTTTTCCCACACCTGTCTGCCAGTGGGGTCAGGGTCACTCCCAGACTGCCATGGAGATCCTCCCAGACACACAGGAGCTGCCACGTGGCTCATGCAATAAGGGACAAGTGAAAGCCTGAAGAAGTCTGTGAACACCTGAAGTTCCCAGCTGCATTGGGAGCCCAAGCCCATATTGACTTGGGGTGCTTTTCGGCGGGGTTGGTGACACTTCCCATCACGGGTAGCTGGGGCTGGAGCTGGGCTCAGAGAGGGCACCCCACAAGCCTTCCCCAAGCCCTCCAGCCTCACACACCATAGGCACAGCAGATAAAACCTGGAATGTGACAGCCAGGGGTCTGGGGCCAGCTGGAGGACAGAGCCAGCAGTGCCTTGCGATGCAATTGCACTGGACACATACGGTTATATTTAAGTGCTGGATGTCTGCTGGCTGAGGAGGCAGAGGCAAGACTGGACTTGATTAGACATAATGACAAAAATGGACCAACTGTTGCTGAGAAAGCCTCTGCAGCAAAGTATTAGCTCTTTGTTATTGAGATATTACTGTCTGAGGCTTCACTGCTTTCAACTCCCCATCGTTATCTTTACAGACTTCCACTGCACTTTAAATAGGTTCCCAAGTTCAATTTTTTGCCTTCGGCCATAAATTTAACATACTAAATATTTTCATCTGCTGCAGAACGCACCACGCTGTGGAACTTGTTACTTTATGGAAAATAAATACAGCTTGAAAACAGGACACACTTTTGAAAATATTTTTTTAGAAATATAATCTTTTTCACCCTAAAAATGTCAAAATCTGCATTTTTGTTTTCCAGTATCTGAGCTTATGAACATTTTTATAGCCTTGCTTATACTATCATCTAATCTATCATATCTAAACCTAATACATAAAAACCTAACACGTTTTAATCAATATGCTGATATAAATTTAATTTACTTATTTGCTGTTAGAAGATACAATACATTTAAATTTTTTCAGGCTTTCATTTAATAGACCTTTTTTTTATATGATTACATTTATCTACCAGTGTTCATAACTAAATAATACATGAATGTCTTTTCTCTTGTGGTTAAGTACACTTTTATATTATCTCTAGTATCTTGTACTTGTTTCTATTTGCCAAAAGACCCCAGAAAAAATGTGGATTTCCATGCAAAATTTTATACAGAGCTAAGTAATCCTATATTGTACAAGTTGTTATAATGTAGAATTTAGTTCTTTGATCAAATCAACAGAGCCTTTACTTAATTTAGAGTGACACTGGGAGTCTTGACTTTGCTGGCAATTGTAGCGGCTTTTAATCTTTTTGCATTAGCTAAAAATCTGCTGAGGACTCTGTACCTCTCGCAGCTGAGCTTCCTTAGATTTATGAAGACAGAGGCAGAACAGGCAAGAAAGAACATGCCTGTACCTAATGGCTAGGGAACTTCACTAAGGGATTTTACATGAAACAGTAGCTGGATAAAAAACAGTGATAAAAACATAGAATCACAGAATAATTTAGCTTTGAAGATACTTCTGGAGGTCATCTCGTCCAACCCCCGCTCAAAGCAGGGTGAACTTCAAAGTGAAATCCAACCTCAAGTTAGATCAGGTAGCACAGGGTCACAACCAGCTGAGGTATGAGCATCTCCACAGAGGGAGATGCTCCCGGGTGTAGGCACCAGGCAGCCCCTGCCCAGTTCAGTACCCTACAGAGGTCCTGTTTTTTGCTCAGTTTCCTACCAGCCCCGTGATTCCCAGCTGTGCATCGCTGCAGTTTCTACAGGGACCTACAGGCCGGAGTGAGATGAGGGTACTTGCCTGAAATGTGGGAATGTGGTTTCAAATCCCCTCAGGCAGAGGAAGCCTCAAACCCTTCCTTGAATGGTGGTCCATCTGCTGTGGCCAGAAATGCCGCCGACCACAGGCTTTCTTGTATTATTGATTCAAGTCCTGTGTCTGTTGCTGAGTGCATACGGATGCTGCTTCATCCCCTTCCAGCAGCTGTACCCCCCAGGGGAGAGCTCCAGCCCCAGCCCTGTCCCTGTCGCCATGCAGGGCCCCATGTAGGCCACTGCTGCTTCTCCTTGTGGGCTTTGTGTCTTGCTTTGCCAGTGGGTCTCAGCAGGGGCTTGCTCTGGTTTGGGAGAGGCGAAAGGCACTGACTCAGAGAGGGCTGCTCCTTTCTCTTGCTCAGCCGAAAAGGTGCCCCCTGGTCTTAATCACCAAGGGAGAGGGCTCAGCCAGCAGCAGGGATGCTTTAAGACAAAAGGGCTTCAGCTGCTGGGTTTGGGGCTGGAATATTCAGCTCGTGGTGCCAGATGGAGACAGTCCTGCCCTCCAAGCAGCAGAGACAGCAGGGTCCTGTCCTTGGCCCTGGGGCAGTTCTGGAGAACAGTGCTGTGCACATGGAGGGACCAGACATCTCCTTACAACCCTCCACCTTGATCTGCTCATAGCATGTCCACCTCTGGGGGTAAAGATCAGCCAGCAGCTTCCACCCCTGCTCCAGCAGCAGGGCCAGAGTATCACAGCCACCTCCTCAGCCCAGCAGACTCACATGGCAGCAGGGCTTTAATTAAGGAGATGAAGACAGAATGAGTTTGGTCCCCTCAACCATATTCTCAACAGGCAACACTTACTGGGCCACCAGGGTAATCCCATTAACTTCAAGAGATCTCACATTTGAACAGGACTGACCCTGCTGTGAGCTCTGTTCCCATCATTGCTATATGGAGTTCAGCTTTCAGCATCTGGTGGGACCAAACTGACCCCATCACCCTTGTTTCTAAGGCTAGAACAGCCTTGGTGCCACTGAGAAGTCTCATAAATTGGCCAAGGAGCCTCCATCCCTCTTGCTGCATGAAGTGTGGAAGCTGTGAGTGAAGGTGATGAACCTTGGACCAGGCACACGCAAAAGATCATTATCCTTTGAAATGTTATTACTCTGTAAAATATTATTTAACCACAAGCTCTCAAAAAGTCTAGCACATTATGTCACCTTTACTTCTACAGGTTGCTCTGCTTGAGTTACTACTTGACTCAGAGAGCAAGTCTTTAAAAAACAAATTCACAAAAATAGCTTCCAAATGGCCCATGAAAAGATGTATCTATTTCAATGTCCATTTAATGCACTCATTAAGATACCCATACCTTTCACCTGTCATTCAGGGTCTCGGGGTCACACTTTTGGCATGAATACTGTCTAGAAACCAGTGGGATTACTGATTATGCATTTAAAAAAAAAAAGGATAAGAAGAAAGTCAATGGAGGAAACAGGTTCAGTAACAGACTTGCAGAATGGGCAGAAAGCAAAATATTTGTAATTCACAAGCTTGAACGCCAGGTAGTCTTGTGTCTTACCTGGTGCTGGCAGTGGCATTTGCTGGTCTGACCTTCCCTCCACAAATCTGCAGCAGCCAAGGCTGGAGCACCAACACAACTCTTTTTTTGCCCTACATTTTTCCAATGTTTTCCACAAGGAGCTGAGGGACCACAACTGTCCCCACAATGACTTGTAAATGCCATGTACAGGGTCTTCCCACCAGTCCCACAGAAGCTCTAGTCCCACACCCTACCTCTGCAAGATGCAACAGTCAGGTTTTGGCTTGGCCAACCTGACATCTTCCCTTGCAGCTCAGGTTTTGTCCCACAGCATTTAGTTAGAGATCAGGCATAGATAGACCTCTCCAAAGGCACATCCAGGATCAGGTCCATGTCCTGCTCCTGCAGTCACCTGCTTTGATTATCAACAATATTGTGATAGTGGTGGAGAACAAGAGTTCAGGTAGGAAGAGGCAAAATAGATGGTTCCCACAGCTGCTCCAAGGTCAGAAAACACAACTAAACATACAGTGTGCTCCCTCCAAGAAGAGGGTCCCACAAGGGTAAAGGTATACAAGTGTTTTAAAAGTATATTACAGAACTATACATCATATTCTATATTAAAATATTGCATTATAGTTTTATATGTTATTTATATGTAAATATGCATTTATTTGACTCCATGCCTGTATGGTTGATCAGAGATGGGCAGATTTGCTTTTTGGCTCCTTGGGCATCATTAAGACCCCTGCTTTTTTATTTTCTGTTTCTTTCATCTTCTTGTGTGGAGACGTTGGGATTCCCCATAGGGAGGAAATCAGTGACACAAAATGAGTGGTTTTCTGTATATAAATGGGATTATTTATACTTTAACTTATAACAGTGGCAGCTGAAATAGTATTGAGGTGATCCCTGTCTAAGGAGTTGGGGCAGGCAAGGCAATGCCCAGTCCCATGAGGCCTCTTTGTGGGAACAAAGAAAGAGAGCCCCTTCACCCTGGTTCCCCAGAGAAAACCCACAGCTCCACAAATCCCTTCCAAGCATGTGCAGTGGTCACGATAGCGCCATCTGGTACCTTTGGCCATCAGGTTATAGTGCCACGGCACCATATTTATTACGCAGGGGACAACTTCCTTTCCAGAAACTGGACTTTTGTTCTCCATACTCTTTTCAGCCATAAAATCAATAGCTTCTGTTCTTCAGCAGAATAAAAAGCATTGGACATGACAGAGTCTTTCATAACCACTCCTTCCATACTCCCACAATGTTGCTGGTGTTATCCAGTGTCCTACTATTCCCACAATTCAGTAAATTTGTGTTTACATTCCTTCTTTTCAGGCATTTGTCAGGTATTTGGAACATAAGGCACTACCTACCAAGGGCTAGCAGAGCTCTCAGAGCCCAGTTAGGAAATGAAGTATTTTTCTGGCTTTCTTAGTGGCTTGCTGTTCCTTGGAGGCAATGTGTTTCTGAACTAACACACACTTCTTCAGGTCAGGGATCACACCCTGATCGTGCTCCACTGCTTTTTCCACCACCACTAATGCAATATCTCCAAAGAAAAATCTTGCACTTAAGATAAGGTTTTGTGGCAAGCCAACCACTTTGCTACCCCGCTTGGCTGGCAGATATAAAAGTCTCAAAACAAGCACTAAAAGTGAAAAAAAATCAGCCCAGCACAATTGTGAAGCACAGGTGCCCAAACCATGCACTGTTCCCTCTGCCTCATCTTTCTATTCCTTGTTGCATGAGAAAACAATCAGTGCTAGGAAAGAACTTTTTCAAACTTCAGTTTTGAGGATTCCCAGGCTCTTGGCTGGTTTGAGGCAGTGCTGAGGTACAGCATAAACATGTGAGCCCAGAAAACCTCCCGTGCTCCATGTATTTCACTGTAACCAAAGAAGATATTATATCCATGGATTCCTCTTCTCCACCAGCTCAGAGAGAGATGCTTGCTCACAGCTCTCCCCAGGCAACTGCCTTTCCTTGGCTCCTTGCCCACGCCTGCACACCACACTGGCCATGCTGGTGATGAAGGTGCTCCATGTGGTCCTTTCACCACATCCTGCAAACACCTTCTGATCTTTTGTTCTGAAACAGTCAGCATATGGCCACAGAGCTACTGGAGTCCCAAGCAAGATGCACCTTTCCCCATGCAGGTCAGCTCCAGACTTTACTGAAACTTGTGGCCTTTGGCCAGCTCTCTCCATGTGGTTGGGTTGTTCTGTTGCAGCAAATTCATGGGCACTTCCACTGAGTTGTATTCACTCTATACCATCCTTACAAACTCATTGTACAAGGATGCCTAATATTACAAAGCCATCATTATGATTAAATATATTAAATACTACATTAAATGAATACCAAAATGTTACATTAATTAAATACATTAAATACTGACTACTTGCTAAGTTATTTTGACACACCACCAGGAAAAACTGAAACTGAGCTGGGTTCCCTTAGCTGAACAATGCACATTTTGAGATCTGTCTTCTCTGCTGTTTTTACCATTTATTTAATTAGAGCCTGATTCCCAGGGTAGAAAGATTTGCAAGGAATCAGCCAGCAAGTAATGCCAAGCTGAAGAGTTTCCCATCTGATTATGTATGCTGGATGCAGTCAAGGAGCAGGGACATTCTTTATGACCAATTTGTCATCTCTATGTTGTTGGGATGCACTGATCACCTGAAGACCCAGCTCACTGCATGCACGGTGCAGGTCAGTGACCCTGATTTAGGGCTACTCTGGCCTGTTGTTGAGACAAATCCTCAGATGGAAATCAGTGGCTTCTTCCCACAGCTGTGGTTTTGTCCCATGCTGAGCCATCCCTGGACAAGAGGCTACATCTGTTCTAGAAAACTAAACATAGCTGAGGCAGAGCTCCAGCACCAGCTCATGGTGGTCCATGTCAGCCATTGTCAGCACAGGGCTGGCTGGGCTCCTCACCCTGCCCCAGGCCTGGCAGCTTTTCCCTTCTCTGACTGTGCTGTGAACAAGGGTAGAATTCATGAGGCTTAATGTGAAAATGGTACTTGTAAATTATGGAGAGTTTCATTTTGTGAACTTTAATTTTGAAGCAGTAAGACATTCACTGGACTTCGTATGGATGCGTGCCCAAATGCCTTCTAGTTGTCTTTTTTATTAAGTAATTCTTCCTTGTAAGTGTCTCAGCAATATAACATGCAAGATGAAGTGTGCATTCTTTCTGGCTGCAGTAGAAGCAAGCCACCACTGCAGAAAAACTCCTTGGGTGTCTGTTTTTCTCAACTTATTTTTTAAGACTGATGAAATAAGCTTCACATTCATTGTTCATCAGTAGGTAAGGCAATCTTTTTATAGTATGTAGTGTTCAAGTGCATTTATGCTTTAAAATGAGATCACTTATTCGTTGTATTTTGCCTGTAAAATAAACGTAGCTTTGCAACATTTAAATGATCCATGCAGAATGGTACACAGCACCAGCAGTGTCAAAACCCAGGGCAAATTGCACTCCAGCAATGATTAATAACAGCAATTATCTGACACCTCTGTTTGGCTTAATGTATCGAAAGACCCAGCAAAGTCAACAGAAAGACTCACTTTTATTTCAGGCATGCTGCAGTTCTCTATACAGTTCCTCCTGTTGTGAGATCGAGTGCCTCACAGTGCTTTAAAACCCCTGTCCCAAAGTACTTTTCTGCTCTTGGTGGGGCTGCTATCTCCATTTCACTGACAATACTTGGACGCGTGACCGGGTTGAGGTCTAAGAGCTAAGACACATAAAACCCGTGGTTTGATGCCAAAATACCAAGCATGGTCCACCTATTTTTTAGGTTTTGTCTTCTGGAAGTGGAATGCAGAGCCAGCAGTGGGTAACCAGCCCAGTCCTCTGCAATGTGTTGGGCTGGAAGGGCACTGCAGGGCAGACCCTGAACTTTCAGCACTTTCTGCTGCTGTTGGTCAGTGGGGAAAAATGGAGATAAAACCATCTCTGTAAACCCATTCTTCTCCCCACATAATCATCATGCCAGGTGCACCTTACCAGCACCCTTTCCTGCAGGAATGGCTGCTGGGAGGAACGTCAAAGTTCAGGACCATCCAGTCCCAACCGGGCCTCCTCTCACCCACCCCCCACCACGGGGCAGGGAGGAGGAAATCCACAAAAAGGCTTCTTAGTTGAGGCAAGGATAGGCAGATCCTCACTCCCCAGATATGTTAAGAGGCAAAACAAACAAACACAACTGGAGAAATAAACATTAATATATCAGGAGAAAGAGAAAACATCACCAGGTCAGCTCACCACACATTGATTCTTCTGCTCTCCCTCCTCAAGGGGAGGGCTCCTCACAGTCTTCCCCCACTCCTACAGAGAGAGAGAGAAAGAGAGGGTCCTTCTCACAGGAGACAATCCTTCAAGAACCCCTCTGACATCAGTCCCTCAGGCACAGACTGCTCCAGCCCGGGCTGCCCACCGAGTCACGGCTTCCCTAGGAGTAGTCATCCCCCATGGCATGGGGTCCTTCATGGCTGCAGATCCACATCTGACCCTTTCTGAAGCCCTGCACAGGCTGTCACACCTGTGACACTCCCTGGCTGCATCATGATCCTTCAGGGGATACAAATACACATCTGTCCCACCATGCTCCTCCAGGGGTGGCTCCACTGTCCATAGGTTGCAGAGGGACAGCTGCCATCTCACCACAGGCTGTGGGGAAACCTCTGCTGAGACATCTTCTCTCTCTCCTTCCTCACAGACCTCGGTGTCTTTGCTCTAACATTTTAGCATTGGCCTCTTCTCCTTTCCTGTCCTCTGCAAGGTTGTTGGTTGGTTTTTTTTTTGTTATTGTTGTTGTTGGTTTTGGGTTTTGGTCTTTTTTTCCAGTTTCATTTCCCCTTTCTTGAGTATGCTCCTCACAGACATGCATCCACCTTCCCATATCTACTCAGTCTTGACCAGAGAGGGGCCAGAATTAGAGCGGGGGGGGGCTTCAGCAGCTTTTCACAGGAATCACCCCCATGCTACCCCCCCCCTTCCAAAACACCCTTGCACTAACCCAAGACAAGGAACAAGAAGGAAAATCTGTCCGTAAAATACAATCTTAAGCATGATTTAGCCTCCCTGTATTTCCTAAATTCAAAGCCTGTGGAAAAGCCAGGTTTAGCTTAGAAAAAACACTGAGAAGGTGCTCTTGGGGATTGTGGTCAATGGACAGATCAGTGATCTCTCCCCCAAAAACCTACTGACTTAGAGTTGCTCTCTGCCTGCAAGGACTCAGATCCCAGCATTTTCCAAAGAAAGACAAGCAACCTCAGCCTCTCGTGCCAAAACAGCTCCACTTGGCAAGGAGTCATTAAAGATCGTCTGCACTGCAGGGAGAGTGTGAGCAAGAGCCTTGCAAACTCTGAATTCAAACAATTTCCCAGAGGGGAACACTGTGGGTCTCATTCTTGCTCCAACTTCTATTTGTATAGTCCCTGAAATGACTATTTAACATACAACAATTAACTTGGTGGTCATCAGAGCACCACTTGGATCCTCCTACTCTGGCCAAACTCCTGCAGAGCACAACACCAGAACTGGCTCAACAACCTGGGGCTGTGTAGCTGGAAGAGGTGCTGAGCTGTTGAAGGCTACACAGTGGAAGTGTTCCTTGACAGGCAAGTGCTGAGTTTCAGGTGCCGCAGGGCTAGGCAGCTGTCAAACATGGGAGTCACAGTTTTGGACCTAGTCCCAGAGGTCCTTACAAAGAATTAACAATGCCCTGAGCTCCTTGACACTGGGATTTCAAGCTCAATGCAGGGATTTAGGGAAGCAACTATGCTCTCCTGGACACAGCCAAGCACTGTACTGGCCATCAATGCATGAGCCCCTCCATTGCTGCCATCTTGTCCCAAGCCTCTGCCTGACCCTGGTTTCTCAAGTCAATCCCAGTTCCTCAGCCCCAACTCCGCCACCATTTCCATGCCTGTTTGAAGAAAGCCACACAGCAATAACAAGTGGAGGAAACCCTAAGCAAAGCCCATCCTCCACATTTGGGGGACCTCTGTTATCAGACTGACCATCCCACCCTTGCTGCCCCAATCTACCATGGCAGCCAGGGAGGGATCTCCCACCTCTTCCAGCCCATGCTGAAGCTCAGGTCCAAGGGCCTGACAAGAAGAAGAAGTCATTGACCATACAGGTACCTCTAGTAGCAATGGATGGACTCCCTACCCCAGATGACAATTACCATAGTGCTGCCATTACCATAGTGTTGGTTCTATGGAATTCATGACACAATGTGCACCTGCAAGGACTGCCTGGTTAATGCATTGGTCTAAATGATTTATTACATCATTTTAACAAGAGCTGAACACTTTATTAAATCTTCTCTGTCAATACAATGACCCTTAGGGGTGTTTGCTCCTTAACAGAAAAGTGAGTCTGAAAAATAAACAGAGTTAAAATTCATGTTGTCTTGCATATTTTTTGTCAGTTTTGATACAATGTTTCAGCAGGGATGGGGGGTGACAGAGGGATGACACCAGTGGGAAGCCAAGAGAGACTCAGCTGTTGGATACCAGTTACTGAAACCCCTGCCCGGGTGCTCTCACCATTTTGTCACCCCTTGTTTATTATCTGCTTCACCTCCTGCTGTCCCTTGAACATGGGTCTCAAAGGGCTGCTGTGATCCTGGCTTGGAGAAAAAAAATTTTTTGAGGTTTTTTTTCCTAAAGCATATTTGGTGGCATAACTCTTTTGGAGGAAAAGGTGCTGAAGAGTCCATAGTTGGCTGTCCTCTTTAGTCTGTTTTGTGAGTCTGAAAGAAGAAGTATCTAAAAAGGACATCAGAAACCAGGCACAAAAGGTAGAAGAATATCCCAGGACAGCAGCAGATCAGTTTTAAGGAGTGCTGGAAGAAAATGGAAGATGTAGATAACAAGAGGACGGGGGGGGTTTTGGTGCAAGAAAGATTGTTTCTATTGTGGACTCACTGCTGAATGTGTTCAAATGGTTCAATGTGAAACACATGACTCTGGAGGTATATTCACCTTCATACACTCCTTTGATCCTTTTCAAGGATTTTGAAAGCCAAGAATTGTCTCCCCTCATCCCTGTGTGCCAGGAGAGATGTGACTCAGCTAAAAGCCAAGATGGGAACTCAGCAATCAATTCCTAGCTTGTCTTTACACTTTTCTCTTAAACAAGTGGAGAACAAGGCTGTTTCATGACTGGAGCTCCTACCCCAGGACTGATGTGAGTAAAGTGCTCACATTTATTGCACCTCGTCCTTCCCATGCCATGTGAGACTGCTGTTCCTAGCACAGGCAGTCCAGCCAGAGCAGAGTCCAAGTAAGATAAAAAAGAAAGCTTTTGGCAGGACACTCCTGGTGGGGTTCTTCACTTATTTAAATGCACTCCTCCTCTGGACACAAAACAGGCAGATACTTAGTCCTTGAAATTGGGCAAAAGGAGGTTCACCTCTTCCTTGGGATTTGGGCAGGGAGGACGTGCTGTGGGTGCTCTAGAGATGGCATTCACCAGCCTGGTCTTTGAGGGCAGCCTGACATGCCTGTGGCCTGAACTGAAGCAAGAGGTTGTCTCCTGATGCTCAGGTTTTATTCTGGGAGGGTAGCCAATGGGTGTGCTCCTGCTGGTGCATTGTGGATGCATTTTTGGAATATGCCAAGGGCCTTCCATAGCTCTGCTCATTTCTTCTCCTGTTGGTTTTAGTTTTCCTTTTTTAATGTTGGTGGGTTTTTTCTGGTTGGTTGATTGGTTGGTTGGGGTTTTTTGGTTGGGGTTTTTTTGGGTGTGTGGGGGTATTTCAGGGTTTTATTCTCCTCCCTTCTACTCTTTTTTTCATGTTTCTAACTATAGAAAAAATCTTAATCTTGCAAAAGAAGCTGAAAACTGAAGCAGGGAAATGATGGAAAGGAGAAAGCCCCAAGAAAAATCAAGGCAATAATGAAGACTAGATTGAGTAAGAAACCATGACCAAGGAAAAGTCTTTATACCCGAGTTACACCTGAAGTTCACAGCTGCATCGCCTCTGCATCAGGGAAGGGGGAAGCATGGTTTCCCCATCCAGGAGGCAGTGGCAGTGTGGCTGGCCATTGCAGCAGAGGAAGAGCCAGATCTGGTGCTGAGTGTCCCCAGGACACAGCCTGTCACCACCACCACCTCGGGGAGACCAGTGAGGCCGAGAGGTGCCTGACCCAGAAGCAGAATTACCTGACACCCCCCAGAAGGGGGAAAAGGGACAGAGGAGAAAGGCTTGTCCATGAGAAGATAGAAATAGGTCACTTTTCCTAACGTTTCTGCTCCTGCATTAGTATCTAGTGAAAAACACCAGGTTACACCAGGCGCTCACCTTTTTGTCACTAATAGCAACAGAAAAAAAAGCAAATTATTGGGGTTTGCTTTTAAACCGGATGGGGTCCTTTTACACTGCACATTTTTGACAAGTCAGGAAAACATAGCTTTTATCTGAT
The DNA here is from genome assembly GCF_003957555.1 of Calypte anna. NCBI lineage: Eukaryota > Metazoa > Chordata > Aves > Apodiformes > Trochilidae > Calypte > Calypte anna. The sequence goes on from NC_044245.1 coordinate 128,487,288, forward strand.
GAACACCCTCTGCCCCCCTCACCCTGTGTGCCGTGCATACCTTCTGACTCCCAGACAGCTCACAGATACCTGCACAAAGATGAAGGTAAAATAGTCATTACTGACATGGCTAGGGGGCATTTAATGTAAAGTGCATTCCCTGGGTTTTGGCTTATGGTTTGTAAAGGAGTGCAGAACACTTTCATCTCCCCTTTCAGCCCATCTGTGGCTTCAGCTGACAGGACAAAATGTGGTGCAACAGAGACAGACAATAAACTATTGTACAGTGGAACAGGAAGCAGCAGGTAATGTTTAGAGGAATTAAATTATTTTTGGATCTGATACTGATAATCAGTTTAAGCAAGGGGTATCCAGTGCAAATTTATCCAACATTTTTAAAAGGCTGAGAGCACTCAAGAAGCAGATAAGTTAAAGTGCAGTATAAATGAACTATTCATGAACTCCAGGAATACCTTGCCTGCATACAAAGCACGTGAGAACAGAGCTTGTTGCCTGTCATCCTGGACTTTTTTTAATTAACAGTTGTGATCCATTCTCATGCAGTACGTTTGATAATGGAGAGAGAGCTTTAAGCCTTTTGCAGAGGAACAGAGAGCATATTAACACAAAATTCTTGGAAATACAGAAAAGTACTGGATATCATTCCATCTTCAGATACCTGAATTTCATCTATATGATAATGTGAAACTTTCACATGATATTCATCTATTAAAAACCAAGGCACTGGAAGTCAGATGCTATTTAAAACAGCATCCAAAGCAACGCTTATTAAATTAATCTAAGTTTTGTGGCTTCCCAGATGTTTGTGGACTGGTTCCCATCCAAAGCCATGCTACTTTTCAAGTGTGGCCATTATAGTGATGCAAACAAGTAGAGAGACAGGAGCTCCCATCACCTGTTCTTGGAAAAAAAAAACAAAACTGAAGTGACAGGAATGCTGATCAGTGCAGCTCTGCTCCCATGGTGTATGTTTACTTAGGAAATACGTGGATCTGCTGCCTTCTATGCAGTTCTGCTTGGCAGGACCCCTCTTCTCCAAGGCTGTGCTGGGGACTGTCATGAGCCAGGCAGCCGGAGGGGAAGCAGTATTGACACTTTCTTTCCAAAGGGGCAGGGAAAAAGAAAGAAAGCAGGCTCCCCCCTTATCTGGTAGAAGCAATAAAGTGCTTTCTACAGCTGTCAGGATGACCCGACCCAGGGAGATCTACTAGACAGCATCAGCTCAACCCTGTTTTCTGTCCCAAATCCAAACAGTTGACACATTGAAACCTTGCTGCCAGAGCCTGCATCAGCCCAAGTCTCCCTGGGGGCTGGTCTAATCCTGCAAGGTGCTGAGCACCCCTGAGCAGAAGCCCAGAGACCTTTGTCCTAACAGCAAAATGTATTAGATATTATTGTTTGCAGTCAGCAGGACACAAAATGAACTTTTCCTTCCCTTGCCCCTCTTTCCACTGTCAATCTGCAGTGTTTGCATTTGGTGTACATCTGTTTGCTGCAGGAGGTGCTGATGGGAGGTTCCTGTCATCTGCCCAAGGCAAAGCATTAACCTGGAACTACTTTGCCAGGCACTAGCTGAGAGAGGAGCAGGTCCTGCATCTATTCCTCAGGTAGCTTCAAACAGCTATTGCAAATAAGGGGAATGTTTCTTTATGTGTGCTCTTTGCAGCTGGCCTGCCTCTAAATTACTATCAGTACATGCACGTGAAGGAAGTTTTTCAGAAACCTGCTTGCATGGTTGAGGAACCAGAGAAATGAGGGGAAATCAAGGGGGAATTCTGAACAGCCATAGCCTGAAACCAAAGATTGGTTTTGGTTTGTTTGGGGTTTTTTTAGAATGAGGAGAAAAACTAAAAAACTAGAAAAACTAAATTATTTTCTGAGGATCTGTTTTGCTGTGTCTGGAGACATCCAAGTGTAAGACAAAGAGTTTTAATTCCACTTCAAGTGAAAATCTTAACTCCAACTTAACTCAACATGGAGCTGCTACCAACATCTTCATTTTATAACATGTAAAGCACACATGCAACCACAGAGCTATTAATTTCCATGCACAGAGACTTTTGAAGGCACAACACCAGCTGCTTAAATATGTCTATAATTATTCACGCATTAACACCTACTGAATTAGCAGCATTAGCACCTACTGAATCATCTTGTACACATTTAAATAAATTAAGGCTGGGATTCAGTGGCTCTGGCCCAGGAGGGTGTTGTTGCTGGGCTTGAGGATGCTTGACCTGCCAGATCTGCAAAGCAAGGGAAAGAGGTTACAAATGCCTTTTTAAAAAATGCCTGTCCTCAAATCGGCAGCAGTGGTGCAACCCTTCAGATGACAGCAGTTGGTACTGGAATCTGTTCCTTCTGATTCCTTGGTTTTGTTTCAGCTGAGGAAGATTCTTGTTGCCTTTTTTTTTTTTTTTTTCACTCTGCACACTTCTTACGAGGCCCCATTAGGAAACACACATTTCTCCATGTCTCAGCTTATTTTCTGTGGAAATATTTCAAAACTCACGCAGCTCTTGTTCAGCCCCATGCAATTGAAAAAAGTTCAAAGTTGGGTAGGGCACTAAGTCAGCAGACATTAATAACATTACCTTGTAACCATTCAAAACCTGCCATTTGTTAAGTCTGTCCCTTTCTCATTCCAGCAGGCATAAATCATGTGTATAAATGAGCTCCTACCCACAAAGGAGAACAGATTTTAACATCTAAGGCCATGCTGTCACCATCAGGAATTCTTTTTTTTTTTTCCCCACTGTTTTTTCATGCAGCTTCTGCATGAAAACCACATCCCTGCTCAGCCCTTGATCCTACATACACATCCAGCACAGCAGAAGCATCCTGCACATCCCTCCATTAACACTGGCATTAGCTGGGTGGGGAAAAGAGGCTGCCTGAGGGAGGGCAGTGGGCATCCCTTCTCCCCCAGTGATGGTGGTGCTCTGGAGGGACCATCCTCCCTCATGGCCTCTCCTGCTTTTGGCAACTGCTCTTCCAGCACTGAAACCTCTGTGTCCAGTGGTCTCCTTCTTCAAAAGTCCTCTCAATACTGAAGAGAAAGCAAATCCTCCCATCACCACACACAACTGTCATAAGGCTGAGGGTTGCAGGTCACAGGAGAGGTTCCCACCCATCAGGCAGCCCCATTTCCTTTCCCTCACCCCTATGCTGCAAGTACCTCCTCACCCCTCTCCTCCTACAAGACAGGAGACAGTAGACTGACCCCACTCAGTGAAACACAAGAAATTTTACTTCAAACCTAAACGAAAACCTTCTTTACCATGACAGTGATCAGGCACATGCTAACCAGAAAGGTTGTGGAGTCTCAGTGCTTGCAAACACTCAAAGCCTGAATGGCCAGAGGTTCAGGAAACCTGCTTCAGCAGGATGAACAGGGGCTTGAACAGGAGATGGATGAGATGATTTCAGAGGTGCCTGCCAGCCTCAGGTATTTTGTCATACTGTGACTCTGTGACTGTGCCTCCCAGCTACTCTCAGCCACAGTGTTCTTTCCTCCTAGCTCTAATGCAACATTTCATCTCTGGTCTGAACGATCCTGTTGTGGCCAAAAAATGTCTTCTACTGTGCTCTGAGGCAAGAGCCCTGAGACCACATTCTCCTTGGGCAGGGTTGCCTCTTGTCCTGCAGATCATGGGAAGAAAAAAGGCATCCTTCCCTCTTTTATGCATGTCTATAAACCAACCCCTTTTTCACCTCTGGTGCCTACAAACCGAGCCTGGACAGCAGGCATCAGAAGGGCCTGGTGCCTGGGGCTGTGCTACAACTCTGCAGCACCCCCTTGGAGCAGCAGATACAACAGATTGTAGGCAATCACAGCAAGTGCTGTCCCTAACCACAGACTACCTACCTGGAGAAATCATCCTGATTAGGAAATCACAGCTTGCTGGGACAAACCATTGCAAAGCAGCTCCTCAGAGCCTTCTCAAGTCTTTTATACACGGGCAGGTCTGAATCATTCTGGCTGGCCACTTGCAAGCCACTTCAAACTACCATTTTTTTTTTCCTAGTCTCAGCTGTGAATTTGGAGATCTGTATTTGATCTAATCTACAAAAACATCTAAGGATTTTTTTTTTTTTTAGGAAGAGTGGACTCTTCCTCCTTAGAGATTTTTTTTATACCACTAGAGCTAAGCAAGATGACTCCTCAGGACTCCAGCTTATGAATAAATTAAGAAAGTGCTGAAAAAGATCTTATTTTCACAGTAAAACCCAGGAACTATATAAACACTGTGACCTGCAATGTCTCACCCAGAGCCATAATGGACCCTCTAGTGTTCTCACTTCATTGTGTTTCTGCTGGCAAGTACCAAACCAGTTACAAGATTCAGTTACAAGTTGCTTGGACTCCTTCCTTTTAGTGGAACATTTCTTGTGGCATAGAACAGTCAGGTTACCAAAAGCCTCAGCAAAGCCTTTGCAGACTTAAATGATGCACCTGGGCACCCCAAAAGGGGGTAACGATTTGTAGTTTCTGCCTGAAACAATTTCCTATCTAAACTTGCCCCTTTGGCTTTTTGGGAAACTACCAGACACTGTTGTCATTTTTTACAAAGCCTCCAGCTCATGTTTTATTCCCTTTTTTAAATTCCTTCTCTGACATCTTCAGCTGCTTCAAGTCTTAATTCCAACCACAAAGTTCACAGGTCTTGTTTTTAATCTTGTCTGTGATTTCTTGAGGTCTTTTCTTAGCTCCAGTCAAGCCATTTTGGTATCTCCATCATTTGGTTCCTCTCAGTTCAGTGAAACCATCAGCTCACAACCTTTTTGCCAGGCTTGCTTTTCTGCCTAACCCTGAGACTGTGCTTCCAAACTCAGGCAGCGCTGGGAATTCTCCTGTTCCTGTCTGTTACGAAAAGTAGATAGCAGAATTTGGGATTTCACTGATGTAATCCTATTCACTTACAAAAATTAAATGGTGAAACATGTTCTGCAAACACACCTGGACCCAAAGTAGCAAGATATGATTCCTTACCTATTCCTATTCCACATTCCCAGTCAGTACTCTACTCCAATCTTTCTCAGGATTACATTAATAATGGTTTCTTCTGGTATTTAGCTGAATTTTTGCCTAATTTTCTGATGATATGGCTTCATTTTTCATGTCATGGATCCACCACAGTCGCTGGTTACCAGTCCCCAGTGAAACCCCTCTGCCCAAACAGCTTCTCTCCCAGCAGCCCTGCCTGCTGTCCACCATTTCATCAATGGATTTATTTTGTTTCCCTTGACCTATATCTACCATGAGCTTCACCATTTCTTAGAAGTAGTATATAGGATGTTGGTTTGTGTTATGAGTAAGCCTAGGAAATGTCTCTGGGTGAGCAGTGCCTTTGTCATTAAAAAGCTGTTCCCAACACGCTCTTTTCTCCACATCAAAAAGGAAGAACTGGAGGATACTCTTACCCAAAGGTAGCAGTGGCCTCATAGCCTTTTCTCAGCCATCTTGGTGGATTTTCTATTCCCATTTCTTTTCTCAAGTTCTTGGGTCCTTGAAGTGAAAACAATCTGTGGCGAGAAGTAACTGTGACAAGGGATGTAGATTCACTGTAGTCACTGTTTGTAGTGTCCATGCCACTTTCAAGGAAATCTTGTATCCTGGATTTTGCAGTCACAGACCAGCCTGTCCCCAGGCAAGGCTGGGCAGAGGTACAATGGGGACAATGCTCCCTTCTCAGGGTCAGACTATCTGGCAACAAGGTAACCTGGGCACCTTTCATGAAGAGACACTACTGCTGGGCTACCCTGTGCCCACCACCCTCAAGGGTCATCTAATGGTCATTTAATGCTGCTTCTCATGACCAGCAGCAGAGTTTGGGCTTGCTTGAGCCTACCTTGGGCAGCAGCACCACCTCCAAGCTCTTCAGTCAGGATCTTTTAATGCAGCTCTGGAGTCTCACATCAGGCACTGCCCTCCACATTCTCCTACTCCCTCTCACCAAGGTGATACCTCAAATCCCTACACTTATCCCTATCACTCCTCCTAAAAGCTAGGAGCACATCAACTCACCCCTCATCATTCTCACCCCTCATCATTCTCACCCCTCATCTCCCGACAACTGCACTTCTTTGCTTTAGCTTCTGAACTCAAAATATCCTTCTCCTCAGCCTGGTACATAAATACCTACAAAAATCGAGGCAGCATCATCAGCTCTGGACTCTTTCAAGGCACAAGCTTTCACTGGAGATAAACGACACCTGCCCCACAGCATCTGCAAGGGCCTGTATCAGAGCTAGCAGCACCCATTGCCCCTACCTTTAGATATGCTGCTTTGAAGTGCTTTGGGGTCAGCTAGGTGCCTCGTTGGGACCTCCTGCTTCCCAGCAACCCATTTGTAAATCTGTATAAGATAAATATACTCCCAGAGGCAGATGTGCATGGCTTTTACAATAGCTGCATTTTTGCTTTACCTTATAACCTGTTCCTACTATCCCAAAGGATTAAAAGTTGACTGCTACTGTCCTGGGAAAAACAAAAGTTGACTGCAGACTGGTTACAACCCAGTTTTTCTTTTTTTCTGAGCCACCAGATGCATGCAGATCTGAAATAACCCTCATCCACCCATGCAGGCACACACATACACACCCAGAGCAGAGACCAGGCAGACTGATAAAAAGCTCTGTAGAAATATTTCTTTTAAAATAGAAGCTGTAGCTCAGCTCCACACTTAGAGGATGGTTGCCTGTGCTGCTTCCCTGCAGGGGCCCGTGAAAGGCTGCCCATAGCAGCAGAGTAGGCTGAACCTGGTGGTTCCTGCAGGGTTGGAAGGACTCAGCACAGTGCTTCTCACAGCCAGGCAGCACCACCACTCCATGTTGACATTGGCAGGGCTGCCAGGGTCCCTCAGAAGGCAGCTGGTGACATCATGCAGCCTTCATCCTTCCACAGTGAGCCACATCAAAAGCAATTTGATCACTGCCCAGAGGAGGGGACGCTCTGTAACACACAAGGAATCACATTCTGAAGTCCTTGGAGGTCAGACCCAGCTCCTGGCAAACTCGAAGGAGGAAGATGATGTGAATGACAACCCTTTACAGCAGAACCCAGAGAGACTGTATGTAATTCTGATGATGCACTAGTGCTCTCAGAGGGTCATCCCTCACATACTGTACTGGCTGGCTAACGTGGGGTTATCAGTAGCTCTGCAGAGACACTGATACACACATCATGGCTATCCCAAGTGTTAACACAGCCCACAAAAGAAAATCACATTGTAAATGTTCTTGGTCAGAAATTATCAGGACAGATAAAACAGCTGAAGATACAAACTGATGTGGTGGTGTCTGATTTAGCTGATACCAGCTTGATACCACAGCTTGATAACACAACAATGCTCTCGGCTGCCTTTCCATTCCTTTGAGTCCAGGTCTGCTGGACTCAAAAGTATGGTCCTTTAGCCATCCTTTCCACCAGCAGCCAGTTTCCCTTGCTCTCCTTTCTTCAGCAGTACTGCTGCACCAGCAAGGGGATGGTGGAGGACCATTTCATACTGCAAAGATGAGATCTTGGAGGTTATATGCTGTAATCAGTGCATATCTACACTGATTAGGACTAGTAGCATTAAAAGGAGGAAGGACAACAAAGATTTTGGCCAGATAGAGCCATAAAAGCTTGTGACTTTTTCATGCTTTTGTTAATAAAGAACATGTGTCTGAAAGGTATTTAGTGCTGGGTTGCCCTACCCCTGCTCTAGAAGAACTGTATAATGTCTAATTGTATCTCAAGGCTAACGTGAAGTGACATGTGGCCACTTAATTACTGTTCGTTGTTGACCACTTTTACATATATTAATTTTTACTTTCATGTTTGCACACACACCCATATATACACATACAAATAAGATATTCTTTATGGTTTGATATCAAAAAGCTATAAATTAAAGTTATGAGGTTTCTTTGTATTTCTTGATCTCTACTGGTTAAAAAAAAATTGAGAATTATCCAAAATATGCAGGGGAATATAGTTTCCCTAAGGTTTAGACCTGTTACTCACTGATAGCTAGGCCTGTTCAGAAAATGAGGATTTTATTTCATGCAAAACATGAAAGATATCATATTTCACTTCTCTGTAGAATTAAATCAAAATACAACCTTTTCCATGGGAGTTCTCATGAAAAAAACAGACTCACAAGACACCTGGTGGCCCCACAGGGTGACCCAGACTCTTTACTTTAGCTGAGGGACTTGAATCTCTGTCTCTGATATCCAAGGCTCTCTCCAAGGAAAGGTGAAATTCCTTCTGGATGTGAGAAACTTACTCAGCAGCTTCATTTAGGTACTTCTGTGTTTTAGCAAAATGTTCCATGATCATATTGTTTGATGAACCTGTGATCCTGGGAAGCATTTCAGATTAAAAGCCTTGTTCAGCTGGACACCAAGTGCTTTATCCTGGCTAGTTCTTTAGATGTACTCATTTGAGTCACCCGTTTTCTGTCCACAGGTACCACCTCTGCCTGCACTTTAGTGCTTACCTGGGAGGAAAGATCACAAACACAGGAGAGATGTAATGGCAGTTGCTGGGTAGCTGCAACCAATTGAACATGCATGGGAACCTCTTTAAGATCCAAATGGATCTGCCTACCCTTTCAGTTAAACCCCCCAAGTCCAGCCCCCACAAGGCCAAGGAGATGGGTCATTGGCCATAGACTGCAAACGCGGGCCTCTGAGCCCCACCAGCTGAAGCACTCTGGTTTCTCAGCATCTGACAAAATGTTAACTTGCAGGTACTTCAGTATATTGAACCTTGTAAAGTGCAGGACATTTGAGAACAGCTGCTTGAGGAACAGAGATGAGTGGAGATTTTTTTCTTTCTTTTTTTTTTTTTTTTTTTTAAATGAGTATATTGCAGCTGCTGGCAGGTCTCTGTTCACAGTTGACAAAGGAGCAGAGGAAAACAGAGGTTGTTGCTTACAGAGGGAGGAAACATGTGTCTGTGTCTGCATCTGCAAAGGACTGGGAATGCAGAGATTATTCACTGCAGCTGCAAGCTTCATTGTGGGCAACTTCAGCAGGAAGAGTTTTCCTACTTGCCAAAAAGATCATCTCAGGGTGTTTAGTTGTCCCTAGGTGTGCAGAGCAAAGCAGTTATGTCATGTTGTCTTTGATCAACAGCTCAAAGGAACACTCAAAATGCTGAAGTTGCTTGCAGACTCATTCTCAGCTGAAGCTAAAAAAGGTGAGAGCAGAGCTTGTTCGGAACTGACAATTACCATGTTATGATCCACTCTCCTACCAAGCTTCCAGACAGAAAACTGAGGATTTTCTCTAAAAATCTGCCAAGTCATAGCTCCCTTAGGTCAATTGAGAGAGCTGCCATTTGCATAAACCTCTTTGGAAGTCCTTCTGTGTGTGAACAGGGTTTTTTCCCAGCCTGAATTTGATCAAATCAGAGAGTTGCAACAGTGCAGCAGAATCCTTCACATTCCTCTGGCCATCTCAAAGGCAAAGCTGTTGGTTTGAGAGGATCTAGGGACAGATTTCCGATTGACATCACTTTCCCGGCTGACAGGAAACCACAATGTCTTTATTGTTCAGGTGTTTAATGCAGTCAGAGCTGTCAGTAATAAAAAATAATTACTCTATGCATGTGTTGTGGACCAAAATCCAGTAATATGCAGTTCTGTGCAGTCCTTGAGCTCCCTCCATGCTCTGTTGTCAAAGTCGTGCACCTCTGCTGCCCAGTTCTGAAATACATCTTGTTTCTATGAAACACAATTGCCTGGGGCTTTTCCTGAAGTTGGTAAGAAGATTTCTCCTATTTACTGCAGGTCCACCCCTCTAAGGACCTCCACAGGGAGCAATCATTGCGAAACAAGAATCCAGGGCTGTGCTGCCTCCAGGGACTCCAAATCACATCTACCTGCTGCCTTCACTGAAATACTTTCTCAGAGCTCAAATCTACTACCACTGCTAGTGGGAATTTTTTTTTTTTTTTTCTGTTTGATTTAGACAGCTTTTTATAGGATGGCAGGTTTGCAAAAAGTTGTACTCGTGAGGGCATGCCTGTACTCCTGGTTGGACCTAGACCCAAATCCTAAGGTCTTCAGACAGTATTATCCATGCTGCAAGACTGGGTCTACTGTGGGATGGCCTCACAGTAAATCTACCAGTAATCCTTGTGTCTATAGCCTGGGAAATGACCAGCACTATATCAGGAAGCCCTCTGCAGTCCTAGAAAACAACATCAGCCCCCTTTTGGAGATTTGCTGAATAGGATGCATATTTCTGTTTTGACCCAGATTTAATTGCCTCAGCATTGCTTTTTAGAGCTATTTGAAGTGCCCCAGACAGTCTCACCTGGCCTCAAGCATCTGGAGAGCACACTCTTCCATAAACCCTCTCTCCCTGTCAACCCCCAGCAGATTCCTTGGTGTTTCAGGACTTCTCTCAAGCGGCACTTGATATCTACAGATGGAAACTGCACTGAGCTGGTTGGTGCCTTCACTAGGAAGCTCCCAAGGTAGGGTTAGATCACACATCTAAGTGCTTGAAAGCTTAAACTCATGGTTTAAGGCTGGGCTATTAATTTTCTAAAATACTTTAGAAGTGATTTTGTTTTCTGATTTAATTTGTAAATACAGAGAGCAGTGACTGTATCAGCTTACATATACCAATGTCTATTTTGTTCTCTGAATGTGTGTCTGTCCATGAGCATAGCAGTTACAGCACAGAGATGAAACTCAGCAAGCACCAAAAGCAGTTGGAGATGGTGCAGGTCTGGCTTGGGTTTAGATCTAGATCTTTAAAATCAGGAGGTGTTGGGACCTGGGAGTTTGCAGCAAGCAGACAGAGCCCTGCAAACCTCAGCTTCGCCTGCCCCCTCCTGCTGCTTCCTACCATGGAGAGGAACAGGCAAAAAAGCAAGTCGGACTTTGCTAGCTGGGCACAACCGTGTACAAGGGGAAGATTCTTCCCTGGTCCCTGCAGGGGAGCTCATGTGTAGATTGGTTCAAGAGGTCTACTTAACTCCATCTTTTCTTGCCCAGTTCCAAGTGTAATTAGCTGACATCAGATTATCCAGCCATTTTTCAAATCCTGACCCATCATCTGAATCAGTGACCTCCTGTAGTACCAAATTCCAGAGGTTTACTACATACTGTGTGAAGTAATATTTCTATCCATTTACTAGCCATTAATTTCTGGCCTTTGGGAAATCTGAAATATGTATGATTGTGTGAAGGATCTTGAGCTGTTCATAGTTGTGTGCTGTGCAAAATGCATTTGCTCGATCAACTAACTCCCAAGCTCATTTGTTCCTGACTTGAGCACCAGGCAAGACAAATCAGCCCAGAAAGCAAGAGGAATAACAAGAAGCAAGCTGCCAGCTGTTAGATGAGCAAATGGGGAGCTACAGAGATTCCCAGAGCCAAATTCTTATCTTATTTATGCTAGCATAAATCTAAAGTAACTGCACAGAGTTATTCTGGATTTACCCTTCTGTAAAAGAGATCAGAATCTGACACCCTCTTTGGAAACATCTTTCCTCTGATTTCCACTCTTCCTAGAAACCTAATGAGACACCATTATGCCACAGCTTTTTCAAATATTCCTTTACAGAAAAGGATCAAATAACCAAGAGTTTGGGGGGAAAAAATCTCTTGCTAAACTTTCAATAATCAACAGAAATGTCATGGTTTTAGAAATCCAGAGGTTGCAATGCCACGAGAACTAGCTAGAATTAAAGTTGCAGGGGAAAAGAAGAGTTGCAGGCAAGTTCAAATGTGCACTGTAAATTCAAGTGCTCACTAATCTTTTCCTTTTTTGCCTCTTTTCATTGTCCTTTCTGACAGTATCACAAGCTTGCTGTGAGAGAGACACTAACCAAAATGTTGGAAAAGAAATAGGGAGCAGGCTGCAGTGCTGCCTTACCTAATAGCATGTTGTTACAAACCAGACAGATGGTCCTGAAAAGAATATTACTGCTCCCCTCATTTCTAGTAAAGCCCCCAGCTACATTTTTCTAACACATACTATTTTATTGCCAGGGTGGGTGTTTTATGCAAGACGTGCCTGCTTTGCAAAAGTAGTTCTGAAAAGTTTCTTAAACGATTACCTTGCAAAACATTCTGAGACATTTAATTGAAATGGCATCACCCTGTTTTAAAACATTGTAGTGTTAAATAAACTTGACCCGTAGCACCAAAGCACTCATTTTTCTCCAGCTACTACGTCATACCCTTGAAATGCATATGTACATATTTAACAACCTGACTTCTCCAGCTGAAAGACAAATGCAAGTCCCCCGTTTAAAAACAGTGACACCCACCCCCCTCTTGTCACAGAGACGAATGGAGGAAGAGGAGTAGTGGCTCTGTCTCGGAGAGTCACTAAGAAATAAGTGGCTTGGTCTTAATTACCAGTGGAAAATGAGTGTGAACAAAACAGATATTTTAAGTATACACTGGAGCTGTGAGGCCAGCTCCCACTTCTGCAGTTGCTGAGCTCTGCCTGCAAGGGAGACCTGGGGCTCAAAGACACCTGTGCCATGGGCGGCAAGGGGAGAGGTTCCCAGCAAGATGTGGGGTGAGGCAGGAGCACTCAACATGGCACAGATAAGGTGTGTGCAGCCTCCACCTCACCCTGCCCATAACTGAGGCTGCAGAGCTCTCCAGCTGACAGACAGGACCTGTGTTGTAGTCCTCCCTATTGCCCTCCCTAGGGCAGAGCCCTTCATCCCTTCCCCCTCTCCAGACCCTGCCAACCATCCCTCCCTCAGTGTGCTTTTTTTGGGTCAGAATTATAGAAGAGGAAGGCGCAGCACAGTGCAGTTGCCCAAATCACATAACTATGCTGTGAGGACCAATAAAACTATTAGCTGCTGGCATCAAGCCAAGAATCCATTAATGATAGACTGGTATCTCTCCAGGAATGTAAAATGTTCTACTAAATAAACAGTAAAAGCAGGAAGCATTCAACTTCTGTCACTAGGTAAAACTCCAGTGTGATTCTATCCCAAGCAGGGATAGCCAGGAGGTGAGGAAAAAAAATTTTGTTTCACTGATAAAAAAAACTATTTAGTACCAGGAGGAGCTGGTGAGATGTTGTATGGTGCCTTACAAAGCGTGATGAATGAAGCTTGGTGCTTTCATGGGATCAACACGCTGACTATACAGAAGGGAAAGGAAGGCAGTAATCTGCAGACACAAGACTCCATCATGCAGGATGGTACTCAGAATTCAGCTCGCCAAATTCTGTACCTTTTTCTGGCTACACAAACAGAATTGAGAATCAATTAAAGCAGAAAGTTGGATCTCTGTGGTGTGCTTGCAATCTTGCATGAAGGAAACATGATTTAAAAAAAAAAAAATAGACAAGTTAACATTCCCTTCCCCCAGCACATGAAATGTCTAATACCAGATGGCCCATATCAAAGTCCTCCCAGTGCTAATGTGTGAAATCTCCATTTGGGGGCAGAAATTACTGGGTTTTAAGCCAGCTGTGGCTCTAAACTCTAGACCCTATTTAGGGTCCATGACAAAGGCAGAGAGCTGTGACATCACTATGCTCTTCTTTGAGGTTTTCCAGCGAAACAAACCTGAAAATTTGAGATAAGGACATTTAAGTTGCCACAATTCACAAGGAGGCAACTTACTCCCACATAGCTGAGACACAGAAGGAATCCATCTCTTGTCATTCAGGAGGAAAAGAAAAAGCACAGCTAGATGGTTACTTCCTACAGGTTAACCCTATGCTACTGGGGGGATTATATTGTACAGCAGGTAGAATGCATGATAGATATTAGTAAGGCTAAGGGGAGACTTAATGGTGGGTAGCTAAAGAGAAAATCAGAGGCCAAGAAATTTTGAGGACTATCATTGGCAAGACACTTGTAAGAAAACTTGTGACTCTTTTAAACTCACGCTGATCCAAAGCCATTAGAGGGGTCAAAAACATGTCTATGCTTACAGCTGCAGCACTGCACAGAGATAAGAGAGCTCAAAGCGTATTGTGGCAGCCAGAGCAAGCTACTATCACCCTTCTTGGAAAGAGGCTTATATTTCCCACAGAAACTGAAGTCTGAGAAAAGACTCAGAGGAGGCAAGCAATGCAGAATTTAGATTTAAATCATGTGGCTGTTCAAATAGGAGCATCCCCAGCTACAAGGTGCAGATCCCTCTGCTGCACTTTGAGTTAGAGGTAGTGCTTAGCTGAATGCTGACATTCGGTGCTTGAAATTTTACTACCCCATTTTCTCTCTGTTGGGTTTTACACAGGGTGCTCATCTGCAGACATGCACCAATTGGCTTGACCACAGCTGCATCTATGCAGGAAGAAAACAGTTTAGAGCCAGATCTTCAGCTGCAGTAAATCAAGCAGCTGTGGACTCAGGCCAACAGAGACCATGCGTGAGATCTCCCAGTTTCTCCTCTCAAATTGTTATATTAAACTAAACATAAGATTCAGTAGCTCCCTATCTTTGCCTTGATTTTGCACTCTGACATTTTGTCCAACTTCACGTGCCAGGGTAAATAAAAGAAAGATGAGCACACCAGAACTGCATCCAAATTGTCTCTGACTCACCCACTCAGACAGCTACCTCTGGAAGGAAATATGGGGATAGTTTTCCCCTCTCACTGTTCTGGGAAAGCAGAAGTATAATCCGTGTGCTCTTCTTGGATAGGTATCATCTATGGATCTTTGGAAGATCTTTATAAATTTGCAACCCAGCACACAGGATCTAAAAGGGAGCCCTGCAGGTACAAGGGGTCTGGGCAGACCTGAGTAGGGACCATCTCTCTTAAAGATCAGTGGTGAAGAGGAGCTGCTACTTTACAGGGTGATGCCCCCATGGGATCACCTGATGTTGGGATGGAAAAGCCAAGACCCAGGAGGCCCCCTCTTTCTGGGGCTTCTGCAGGACACTGCCACTCTCCATGTCACTTCATGCCACCTGAAGACTGATGGCACTTGTTTGGTAATTTCTGCAGAGCTCAGTGGGCTCTATGAGATTTTGGTAGGAGATGTGTTGCCCCTGTCCCCTCTACAAGCATACTGGAGTGGAAGGACCTATCATACAGCTTGTTGTACGATAACAACATACAACAAGGAGCTAACATACAGACACAAGAGCCAAGCAGCCTTTTGCAACGTTGGAGGTCATCTGTTTGAGAACCAGAGAGGAGCTATGAAAATGTTCCAGAACACCACGACCCAAGGCCAACCATAGCCTCTCCATGAGGGCATCCTCATGGCCTGCTATACCCAGGAGGGCACCCCATACCCTAGTCCATACTTCTGAGAAGCTCTTTTGAGAACTTCTCAGGTGAACTGCATGAAAAACACCCCCTCTATATAAGGCTCACAGCTAGCATCAGTCCCCTAAGTTCAGATTCCTTCTGGACCCCTCCTTAAGCAAGGAAAGCATTGTAGATAAAAAAAAGAAAAAGATTATGGGGTTTTTTTCCCCAGCAGCTTACAAATAATACAGAAGCATGCATTGGCCTGGACTTCCTGACTCTATAGAGATAATTCCCATGTACAGTCCATCTAACAAACAGATGAGCAATGGCTGTGGCATCTGAAGGTGACTGGTGGCTTGCTGCCCTGTGGCACTCAGGGGAGTTTCTTAGGTTTTCACATCTGGGCCAAGCTGTTACATTTGTGTGACCTTTCCAAATCAGGGGAATTTTCTGTGAAATATACAGGCAGCCAAATATTTAGGTCTGCAGAGTTACTGTGAGCCATTATTTACTTATCACAAACAAGTGACTCAGGAGAGACAGAGCTGTCCAAAGTTTGGCTTGCATGTCAACTCTTCACATTACTGTACTTTGTCTATCATTAAAAAGCAATGCTATTTTTCTCCAAGAGCTTAGTCAGAGCCCATTTTTGGGAGGAATAGATATCCAGCTCCATCATTCTAAGGGACTGACCAGGGCTTTTCTACAGCCTAGTTCCAGATAGTCCTCTCCCTACATAAGTAGCTCTTCTCCCTGTTACAGTGGGGCTGAGCACTATTCCACCATAAGAGATACAGAAACCAGAGCTTGTGTTTCCTCACTGGGTCAGTGGCAGCCCGTTTGTCCATGTACCACACTTACTTGCCCACTTTGTGCAAATGACATGACTTCCCCTGCAGCAGGCCACAGGAGAACTTGCCACAGATTGAGCCACTCACAGACTTACAGACAAGACTTTGGTGGCTCTCACCACAACCACGTGTCTCACCTCTCAGAGACCTCCTCCAGGAGAAAGGTTTCGTCCTTGGTGCTAAGAGGTTAAAACTGCTTAAGATCCCTTAACTTCATTGACCCTGAGGAACAAATCCAGTGCCAGTTACTGATTTAGGGGATGCCTGATTTTAAGGGAGCATGACACACAAAATATTTTGAACATCAAAGCTTCTGAAAATCAAGTCTTTTTTAAAAGTATATTTTAAGCTGGAGACTAAGAAGTGGAAGACCTTAAAACTGCTTTTGTGTCTGGCCTCAGTTGCTGAGGGTCATGCATATCTGCAAGCACTCAGAGTTAAGTCTTTGTTCTGTAGTAGCCTGTGGGTTACAGGGTTACCATCCCAGCATGATTTCACTGCCACATGAAGGCAGATACATACACCATGCTCTCTGACCAGGTTTGCTCTTCCTCATCAGTCCCTCTTCTCACTTTCAAGCAGATGCTGTTTGCAGACCTCAGACTGCTCGGCTCAGAGCTCAGCTGCTTCGCTGCTCTGGCACAGGAGCCATCCTCTTCACACATCTGCCATGTCAAAGAAGACACACTCACCTCCTTCCAGCTTCTCCCTACACTGAATGTGCGACAGAGATATAATCTTTAGAGTTAGGGGACCTGTGAGGGCCAGAAAGAGTCACACCAATGAGCTCTTTAATTCCCTCCACTGGGCAAGAGCCTCTTGCAGTGACCAGACACACTGGAGAGCCATGACCACCTTCACAGAGACACCATGGACATCGCCCTGGGTCCTTTCAGAGACAAACCCCAAAGTGTTCATTACACCTAATGACCAATGCTGTGCTTTTTCTACTCACTCAGTGCTCACAAGCAGCTCCATTCTCACACATTCCTCTGAGCACCATCACTGCTTTTGCATGTTGGTTTGATCACAGCTATCCAGAACTGGGGCTGTGCTGCTCACATAAATGATACTCCTTCTCCTCCCAACACAACTAACAGCAAATCCAAAGCATGTGAACTCTGCAATTTTCTTTCTACCTGCTCCTTTTTATGTTTTTTTTACATTCATACAACACTAACATTTTTAAATCTAATGATTTTGTTGCCTATGGAACCCAAGCTTTGCTGTACTTGTGCACACAGGGGACAGGAATTCACTGTGTTGAATCTGTTGCAAATTGCAACAAGTCATGCTAGAAAATGTATTGCAATTTCCACACTCTCCATGCAGGACAATGTCTGTGGTTTGCTGTTTTCAGTCCTTATGGCAGCACAAAAAACCTTTTACAAATATTCAGCATAATTATAGTATTTTTCACATCAAAAAAGAGGGCAGGCTATCTGCAAGAGGGAAATACCAAGATGCTCCAGAGCTCTCTGCCACGGGAGAGACCTATGCCTGCCCTTAGGTGACACACATATTTCTCTGCTTCCCACAGCCTTCTAGGAGGAATCTCTTTGAATTTGTGAAAACAAGAGATGGGTTGCACCGTGCAAGTTGTGTCAGGTTAGGCCAAGCAAGAGTCATCAGCACACTCAAGCCAATGTGGCCAGTGTGCCCTGGGTTTATTGCCCAGCCATGCCAGGAAAGTGTGCTCAGCATGGGAAGGCACAGTCCCTGCTCCATGGGAGCTCCACGGTGCACCAAGGACCAGCACATTCCCCTGTACCTGCTCCATGCAGCACTGAGACCACTGGGTTGCAAAGCATCCTGGCTGGACCAGCAGCTCCTGCTGCAAAGGGGAGGAGTGACTGGTCTTGCAAAAAAATAAATCAGCAAAACAAAACCCTGCTGGGGTGAGGAGGGTTGCTAAGTGGCTGAGCTTTTAGTGAAATGAAAATGCTTACTTTGTTTATAAAACATATCTTCAAGTCCTATGGGTTTGTCTTTTCGTATTTTTCTTGGTGCTTGGTATTGAAAGAATGGAGAAGGCAGAGTTGGAATGTCATAGAAAGTGTATTTTACCTCTACCCTTGCAAAAGCTTCTTTAAAACCAACAGTAAATTCTTTTCAGTGATATTTTCCCAATACAAAAATCCGTTTTATTCTTCTTAGAAACCTGTCTTTTGCAGTGCAAGATAAGAGTTTTGCATCACAAAAATTGTAGCCAAAAAAAAGGCACTGAGGAAAGCAAGTTTTTTTGCTTACCAGAATCAGCCTCCATTTTTTTATATCAGCATTTTTCCAGGTTAGTCTTGGGGAGGGAGGCAAAGTGAACTTGCAGGATTTCAAGGGTACAGTGCTCCTAAGGAAAATGTAATTTTTGCAGCTATGAGAGTGATGAGAGATTTGGGATCTGGGAGTAGGAAGAGGTGACTAACATGGAAAAAGGCACAACTGGGAGAGGGAGAGGCAGGAGGAATGAGCAGATACCATCATCTCTGAGGGGGCTGAGGGACTGTGCCCTGAGAAACCACGACAACCAAACTGGTAAGTGGGGGCACAAGGTCTTGAAAGTAAAACAAAATCCAAAAGGAACAAAGTCTGCAAAAGAAAAAAGCAGAGAGAAGGGTGTGAGAGGGGAGTGTTGTTAGCCTGAGCAAAGGAGAGGGATGTTTATTTACTAACTGTGCTTGGCTGGGATGGAGGGAGCGATGTCAGAGCCTGGACGGGTGCAAGGGAGCAGAGCTGGTGATCAGCAGGCTGGGAACAGCAGTGCTGAAAAGGATGGATCACTCCAGGGCAATAGTTTATACTTCCTTCATTATTTAAAAGTAGGCTGGGGCAGGTAATTACTCATGAGTCTGACCACGAGGTATTTAGCAGTTGAACCACAGAAGAAACTGCACGCACAGCCTACCTCTGCCTGGCGGGAGGCATAAGTTGATGATTAATACAGCTTAAGCCACTTACAGCTCACCTCTCTATGGGCCCGTTTTCCTTGAGGAATAGGGCTGCTGCATACAGCTTGGCTCCTGCTGGTTTAGAAATGTTGTGAAATTATGTGTGCACTTTGCAAGGCCAATGGTAGAGAAACGCAGCCCCGCACCACAGACACCCACTGCTCCCATCCCACTGTTCCCTACAACATCCCAGTGAGGCTGAGCAAAACGAGGGCTTAGGGTGGGTGCTGTAACCTAGGGATAGCCAGAGCCCATGAGTAAGGGACTGGTGTCTGGAAGAAGTGCTGCATCCTGAGGATGCATGGGATTCATTTTCCCCAGGGACAGAGAAGGAGAAGGCCATGCCAGCCCAAAGTCACTGCCATGCAAAGCAGTCCAGCCTGTTTGCACACATTATCTTCTGAACATGCACTTGGGGGTGCAAAGCTCAGCAGTAGCTTTTTTATCAGTTGTACATTGCCTGTTGTGACAACAGGAGGCTTATTTTGAACAGCACTATGAAAACAGTGAGATAGATGTTAGTATTAGCTGATACACAATACCAGGAATGATCTGTCTTTTACGTCCTCTCACTGTTCTGGTAGAGGCCTACCAGACTGCAGGACACGTGTTTTCCAACTCAATAGCAGGTATCCAGCTGGAGAAATGTGTTTCCTTGAATTATGGCCATGCTATATATCCCACTTCAACATATCATATCATGTTCCATCTGCACAGAGTTTGACACTGCATAAAACAATCTGCTTTGAATTTGAATGCATATACGTCCTCACACCAAACAAAACCCCCTTGCTAGGCTGAGCCTAAATGCTCTGGAGTTTGTGTTGAACCTTTTGCCACAAGCAGAAAAAAACAGAATCAAAACTGTAGGGAGAAGAAGGTGTTGCCACTGGGCTGTGCCATCTGAAACAGATTCCACCTTCACGCTGAGGACCTTGTCCTGGTGGTTGCTGAGAGTGGAGAGAGCAGAACCCAGAGCAAGAAATATTACCAGACATGCAAGGACTACCAAGCTGTACAAAGCATGATATATAAGAGTACATAATTTTAGGCTTTCTCTAAGCTCTTTTAGTCCTCTCACATCTGTAACAGTGCAGTGCTTAAAAGGCAGATGGAGAGTACATGGCCCAGCAATTGCACATATTAGGGCACTCAGAAGTATAGAGAAATTCAGAAAATTTTCATGCATGTTGAATACAGATTCTCCTCACATAGACTCACTGCTATGACAAGTTAATAGGCAACACAGTGGTTTTTGTTGGTTTTCAAGAAAATGTGAATGCTTTCAAATTGTTTGCCACTTCCAAGGGCCCCAGGACACTCCTACCTTCCTCCTTAGGAAGAAATGTGAAGTCAGAAATACTTGATAAGTCATTAAATGATAAACACTTCATGTTCTCTTTCTCTCTTAAAACCTTTCAGCCAGACTTAGTGTAGCTGTTTTATGTTTGGTGGCTCTCCTGCCTGTTTCCTCAGTGATGAATTTGTTTGCACTGCCTCCCAAGAGACCAGCTTTTGCTAGAGGTACATCCCAGATTAAATAGGTTTTTGAACTTCAGTCTAAAAGAACGAAAAAACCCAGCAACTGAGTGAGACAAGGATCAGCACGACTTCAGCACTGTTTATGAAAGGAGTTTGCTCACAGAGGATTGACAAAAAGGCACAGGAGAATGCTTTATGAATTCCAGTTCTGGATGATGGTAGTAATTTATTTTGCTCTAAAATAGCAGAACAAAGCAACTAACACTTGGAAGCCTGTGGCATACTGGCTGCTGATCTTCTTCACTAGTTAAAGGTGTGGATGAAGGGGCTGATGACAGGTACACTACACCCGACTCAGGGCTGTGCTGAGGTCCTGCAGATACATCCAAGAGCTTTTGCCCCTCAGGTCTGGTGAATTCACAGAAACCCAGAAAAACAGCACATTGTTGGTATGGCATAAGCCATTGTCTGGTTTATGATAGCAACAAGAGACTCTCATGCAGCACAGGACTCCACTGGAGTGGGAGTGAACAAAGGGTCACTCATTCTGAAGCATTCAGATTGCTGTATTTCACAGAATACCTTATATAAAGTTATGGGAGAAATTTATGCCAGTCTGCTCAGTACTAATGACATCCCAGCAGGAGTACTGTCCAGCTTAGGTGCCACAATAGGCATCGTAATAAATCCCCCTTTTCCCATTTTAGGAGCAAAATTCAGGTTTGTATTTCTCAAGGGAGTTAATTGCAGATGAGTGCATAATGGTTTTTAGCAGTACCATGGCATCCAGTTCTCCTTGATTTCAGGCAGTTTATCATGAAAAGACCAGGAACCAGGGCACTGCAGAGTGCTTCATGCACTGAGCCCCTGGGAACTCCACGCCTTCCTCTTTTGGTGGCAAGGGATCAAGCAAGGCCCATCCTGCTAGACATATTTAAAAATATTTCTCAGAATACAGAGAAGGCAAAGAACACCTGGCCTGTGGACCACAAGCTGCCTAGTCTTAAATATGTATTTGTCATGCTGAGATAAATTTAGGTACCACAGGCCCTATTAGGCAGTCTGTGGTCAGCAGACCACCAATGGTCAGGAAGACATCAGAAAATTATCTGCAAGAACATGATCCCTAAAAATGGAGTCTCATTTGTCTTTCGTTCACCATCCCTGTGAAGTGGTAATCCTTTTCCTTCTCATTTTTCTGATACTTTTTGCATTCTTTATACTTCATGCTTTCTTTTACTTTTCCTAGTACAGTGTCTTGGCTCCCTTTTCGTACAATGGGGTTTTGTTGTCAGAGAACCAAGCAGCTCCTGACTCAAATCCCCTGATTTCTTCCAATACCATCCTCCTTGACAGCAGGAAAGATTCCTACAGGACCCTGTGTCCAGTTCTGGGCCCCTCAGTTTAGGAAGGATATCGAGGTCTTGGAGCGGGTCCAAAGGAGGGCAACCAGGCTGGTGAAGGGACTCGAGCACAGACCCTATGAGGAGAGGCTGAGAGAGCTGGGGGTGTTCAGCCTGGAGAAGAGGAGGCTCAGGGGAGACCTCATCACTCTCTACAACTACCTGAAAGGAGGCTGGAGCCAGGTGGGGGTTGGGCTCTTTTGCCAGATGACTTTCAACAAGACAAGAGGGCATGGTCTTGAGTTGTGCCAGGGGAGGTTTAGGTTGGACATTAGAAAGAATTTCTTTATGGAGAGAGTGATCAGGCATTGGAATGGGCTGCCCAGGGAAGTAGTGGGTTCTCTGTCCCTGGAGATATTTAAAAAGAGACTGGATGTGGCACTCAGTGCCATGGTCTAGCAACCGCAACGGTGGTTCAAGGGTTGGACTCGATGATCTCTGAGGTCCCTTCCAACCCAGCCAATTCTATGATTCTATGATTCTATGACCCTTAATTAAGGACTTCTTACTGACTGCCTCTTTCCTTACGCTCATTTCTCCTTTTGGCTCCTCCCTGCAGAACCTTGCCTATCAATCTCCTCATGCAAGGAAATCTGCCTTCCAGGAGTCATTTGGTCTTGCTTTCCTCATCTCAAACTTTCTTGTTCAATTGCTATCTAGCAAGATTCTCTTTATTAGTCATATCTATCATAGCTTATCTGACAATGTCTCCTCAAACTGCCTCTACTCTTTAAAACAAAAAGTTGTCCCAACACATTCTAAAAACTTCAGAAATGGCCTGTGCTGCACTGTTGGGTGTTGCCTGTTTTTCTTTTCTTAGAGCAGATATCTGGTTAGATAAAGTCCTCCATTACCACTACCTCATATCCTCAGGACACTCCCAGTAGCTGCTCAGAAAATGTGACAACAACCTCCTTCTCCTTACTAAGCAATCTTCAGTAGAGCTCTACTGTTCCTCTCCATTTTATCTCCAACAGCTCTCTGTCTCTCCCCTCTTTCTGACCTTCTATGCATTTCTAAGACACCAGCTAGTAACTCTTCCCTGTTTTCCAGCCTGTCCTTCCTACACAAACTGCACTCTCGCTGCTAATATTGAAGTGCTGCAATTTATTCCACTGAGTCTGTGTGATGCTGATTAAACTGTAGCCTTTGTTGTGTCCCAAGACTTCAAGTTCTTCCTGTTCATTCTCCATACTCTTAGCATTAGTGTAAAGACATCTCAGATGTTTGGCAGTTTGCCCTCGTGTTATCCCTTTTGTTCTTCTATGGCCCTGCTGCAATTTCCCACTTATTTCCCACTGTAGAAATAAGTTGTCAACCATATCTCCAGTTTTCTTAATTCACCTGAGGTCTTTCCTGACCACCCAGTCAAAACCTGTTGTTCTAGGACTCTTCTCATTCATTCTACTCTAGTAATGAGTAGATTCTCACATTCCACAAACCACACAAACCAATGTGTTGATGTTTATTTCCCTGATTAAACAATGCTCTATAAGATGGAGATTCTCCCAAATGCCTTCCTAAAAAACAGAGCAGAAAGTTGTTAGTAGGTAAATGGTCTTATGGCATAAGAGTCCCAAGTCCAATTTCAGACTCCTTAGTTACAGAGAGAAAGTTGATGGCATTCAGAGGTTAAAGTAACATTTGTTTTGTCAAAATGCTAGCACATGGGCAAACACAGGATTCCATACATTATGTCAGGCTGATGTGGTGCAAAATTAGCTCCAGTTTGAAAGACTGGAAGAGCCCTTTCTAATTCCCAGCAGTACAATACACTAAAGAGTGTATTCACTAAGCTAGTGGTACTTTTCAAGGCTGAAGGCATCGGGGAGTAGGCAGCTGATGAGGGCAGCAGGGATAACAATTGTGAGGGACTGTCCTCCCTCACAATTATGAACAGCTGGAACATCCTCATTTACAACGGGTCTAGACACTGCAAAGAAACAAGAACAAATATTTGGAAATCTAATTATATAATATAGCTGAAGAGTGACAAGAAGAGCCCACACTAGGGGATTATTCTCCTTTACAGCACATGGCTGCTGTGAGAGAACAAATTACATGCTATCAAAAGATGCTGTCCTGCTGCTCAGCCTCTGAATGTCTGACAAGGATGAAGTTGGTGTGTTGTCCTCAAACCTTTGGATGTGCTTCTGAAGTAAAGATTAAGATGTTATGAAGGAAAATGTCTCACATAGTGTGATCAAATCTTTCCCTCACCTAACATTTAAGGTTAAACATTGAGATATTAAAACCAAACATGCTTATTTTATACATTTCAGTATATGGAACAACCTCTCACCTATGTGGTGATAATGAAGAGGAAGAGAGAATCTACTCTTCATGGGGTGTTTCCAGTATTTTCCCACAAAAAAAAAAAAATTTAAAATACACCCTTCCCCTAATTCAATATCAGAGGGAGTTCGCAGTCCAAAAAGGAGCAGTACTTAAAAAGCAAAGGCTTAAGCCCAATGCTATTTTTTTTTCATCCACACCCTCATAATTTAATTGTTCCAATACATATCTGTACTTCAAAGATGAAGCAGTGGTTTTCTTGTGTTTGAGCAACATAGCCAGTGTGATGGATGAATCCTATAAGGTCTGCTGATACATATCACACCATCAGACAGACCAACTTCAGCTGTCTTCTACCCGCTGGTGTCTATTCCCACTACTTCATAGATTCTGCTCCCTCTTCTGGCCAGCAACATAATAAAAGAAATAATTTCCCCTTTTTAAATATGATTTTGAGCATGGGGACTTTAGAAATGGAAAAGAAAATTCATTACTACTTTGGCAGGACAGAGAGATCTGAGTTGTGTATCCGCTGAATTTCCATATTTGGATTTCTGTGCAACAAAGGCTTGCAGTATTTGTGGTAAAAGCTGAAAAAATAATTACTGGTTCTTTTTGTTCGGTTTACTGGTGAGCTCTTGAGGAGGGGTTGGAGAGAGGAAGGGAGGTACAAGGAAGGAAAGACCATCGATCAGCTCTGATGATCGCTTCTCCTTCTCGGCACCGTACTGCTCCACAGTTTTGTGCAAAAGAATATTGCAGACCTAAGAAAGGAAATGAGCAGATATCCCATAGTTAGGAATAGCAGACTTGCCAAATGGGCTCAGATCATGCTATATTAGCTATAGCATCCAGAGCACATGGTCAGAAAGGCCAGTGTTTTCTCTCTTTCAGTAAGTAAAATCCAAAGGTTTGTCTCAAAAACAGATATCATAGATTCTAACTATTTTTGTCTTTTTTTCCAGTCTTCTCACTTCCCTTGGAAGTCAACAATCACAGACCAGACATCTGGGACAAAAGACCTCCAAACCCTTTTCGAGACATTAAAGATGTCACCAAACATCCAGCTATTGTTGAAGGTACAAACTGCTCTACATCCATGACAGCAAAATTTCTGATGCCTCTTTGAGGACATCCTTTGAGGAGCTGTTTCTTAGGCCTCCCGCAGTTGAACTTTGTCTGATGAAGCTCCCCAAAGCCACATCTGAGGCAAAGCAGAAAAGGACAGCTCAGAGACAGCACAGCTCACTACCAAGCGTGCAATGTACAGCCTTGCAATAGAAGTGATACTGGCTTTCACATGGAAAGGAAATTACATTGAAAACCTCAGTGTAGGGTTTTAGCCAGAGCATTGTCTGTACACGTGATAATTCATTTGTTCACTAGACAGCAAAATAAAGAGATGATTCACTCAGCCCTCACTGTCTTTGAATACTGTAAAATTCAGATTTTTTGCATTGTGTTCACTTCCAGTTGATGGTGTCTTGTATATCTTGATTGCCTTTCCTCAGAGAGCACATTGCAGCCTGTTGGGCATCATCTGCCTATTGCTCTCCTTCATAAAGAGGGAGGGAGCTTGATCCGTAGCTTGATCGTGGTTGGAGCAGCAACCAAAGTTCACACCTGTCAGAACTGCAAACAGCAAACTCAGCTTCAAAATTAAACTTCTTTTTAAAGCTGTGATTTACAATCTATTAAGAATGAACTTGGAACACTATTAAGTACTAAAAGATAAATATTTCTCAGGCAGTTGCACCAGCTCTTAGGCTGGAATCTTCTATAGGTATCTCAGCTGCTGCAATTCAAATGATCAGTCCCAATTCTGCAACCCTTTGTTCAAGCACCAGTCCAAGGAGGTGAAAGTTGGCCAGAGAAAAAGCCTGCGTGATCAGATCTTGTGATATGGTAAAAAAAATCCACTTCCCATGAAAAGAACCTTGTTTTCAAAAACATTCCACAAAGTGAGAAGCTCTTTCAACCCTTCTGCACAGATGAGCCTTTTTTTTTTTTTTTTCCTGAGTGGGGCTCACAGCCCCCACGCTGCCTCCACCACCTTCTCCACAGAAAGTGTTTCAAGAAAGAAAGGGAATCCTTCTCTGAAGCACTGAAACAGCTACTCATTGAATAGTTGTTCATTATCTAAGAGATTGCCAGAAAATATTTAATAAATATATTACCCATTGTATCAAAATAAATATAATTTATAAAACATTCATTATCTTTTGCTCATCATCATCATACAGTGTATATAAATGTGCCCAGTACAGATGAGATTTACAAAGGTTAGCCTGAAATTTTCCCCTTAATGCATTCTCACACTTACAGTAACCATCACATAAAATGCATAAAAACATAATGCAGCTTCATGCCACTGGCATAATCCAAAGATGAAACTAAAGATCTTGTGAGAGTACAAAAAGTCTTAAGACAGGAGGAATTGTTTGAGGTGTGTCTTAAAGTGGCACTTGCTCCAACTCAACTGCAGCATTTTTAGACCTGGAGCCAATGTTTACTTGAGAACTCAGAATTACTTAACCAAATAATAGAACATATAAAAGCAAGCTGACTGTTTGGAAAAAAAAAACGTTTAATAATACAGTAATAGTTGTAGTATTGTCCAGTAAAGGTGTATTGTAAAAATGCTCTGAATATTAATTTACCTCAGATAACTTTAGTGTTGTAAATACTTGCATTATAGTGAGGTAGACAGTAAAAAAAAAAAAAAAAAAAATCTTTTCTCCATTATTAGCACAGAATTTAAATCTTGAAATAATATCTTAAGGAAATGATAATGTTAAGTAAGAATGAAATATTTGATTAATGCTTAATTCTGTACAACTCAAATATAAACTTTTTAGAAATATTAGAAATTATAACATTTCGAGTGCATATAATGTTTTGTACATTAAAAAAAAAAAGAAATGCATGTTGTTCATCTCCATTTTGCACTTTTCAGTCTGTTTAAATAAACAAATATTTACAACTTTTATATGAACAACAGTGCATCCAAAGCAAAATGTGCATTTTAAATTATTGCTCCTGGTCGAGTCTTTTTATTAGCATTTTATATTATTCTCTTCTCTTTTTTTCTTTTTTCTTTTTTCTTTTTTTTTAATTTTTCCACGAGTTTCTAGTTCTGCAAAACTAGATAAGCCAACAATTGTAGAAATCAATGGGGAAAAGCCTGAAGCTACGAACAAAACAGTTACATTAAGAATGGGATAGGCATGCTTCGAAGTGCACTTTCCTCCAGAGAAGCCACAGCTGAGACCAAAGGTGGGAGAAAAACAGAAATTTTATATAAATGCCTTTCCGGCGCAACATTTGCGTATAATACTGCTGCAGGTTGCGAGGGATGCCGAGCTAGAGCCACCCAGAGATCTGGCAGTGGCATCCTCGCACTGTTCATGAAATCCGAAGGAGTTTGTTTCCTTTCCAATCCACCCAGGTTGTGCTTTCTGTAACACTTCGTTCTTCACAGTTTTTTTTTCATCGCTGTCTTAAAATAAAACTTAACTGGCAATTACAATCTTGAGTAACTTTTTTTCCTTTTCTTTCTTTTTTTTTTTTTTTTTCCTTTGGGAGCTGGGGGGCCGTAGGCTATTTCTGGCTGGTAGTCTTGCAGGAATGTGAAAAAGGGCAGAAATGAAACGGCACTCTGCAGAGCAACTTCAGAGAGAGGGCTCAGCCTACTCCCTCCCCCGACTCTTTTTGTACTTGGTAAATTACCTTCACCTTCGGAGGGAGGAGGACAGATCGCCAGATAAACCCCGGGGGAGGGAAGGGAAGCAGAGGAGAGACCCTGCGGGGCCCTGGCCGCCTGCCCACCCCACCCGCCCTGGCGCTGCCTGACCCCCGCTACCGCGAGAAGGGGCAACGGGGCCGCCGCCGTTCTGCGCCTCTCTCCCCGGTCACCTCCGCCCCGGCCGCCCTCCGAGGGACGCGGGCCGTCCCCTCCCCGCCGGTCGCCGCCGGCGCATCGCCGCCAGACGCAGCCTCGGCTGCCGCCGAGGGACGGGAGTCCCGCCCGCTACCTGCACCCGCAGGACTCCACCACCATGTCCTCGTACTGCTTGTACACCACGTTGTTGCCCGCGTCGATGTAGAGGATGCTGATGGGAGTCAATTTGGTGGGGACGCAGCAGCTGGGCGGTGTGGAGCCGGGGTCCATGGAGTTCATGAGGGTCTGGATGATGGCGTGGTTCGTGGGCTCCAGGTGGGAGCGCAGCGGGAAGTCGCAGACCCCCTCGCAGTGGTGGGCCTCGTACTCCAGAGGGGCGATAATCCAGTCGTCCCACCCCAGCTCCTTGAAGTTGACATGCAGCGGCTTCTTGCTGCAGCGCAGGCGGGACTTCTTGCCGTGCCGCTTTCCGTGCCGGCTGGCGAAGGCGGTGCGGCGTTGGCGCCGGGGCGGCGGGCGGCGGGTGGCGGGCGGCGGCGGCGCGCCCAGTTCTGCGCGGAGCTCCCCGAGGAGGCTCCGCCGACGGCCGCGGGTGAAGACAACCAGCAGCGCCCGCTCCGCCTGCGGCCGCGGCCGGCGCCCGAAGCCCAGGGCACGCAGGTCCAGCCAGCGCGGCGTCCCGCCGCCGGCCGAGGCCCGCAGCTCCAGGCACAGACGCTTCCAAGACCGCTGCTCCCGCAGGCCCTGCCGCACGTCGAAGACCTCCCAGCCGGCGCCTGGGGCCGCCTGCAGGTCCAGGGCGCGGGAGTCCAGCGGCTGCGGCGAGAAGCAGGGGAAGAGCCGCATGTGTATCGGAGCGGAGGGTGGCGGGCGGCCGCGGGGGAACCGGCGGAAAAGCCGCAGCTCGGCTCCCACCAGCTCCTCGGTCTCGGAGAGGGTCGAGACATCAAACACATACTGCTGCTGCCTCAAGGGAGAGGGTGAGAGATCGTCTGCGAGATAGAAAATAATTACAGTCAGTTGCGCTCAGGGGGATCTGCCGATAAGTCGCAGAGGAGGGGAAGGGCCATCGGCTGCCCGGCCAGGGCAGCTCCTGCCCGCCTGGCCCCCGTCCCCCCGACGTGATCATAGGTCCACGGCGTGCCAGGGCCAAACCGGGACCAAGGGTGGGTGGGAGAAAGGAGAAGGAGTATGGAAGCACCCGCACCAGACAGCAGACCGCTCTTCCGCACCAAGAGGAAGGCCCTGATCCCACGTAATCTCTGCCCGCCAGCCCCGCCAGCAGTGTGAGACGGGCAACGTTTGTCTGCTCAGTATATTACGCACACACATCTACACATACTCTCCTGCAAGAGGAAAACCTGGACTTCTTTTTTGACACATTGGTGTACGAAGTGCAGCTCAGAAAGCAAACCAGGTTCCCCTGAGCTGCTTTCCAATAAAATGTTTACAACCCAACAAATACAAAAATTCCCAAAGCTCCTGGGTTTCCCCAGAAGCTAGTAAAGTTTGTGGAGATTTCAGTAGTAAAAGTGTCATTGAAGCCTCTGTTCAGCAACCCCGCGCCGTTTTTCCAAAATCAGCCCTGTCCAGAGGTAGAAATGGAGACAGTCCCCTTTTATTTATTGATATCAAAGGTCCTGCGATTCCGGTGTATTTTGCAGTTTCGTCTCTACCTGATAGGTCTGGGGAAGCCTCCTGGGGGGCAGGAGAGTCTAAGAGACGATTTATGCAAAGCAAGACCTTCAGAAGTGCCACCTCGATGTAAAAATCAGTGCAGATTAACATGCATTAATCAGTACGGATTAGCATACTCGAAGGCGGCCCTGCGTGTTTCCCCAGACGCCAACAGGGAGATGGAGTGTGTACAGGGAGACCGCTCCAGGCCACGGGAGCCCACGGTGGACCGGGACGAGAGCATCCCTCCAAACGCGCCGTGAGACGCCCCGCCGCCCGCCCGCGCACCCGGACGGCATCCACGACGGAGAAGCGGGGTGTTCGTGGGCACAGCACCCCTGCCCCGGGGCGAGAGGCCGGAGCACGGCTGATGCCCTCCGCCTCGCCCCGGCCTGGCACGGCGGCTCGGTCGGGGAAGGACCCTGGCCGCGCTGCCTTCCATGGGGGAGTGGGAAGAAAATCGGTCATGCCTTTCCTGTGTCCCAAGGAATTTGGACTCAGGAGTTCTGCCGCATCCCTCCCGCCGCCTCCCGCTTCAGGGACTGCGGTTTCCCCGCTGCGATGCTGCTCCTTCCCCACCCGGGAGCGAACGGCAGCTTCAGCGGGACCAGGGGGCAGTTTGCAAAAAATACACACATAGCCCGAAAAGTGTCATCACAGTCCCAGGTGACGACAGCAGCTGCTCTATCAGGTTGCTGAAAAGTGAAATCCATCGGGAACTGCCTGCAGGAGCAGGACGGTCTCGGCAGCGCTGCAAGGACTGCGAAGGATTTGGATCATGGGTCGCTTGTGGATCTGGGGGTGGTTTTTAGCCCTTCACGTGCTTGGGCCAGCAGAAAAGGAGGGCGAGGTGCACCTGGGCTGCAGGAGGAGGGGTCCGGCAACTCAGGAGTGCTCTAGAGTTATTGCTCCATACTTCAAAGGAGTCCCGGGTTAGGACTGGGGGCTCCAGACAGAAGGGGATATGCATCCCTCGGGGAAGAAGGCGGGGATTCCCTTGCTTCTCTGGTCTGAGCGCAACTCCGCTTTTAAGCCATCTCTCTGCTAAACTCAGTCTTGGTTCAAAGGAAGATGTTCTCCCTTTTCGGTACTCCCTGCTGCGCTGGGGTGGAGGCGGGGGGAGAACTCTCCCATCCCGCTATCCCTCCGCAGCAGCCCCCCGCTGCTGGCCGTTGCGCCCGCTCTGGGGTCGTCGCTTCCCCGCGGGGGTGCAGGAGATGCGCGGCACTACCCGGCCGCCCGGGCTGCCGGCGAAAGGGAAGGCAGCCCTTTCCCGGGGGATGGGGAGACACAGGGGTGACAGCGCACTCCTTTGCCCCCTCCTCACCCCCGGAACCTCCACGCAGGAAGGCGTCTGAGGCGCGGGAACAAGCCCCCCTCCGGTGTGACATCCAGGCGAGCGGGTTAGATAGGGAGGAAACGGGGAGAGGATGAATTCCCCGCGGGTTCCCGCTGCTGAAAGCGGTTCCTAAAGGATCTGCAGCCGCCTGTGATGCTGCGGGGTTGGGGGAAGCTATCTCCAGTCCTGCGGCTGTCAGGGGCCTGCTCGTGGTGGGGGGTGCGCCTACGACGCACTCCCCAGCAGCATCCTTTGATGCTTCAGTTTGGCGCAGGTTGAGCGGCCACTCCGGCTGGCTGGGTATCGTGGCATCCCGGGGGCACGGCCGAAGGGCAGAGAAATGTGTCCCTGGGCAAGGGGGTCTCCGAGCCGGCTTCAGGAAGCACTGACTTCGCATTGGAAAACTCCCGCTGGTTCATGCAGCTGCCGGCTCTGCCTCCGCTGCCCGAAAGGGGCAGTGCTGCCGGTTGTTTCAAATAAGCAGCTTTGAATCCTATCAGATAAATTCGATTTATTCACTCTTGTAACCTAATAATTCCAGATGAATACATAATCCTAAACTATTGCTGGCTCGCTCCCAGAACAGTCAAGAGGGTGGGAAAAGCAGGAAAGGGAATGATAGCCGTACCTTCGGAACCTCCACAAACCGGGGTGAGATGGGTCTGGTTTGGGGACCCTTTGTTCCAGTGAAGCTGCCGCCTTCCCAGCACACAAAGAGCGGCAGCAGTGACGGCGTGGGGACACCCTGGCAGCCCTTCATCCCTCCATGTGAGGAGCACACACATCTTGGGGCTCGTCCTCTTCAGTTTCCCTTTAAGCCCTTTGAGCGAGTGGGGTGAAACCTGGGGTTTCTAACAGCCAGCTCGAGATCTGTCTGTTTCCTCAGGCTATTTGAGGCTGTCATTATCCATATTCCCGTTACCGAAATATTTGAAGAGAGCAGCAAAGTCATTTCACATCCAGGCGGGCTGGAGAAAACCGCATGGCTGAAAATGCACTGGAGGGGTGTGTTTGTACTTGCAACGGTAATTTAGATTAATGTTAGTAACGCGGTAAGTATTAGTATTATTTGGACTCTTCGTTGTTTATTCTTTCGAGGGAAAATAAAATACTGGGAGCAGGAAGGGGAGGGGAGGGAAGAAGGAGGAGAGAAACAGATCTATTTGGAATTTAAGCATGTGCCAGCGGTGGGGGACGAGAGTAGTCCTGCTCCCCTCTGCCCTTCCCAAAGTTCCCCGTGCTCCCTCGGGGCAGTCAGGGCCGGGGAGTGCAGCGCTGGGACCTCGCCCGCCTCCTCAGTCGCTTTCCTCCGCTTTGGGGTGCCGGCGGTTTTTCTTATCTCCGAGGTTAAATTAATGACTGTGAGGACATTTCCTCTAACTCCTCGTGTGAGCCCTCTCCCACTTCCCGGGTTCTCTTTCTCTCCGTCAGCCTGGGCTTTGAGGAGAGACGGGGGTTAACGAAGGCTACACAAAGTTTCCCTTTTCATGGCAGATCAGGTACTGGGCTCCCAGCCAATTCATCAGGGCTCAGATCTTAACTTTACATCACTGCAAATTATACCCAAACCACATTCAAGAAGAATTTTCCCATTCCCAAATTCTCTTTCAAGCCGTATTTAAACTCGCAAACCAAAAGCACATTTGCAGTTTAAAGACCCTTTGCAGGCGCACGCTCAACAATAATCTGGAAATTAAAACATAATACCCCTCGTAATTGCGAGGGGCTGCCCACACGTTGTCTGCAGAGTCGCAAGGCTGACAGGTATTTCTTTCGGATCATTACCCGAGATGTGGAAGGGTCTGAGTCTCCATGTGTGGTATTTCTCCGGGTTTCAATTCCGCATCTCCCAGCGCCTGCCTCGCCGTGGTTTTTTATTACACTGGGTGATTAGATTTTAAACTTTCGTTCTCTTCCCTATCGAGTAACCTGGGAAGGCCACACCTTCCTCCTCGGACGAGTTCCCAATTCTGCCAAAATCCCGGAGAACTGATGGAAGGCTGTTTGGTTTTTTTGTTTTGTTTTTGTTTTCGCTTTTTTCCAGTCGGAGCAGGGAGGCACCTGGCTGAGACATGCCTTTGATCACCGCATCACCATACCTGCGCCGGGAAGGCGGCCTGCCCTCTTTTCCCCCAGCCACCTCTCTGTTTCCCACCAGCGACGCTCGGCCCTGGGGCGCTAAAGGACCCCCACAGCATCCGCCGGGCACCCCTCGGGGCTTCGGGACCCTTGTGTGCCGGCATCGCCCCAGGGGACGCGCCGAGGAAGCGAGTGGCTTCCTTTTGGGAATATCTACCTGCTGTAACATTATTACAGCGGTTTAACCGTGTCTCCTCCCCTTTCCCCGTTTGCGGCCGTTTCGTTGCCCGAAATATTTCGATCGAGGAAAAACCATTCCTCAAAAATTCGTGTGGAGAATATCGGACTGAATCTTCCCCACGGCAGCAGTTACACAACGGAGCGAGGGGACGTTTTGGAGAAGATCTCTGAGGGATATCTGGGGAAGCGCCGGGGTTCAGTAATACGACATACAGATCTGGCCACAATTAGGAAGGACGGAAACGTCCCTTTTCGCTCAGAAACCAAGCACGCAGAGACACCCAACATAGTTCCTGCCTGGCCCTAAATTGCAAGGAAACGAACATTTCTTCGATCGGCTTCTTTTTTTCTAAAGGACTACAATGCCAGGAGAAAAACAAGGAGGGCGAGGCCGGGCCGGCTCCGGGCTGCGCAGGGTTTTCTTCCCACGGGCCACTCGGCGCCCGGTTGTGGCCAGCCCAGGCATCGCCCGGCATCACCATGCGGGCGGCGGAAACTTAACACTCCCGAAAATGAGAGCTCAGTCCTACCATCCTCAAACTCTGCGCCCTACCCTAAAAAAAAAGCAAAAAACAAAACAAAAAACAAACAAACCCCCAAAGCAAACGAACAAAACCCCGAACAAACAAACAAACAAATTAAACGCGGCCCCTTAGCAAACTCCGTAGGGAGGCTTCCATGTGGGGGATTTAAAATATAAAAACAGTTTAAAAAATCAGGAACAGGTCTGAAATGAGCCATGAGAATGTCTTGATAAGCTTTCATTAGTCCTCGTCAGCAGAGCGACTCCGCGGCCGCGCACCACCCCGCCGAGCTACCTGTGCCGCGCAGCAGCCCCCCCCGCGGGTGGGCTCTGCTGTCCCCGGACCCTCTCCCCGTCCCGCTGCGCCTCAGTGCGAAACCCCCACGACTTGGCAAAAGAAAGTAAAAAATTTCTAAAAAGAGCTAAAAGAAACCCTCTCCGTAACCCCGATTTCCAGGAAGGACAGAAGAGCCGCCGCCCGCTCCCCAGACCCGCGCAGGGCTCCTCTTCCCCTTGCAGCTCGACGAGGGGTAAAACAGCCCCCTAAATATCTATCGGACGCAGGCAGTCCGGACCGCAGCCCTCCCCCTGCAACCCCTCCGCGCTGCCAGCTCCGCGGGTGCGCAGTCCCCGCTGCCGCGCCTCTCCGGCCCGATCTCTCCTTTCCCGGGCTCACGGCGGGATGAGAAGCGGCTGCTCGCTGCCGAGCTCCGGCCGTCTGGTCTGCATTAGTGTTTTTATAAGGGGCTCAAACAAATCGAATACAAGGTCACCAAATAATTAACAGTTGTGAATTCCCTCTTTCCCCATTAAAATACTTCCCTGGTTATATTTCATTTTCCTTCTGCCAACGACAACACTGCCTGGGCAAAGGCGCTGCACCGATTACACTGTATTACAGCTCTCGGTCCACCCAGAAACCCGCTGTTTTGCATAAACATGTTGCACTAGATGAACTTCAAGTGGGATTTACGCTCTTTTCTTCCGCCACATGCACAGCCGAGCCATTTCAAGCTCCTGCGAGCTGAATCTCCCCTTCCTCTAACCCCCTCTCTTCGCGCCCCTCCCGATCCTAATGGCAACAGCAAAATAACGATGCTCGGCCCCCTGCCCATCTCAATCAGCTGCCTCTCAACTGGAGCACGAATCTGCACAAAGAGAACGGGGAGGGAAAAAGGAGACGATCTCGACCCATTTCGGTTTCTCCGTACCGTAGACTCCTTTTCGTACGCGAGAGCTCAGCCGCGGTACCGCGGGTGCGGGCAGCCCTGCACACGCATAAGGGAAAGGCGAGGGGAGCCCACAGCAGCCGGCCCTTGTGGTACTCCCTTCCCACAGGAGAACCTGTTGAAAATCGCGCTCCCTTGTACCCCTGCTATATCTTTTTTTGTTTTCGGTTTGTTTCGAGACGTGCCGCTATCTGTGGATTTGCTTGTTTTTAACTCCATCATTCTCCAGCTCCTTTTCTCGCTTTTTTTTTTTTTTTTTTTTTTTTTTTTTTCCCCTGCCTGGTGGAGTCCTTGCAGCTCTTAATTGTCCTGCCTTACTGTGGAGCTCCAATGCTGGGGGTCCTGAGGCCAGCGAGAGCACCATCTGCGTTTTAATGAGTTACTTCATGTGCCAACAGTAATTTTCCTACATTCAGCTAGGTCCTGTCTGATCTTGCGACCGTAACAAGGGGGAGCGAGTGGGGGGCGGGAGAGGGTGGAGAAGGAGGAATCGCAAACCTTTTACCCCCCTTTCTCGTCTCTTTTTCTACCGCTGAGGGGGGGGGGTGAATGTATATAGCGCACTAGTGTGGCTTTCCTCCTCTCGAGATAGGCTGAAAGCGATCTTATTAGCTTCAAGCGAGAAGAAACAGGAGGCGAAGAGGAGTGGTTGTTGGTGTCCGCACCGAAGCGCTAAGCCCCGCTCAGCTGCGGCGGGACGGGCTGCTGCCAGGGGGCTGCAGGGGGGTGGGGGGGCTGCCGCGATTTAGGGGGGCTGCGGCCGTGGAGACCTGCGTGCAGGAGACTGAGCTTGCGGGCAGAGCTTTCTTTCCCTCGGGACGCTCTCAGGGACATGTAAGCATAGCAGCAGGAGTGAATAAAAGCCGGTTCGCGCTCTTCTATCGACTGCTGTCCCCCCGAAATCCTGCGATGAAAGGGATACCGTTCGGGCAGGAGGGACGGCCACCCCCATCTCCCCCGGAGCTGCCGTTTAGGTAGAGAGCAGCCCATCTAATTGGGTCAATTTGAGCGGCTTATATTGTCTGCAAATTAATTGACAGAAACTTCCCCCCCCCCTCCCCATTTTCTCTGAGCAAAAACTGTTCATCATCAGCAAACTCCAGCTCGCCAATTAAGTGGGCTAGGAGCCCACGGGGAGGTGGGCAGTAAAATAGCTACCACTTCAGAGGAACGGAAGCTCTCTTGAAGTTTTTTGGTGATGTGCCATTGGCTGGTCCGCTTCATTATGGGAGACTAGACAATATTTGATATGTTATGACATGAACAGTCAATTAGATCACTGAGTTGAAATACTCCAATCAGTGGCTTGATGCTAAGCAACCCTCAGAAGGTCCAGCAGAAGGTCACAGCCTGTGACACATCAAATCAAAATCAAGGGGGAAAAGTGAGGCTTTTCCTTAATCAAACCAGGACTTCTGTTAGCAAATCACTTCCCCTGGAGTAGAATCTCTGATGCAGCGAGATGAGCTAAATTTGTTAAATTAACTGTCTTTCTTCTGGTTATCAAGAATAAGATGATCTTGAGCGCGGCTCTATTTCCCCACGGCTGGCAGAATTAGCACCCCTCTTCCTCTCCGGGAAGGAAAGCGGGCCAGCTCGTTTCTGACGGGTGAACTTTCGAAACCATATTTTTAGAAAGCGAGTCCTCTTTCCTTCCCCCCCACCCCGTTTTAACAGTGACGAAGCAAACAACTCCCGTAAGGCGAAGGAAGTGGGAAGCGAAACTCCGTTTCCCTTCTCCACTCGGAAACGGCTGGGCGCTTCCGACCGCGGGGGGCACCCGCCGTGGGCACTTCCACGCACCCTCCCCAGCCAAAAAGGGGTGCGACTGGAACCATGCGTGAGGGGAAGAGCCCCGCCGAGCCCCTTCCCCTTCCCCTCAAGAGCCGGAGGAGATGGGGCAAGGGTCGGGGTGCCGGGGAGAAGGAGAGCCTGATGGCACGGAGAGACAGCGGAGGGGCTTGGTTTGGGTTCGGTTTGATTCGGAGAGCGAGCGGCTTCTGAAGCTCCAAGCAGGCGGGCAGCTTTCCCGGCTCTGCGCTTTGCCTTAAACGGGCTGGGAAGCGGGGAGGTCTGCGAGGTTCCCCGGTGCCCGGCGGCTGAGGGACGCCGCTGCCAGCCGCAGGCAGGTACAGGGACAGGAGTCCCCTGAGGGTGGGGGGGAGGGTCTTCAAATGGGAGAGGGGTGGGGAAATAAAGAATGCACAACCTGCATTAAGAACCTGTTAAATAGTCTGTCCTTAATGGCTCACAAACCAGGGTAATGAAGAAAAAAATTAAAAGGGGCGTTTTGAGCGGAGGGAAATTTTCTTCCGGATCGCCGAGAAAATTTCACCCGCTGTCCCGAGTGAGAGAGATAAAACAACGAGCGAAAAGCAAAGCAGGGCAGGGACCGGAGTTGCAGGTCGCGGAGGGGTCTCCGGAGCCCCACAGCACCTGTGCTGACTGGACTAAGCGGGGACAAGGCCTGGGACCCGACTGGCCCTGGACTCCACCGGTCGCCCCGTCCTCTCCCCTCCTCTGGGCTCTCCGACGCGGAGCAGCAAAGGGAAATGGGGGATCGGCTCTTGCTGCCACCCTCGGCCTGGGGATGGCTGAGGAGCAGCCTGAGGACGTAGGAAGCCGCCCCTAAGCAGGCGGCGAGTCTGGGGGCCGCGAGTTACCTGGGCTTCAGTTCGGCCCCCCCCCCCCCGCAATCAGACCCGGCTGCGCCTCCGCCCTGGGGCTGGTGGTCTTCCAGGTAACCCCAGTAAAGTGACCCTAAGCGGGAGCAGCTTTAAGCGCAAATGTTTGCCCTCGGTCAGTTTGAACTTTCCATTTGCCTCACAGCCCCAGCGATTAGACAGATCCTTTCTAAGGCAGACCAAAAGAAATCAGAAGAGTGCTTTGGATTTTTTTTTTTCCCCAAGGTTGCTTTTACACCCAAATTGATCCTGCAGAGTGTGTCCCACTACCCCATGATGATTCGAAGACGAACACGCGTGTGTCTCGCACGCCGCGGCCCGTGTTTAACGCCTCGGGGCAGTCAGCTTTAAGATTAAACAACACAGTCCACAATTAACAGAAAGATCCACTTTTCAGCAATACCAAGGCATGGGGACAAACCCCACCAGTGACTGAAGCAGTGCTCTCCCACCTACCCAGTGCCAGGGTCCACAGGACGGCAGCAGCACACGGCGGAGCTCTGCGGGAAGCGGGAGCCCCGGGGGGACGGTGAGGGGCGGGAGGGGGTGTAGAGGGGCAAATCTTACCTCGTCCCCTGTCCAAAAAACTAGTGATGGTGTTGGCCGACTTGGACGACTGGAAAAAGCTGGCGTTGATGCCCAGTTTCTCCGCGATGGAGTAAGTCCTGAACAGGGACAGCATGTACTCGTGGGGTTCCGCCCGTGGGAGCGGCCGGACACCGGCGTGTCCCCCCTGCCGCGGGCGGTTCTCCCGTGGGGACCGTGGCCCCCTGCGGCTCCGTCCGCCCTTGGAGGAGACGGCGAACTCCGAGGCGGCGGGGAGGGAGGCCGGGAGGCAGCAAGGTAAATCCCAGAGGAGGCTGGCGAGCAAGGCGGCGGAGAGCAGAGCCCGGCGTGCATTCATAGCGAGAGGCTGCGGCAATGGGGAGGAAGAGGAGGGCGGCCCGACGTGCGGCTGCGGCGGCCCACGGAGCGGCGCGGGGACTGCGCGTCGGCGCGGCGCGGCGCGGGGACTGCACCCGGGCGGGCTCGGTCCGCAGTAGCCCGCCCCGCCCCGTGGGTACCGCCCCGCCGCGGACCGCCCCGTGGGGGCACCCAGCCCGCCCCCGCGGGGGCGGGACACCCCGCCGTCGGGTGCTTGGGGGTCCCTTTGCTCCCTCCTCGCCGTGGACTCCATGCAGCAAGAGGACACGGGAGCCGGGAGAGATGCTGCGCCTCTCGCTGCCGCCCTCGGGTATCGCTTCCTGTAGGCCGCCGAGGTCCTGGTGCGCCGGTCCAGATGCCCGGGAGTCGTAGCTGCGGGTGTGGACAGGCTTCGGCCACGCTTACTGCCTTGCTTATGAGCCAAGGGCCCAGCACAGAGCAGGGGTCTCTCAAGAAGGAAAAAAGGGGAAGTCTCACCATGGGATGCACCAGGGCCCAGCTAGCAGGTAGCCTCAGGGCAGGCTGGGCCTCTCATCACAGGAGCAAAGAGCCAGAAACTGTTTCCTTCTCTCAAAATTTGCAGTCAGCAAGAGGGGACCAGCCTCAGGGGAGAACAGTACCTGGCTGGGACCTGGGAAAACACAACGGTGAACAGGCAGCACTGGTGACATACTGGTGACTGGTGACTCCTAACCAGAGACACAGTCCTCCTTGTGCTGGTCATGCAGAAGACAGAAGATGTCTTCTGCAATTAAATTTATCCAGCCCTTTTAATTTGACTTTCAGGAGGTTTACCCATCAACATAAGATTTGTGTCAGCTCTCCCTATGGTTTCATCCAGCCACCTCTCTAGGCTTCACAGCCATGGACAAAGCATGTCTATAAGATTGTGTTACCCTACCTGTCCTTCTTTGCTTCCTACTGACTTCCTTCACATCTTCCTGCCTGAACCACGGCACTGCTGCTGCTGGCAGCCACCAGTCACCATCCTCTACTTTCCCTGAAGTGTTGAACTTCCCTGCTCTTATCTCTTGACTGTTCCCTGCTGTTCCCCCATTCTCCACTTCTTCCTACCTCTTGGGTCTGCTTCAGTTCTGCCACTGGTGGATTTCCCTCTCATTCCAGCAAAAGATGCTGCAGTCTGAGGGTCTTGTGTGTTCAGCAGTGAAAGCTCAGTCCACAGCAAATAAAGGGAATCTGACTTTCATCCCAGGTTGAATCTAACATCTCTAATGGTGCATCTTCATCAGCAGCTGCTCTTCATAGGCCATGCAATATGGACTTCCTTGTATTTTTCTTCCCCTTTCTCATTTTCCACCAAAAAAGGGCAACTTGTGTTTTGACACCACTTTGGCACAACATACACATCAGTGAGATGAGGATGATGCAGCAGGGGCATATGGAGCAGGAATCTATCCTACTAGGTCCCAGTTTGCCAGCAGTGAGCTCAGTCCCATCGTGCCCTCCAGCTCTTGGGGAGAAATGCTAGGGGAGATGAGGATGTGGACATTTAAAGCACATGAGGGGCTCAGGTTCCAAGTGCCCCCATTGCATTTCTACTAGGAGAGAAAATAATTCCTAGGCAGGAGCTCAGGCACTGCCCTGCAACCCTCCATATGTGGCTTAGTAAGCTCTCTGGTGTGGTTTTGGCCCACACCAGCTAGTGCTTTCCCAGTCAGTGCCCAGGCCTGTTACAAGTTATGACTTATGCCAGAGGCTGTCCCCAGAGGGCCGTTTGTATGTGACCATGTGGACATGGGACACATCATATAGCTTCGATTAGACAACAGGTCCTGTCATTACCTTGGCTTCTTTTTAGTAGGATAGATGTAATGTGAGGTGCTGGCAGATGAACTGTGAAGGGCTACAAAAGAGTGACAGTGCAGAAATGAGGCAAGTGTTCTGCAAAACCAATTCCCACATCACTCCGTCCCTTTTTTTTTCACCTCCTTTTTTTCTTGTGCTTTCACTGCTCCTGCCTATACCCTGGCTTCACAGCTGCCCTCCTGATGGTTACTCTCTCTTTTCATGAACAGCTTTCTGCTCTGAGACCTTGCCCCCTCCTCCTGGCCCTGTTTTCACTTTTCTGATGCCTCACTTTTGTTCCTTCTGGTCCCCTTTGCCGCTCCCATCCTTTCTGCTCTGTTCTTAGTATTTCAGCTATTTTTTGCCATGACCCAGTTTCTTCCAGAGCCTCATCATCCCTTTTTTGTTTCCTTCTGCCCCTTTTGTGCCCTCTTCACTTATTCCACGCTCCTGCCTGCTATCTCCAATCAGCTGCCCAGCTCCAGTTTCTTCTCCACCAACTTCTGCCCAGCCCTAGTCCCCAGGCTCTTTCTTTTCTCTCCTGCTGAATTTCATTGTCCTATTTTCCTTTTCTGATATTGTTTCCACTTCCCACATCCCCTCCTTTCATTCCCCAGCACTGCTGCTGTATGATTGCCCTTTCCCACTCCCACCCTGCTGGTTTCCAGAGTCCTCTCTCTGCTCCCAGAGTGTCTGTTCCCTTCCTGCCTTTGTCTCTCTGTCTGTCTCTCCTTGTCCCTCTTTGTTCTCAGCTTTTTCCTCCCTTGGCCTCCTCCTCTCCCAAGGGAAGGTGGTTTCATACTAATGCAAACTGCTAGGGCCAAATGGCCTCAACAGCAACTTCCATCAGCCCAATCTCATTTCTACCTGCTGCTGTTACACATTTTAAGGCATTCTTTAAAATTAACTCAGCTTCTCTCCAACCTCACTTCTTCATTGGAGGCCTGACTTGAACCCCCCTGCAACCAACTGGGCACTTCCCCTGACTCCAGCAACCTTCCAAGCAGTGTGGAGGCTTAGGGAGACGCATACCCTGTTATCACCCCATGACAGGGATGCTCACCAGGTGATAGGGTACATGGGTAGTAATAACAACCATAAAGCAGGCAGTGCTGCTCTCCTGCCTGTTTCTCACAGCCCTAGGTCCCTTTGCTCAGAGTGTTCCTGTGCCATTGCAGAAGACAATCCCATTGTTCAGTACAGATGATTGTCAAGACTGTTACTTAAGGGAACAACAGAGCATAAGGAATGGAGATGTAGCAATTGTGGCACTTTATTCAGGTCTGCAGTCAGATCATTATGAGGAACTACAATGTATCAAAACATCTCAAGAAGTTTTGGGCTTAATTAACATTGAGAAAACCGCATGAAACCAGACCTGAGATCCACTGGCAGGAGTGGGTACCTCGCAGGGCAGCACAAGAATGGATCAGTGTCTGTGAAACACTTAGGATCCTGGCCTCAGAGCTTGGCAAGTGGTGTAATAATGGCAGCAACAACAATAAAAAGAGTAAAATAATAGCAACCACCAGAAAAGAAGAATAGCATTTTTAGAAATTATTTCTTTTCCGGTTTTCTCAACAATAAAAGTTGGCCAGATTTCAGTGTATAATTCCATTATAATCATTTCGTAACATTTTTTTACTTTCATATACGTCTCTCCAAACTAAAGCAATGTAGGGGCTGAAAAACTTCATTTTTAAACACAGTTTCATTAATTTCCTTGCACTAGCATATACAATTTTCACATCTTTCAGATTCCTTCCTTTCTGTTAATTTGCTGTTCTGGGGAAAAGAAAAATCAGCACAGGAAAATTCTGCTGAGAGTCAGGAGACAGCCAGAATCAAATGTAATTAATTTTTTTCCCCCAGAAGTTTAATAGAAATTTGTCATCTCATAGCCATAAAATGAGCAGCAATATTGAAGACCAAGTGTCAGAGGTTAAAATTCATCCCTGCACAAGTGGTGTCAGCCCAAGGCCTAAGCATCACCCATTTCACCTCTGGATGTGGCCCTTAAGAAGAGTAACTGCAGTGCTCAAGTGGTATTAGTACAGGGCTGATCAGTTTATAGACAGTCCCTCCTAATCCCTTTTATTTTTTTACAACTAGATTGTGGCATATTGTAACATAAAAGATCAGTTGTAGGGATTTTATTTCTGTGAACCAAGATCATTCTCTATTAGGATGACTAGAAAATGTATCCACTCAAATTATGGGCTGCTTCTTCCTTTACCACAAGAAGCTCCAAAAAGGCTGTGGTCCCACCACATAATCAGGGGGTAGGGATTCCTGCTGGCAGTGCAGCCAGCCTAATATTTTCTGAAATGCTTGTGTAGTCCATATGTGCTGGTTTTCAGCAAAACACCAGCCTCCACAAGCCTCAGCTTCGACAACAGGACTTATCTTTCCATGGACCTCAATCTGAGGCATTAAACTCCCATTTCTTTTAGCTTAAACATTTTTAGTACCTCTGCTTCTTTGCTGCAGTGATCCTGAAAATGTTGGTTTTCTGTACTCCATGCTAGCAGGTATATTTGTTTTCAGAAGGTGGAGTTTGAACCGTAAGTTGCTTTATCTTCTCCAGGTGGACCTTCCCATGCCAGCTCCTATCCCTGTATCCCTCCCAGCTGGATTACATCCTTGTGGAGGGAGAACAAGCTTCCTTCTCTGTTGCCTGCATCCTGGACCATTACATTAGCCATAAACACACACACATATATATATTTGTCTAATACAGAAAACTAATTTTTTCTGGTTTTTTTCCTAATTTTTTTTGTTTCAGCTTGCATGCTCTCCAAACTGCCAATATAAACCTCAAAAGTCTAATTGGACCAAGAATCATTACTGTCAAAATTATGGCATATCAATTAACAGGAGGACTGTACCCAAATAAGTAGAGTCTGACCACCTTCCTCATTTTGGTCCTCCAAGGAAAGTTCTGTTTCTCTTTCCAAGCATCACGCGAGGTATCTGCGCCTTTCCCAGTGCCCCACGGCCCGCCAGGCTCTTCCCTGCGAGTCCCTCATGCCCTGATT
The DNA here is from genome assembly GCF_003957555.1 of Calypte anna. Taxonomy (NCBI): domain Eukaryota; kingdom Metazoa; phylum Chordata; class Aves; order Apodiformes; family Trochilidae; genus Calypte; species Calypte anna. Next base: position 128,530,901 of record NC_044245.1, read on the forward strand.
CAGCAGAGGCTTGTGCAGCTCCACAGCATGGGAACATGCTTTCCCATTTCTCTTCCTTTTGCTCCTGCTTTTAGAGGTTAGTTGTTTCACAAGAAAAGTCGGGAGAAGTAGCAGGGCTAACCCTCCGCGCCACTGCTGCTTTTTACGGCGTTTTATTTTGCCACGAACCAGTGGCAACATCGCTTCTCTGCGAGCTCTCTGTATTTTTGTCACTGTCCCAGATTAGAACCATATTGTCTCTCACTCATAGTTATAACTTAATATATGGGCACGAACAGTGAAGCCACTCCTGCGTTTTTGGTGCGTCAAAAGGGATCCTGACGTCGGGGAAGCAAACTGCGGCGTCCGGAGCAGGAGAAAGGGGAGAGGTTCGCAAGAGCCGTCCTCACAAGAGCAGAAAATGAAAATGATGTAGGAAATTGTCTTTCCTGTTTAGGGTAGGTTTGGTTTTGAAAAATTACTGCTAACTTTGTAAACATTAAAATAGAAGCAATAAAGATGTGAAATTTCACACAGGGGATCTACAATGTTTGTGTAATTATAAGCATATGGTTACTTTACATGAGGTCTCTGTTATACTTTTATTTACTAGTGCTTCGGGAAAACAGAGGTTCTCAAATTCAGTGTTTATTTACATGTATAGGGAATGTCACAGTCCCCATTAACCTGTCATAATCTGTATTTCTGTCTTGGAGATCGGGCCGTATAAACCGAACACACAATTTTACTTTTATTTCTAAGTTGTTCAGCTATTCTGCTAACTCAGACAATTTCTGTCATTTCTAAATAATGCATATTCTGCTGCTGGTGGCTGGGTTAGAACCACTTACTGTGTCAGTGCCTGCTCATTTCAGCTCTTGGGGGGCTAAAAGCGAAAGGCTCTTGCTTTGATGCAGTTCTGTCTCTTCTGAGGACTTTGGTGGCATTTTAATTTATTGCTTTCTTGTTGGTCTGACTTTCCACTAGGCTACAAACCCAGCTCTGGAGGACATTTGACATTTCTTCCACAATTAATAATTTTGTAGGACACAAAAGGACCTCAGCTCCATCAGGATCCAGGCCTCCATTTGTGGGCTGAATTAAACCATTTGTTTTCTTTAATACTTAGTGGTCATATGTCTTTTTTCTTCAGTGCACTAAGTTCAGGAGCTCATTTATCCACAGTGACTTCTGATCTTTGAAACAATGTGTAATAATGTGCAGACATTTCTTTCACTTTTACATTCTACATAGGGATAATAGCAATTTTGATGAGCTAGATTTAACAGTATGTTTTGGGTTTTTTGGGGAGTGAATACACCCAGGTTTCGAGCTTTGGCTTCACTCAGGCTGGTGCTATGGAATGCTGATCACTGTCATGAAAGATCAAACCACACGTTCTGGCTGGAAAGGGACAGGGACATGTAATAAAATATTTCTAAACATAGGATTAAGGTGTTTGTACAAAGAGCAACACCACCACTGTTTGACCTAACAGCACGAAGGAATTTATTTCCATCCTTTCTTTTTGCAATTTCATCTTACTCCTCTCACTTCCCTCTTGTCCCTTCAGCACTGCAGGGGCACTTTGAGCATGGCAGCCAGGGTTTCCTACAGGCCCCGAGATGACTTTAAGGCATCACAGTCACTGTCTTGTTGCCAGTGTCAGAATGCAGGCAAGCAGGTTACCTGAGACCCCAAAGATGTGGGTACCAGTCTCATCCATACTCACAGTGCCTCAGGAGTTTCACTCCATCTCTCCTTGCTGCTGTTTCTGCCTCCTGCTTTGTTTCAGCTCCACACTCTTCAGGACAGGGGCTGCTTCTCACCACATCACTGCTAATTAATTATTTTCTTAGTAGGGAAAACTTAATTTTTTCTTATGGCTCATCATTTCAAAGCAGTCCATCAGTGCCAGCTCCACTGAGCCTGCTGGGTGTTGTTTATTGCGTCCTGGGCAAACACCGTGCTGGTGCCCTACAGCCATTTCCCCTAAAAAAACCCACTTCTGGATCAGTGCAAAGAGTCTCACCTCACACAGACCCAAATCAAGGGGCTGAGCATCTTCTGGCAAAGGAAATCCACTCCTGGGAAGTAAAAAAAAAGTAATTTTGAACCTTTTTAATATTTTGGTGTTGGAAGGAGCCCTTCTACAGCAATCCCCAGGCTGGAGATGTTTACTCATCTATGGACATTGTGCCCAAAGATGTTTACAGGGGAAAAGGAGGCACAAACTGAACTGTGTGATGGTCACAGCTGTCATGTTAATTCTGCTTTTTCCCCCAGTTTTTTTTTTGTTTGTTTGTTTGTTTGTTTTACTGAGAAGAGAGAGAACTGTGGAAGGGAAGAGGAGGTAATCAAGGAGGGAGAGGAAAAGGCAGGCTGGCAATGGTTTTATATCTATAGGTTGGCTGCTGGCTGGATGTTCCCTAGTGTGAAGGTCAGTAAAGAGAGGGGCACCCTCCATGTAAATTCAACTCCATGTCAGAAAACATGCCCACATGCTGCAAGTGTTCCCTTCCCTTCCCTTTGCTTTGATTTTTTTTTTCCCAAGAAAATATCTGTTATTTTTAAAAGCCATTTTTCCCATCCCTGGTATAGTGTGAGAGATGGGCACAGAGAGGGGAAGCTGCTGACTTTCCCCAGGGTAACCACTGAAGTATTTCTCCACGGGGCAGTGCTAGGGAACACAGCCCCACATCCAGGTGCTGCCAGGAGAGCTACCTCACACACAGCCCAGCAGTGCCCCAGCCCAGGCCAGCCATGGTGTGCACATCCTTTCTCAGTCCCAAATGGACTCCGTTATTTTGCTGAGTAAAAGATGATTAAACAAGCAGTAAGATGTTATCGTTAGAGGCTTCCTATTAAACTATGACTATAAATACTGGCACAGAGAGGATAAAGCTTCCTCATGCTAAGCATGTTATCAGCTAGTGTTTCCTTAAACATTGTCCACAAAATGCACTGGATTACCAAAATGTTTACCAGCGCTGCCTCTTAGGAAACCAAGCTGGTTATTTTCAGTTCCTCTGACTGCTTTATATTTAGTGCAGTAATGTGGTTACCTTTTACATAAAATTTCATCATTAAATACATTCCTCAAATTATTTTCAACACCACAAAGGCAAGAGACTAATACAAAAGAATGCTGAGGCTGAAAAAGAAGCTTTCACCAGCCAGAGTACAGCAAAAGCCTCTCACCCATAGCATGTTTTGATTCTTTTGCAGCATTATCGTAATTCTGTTTTCCCATATTAGAAATGCTTGTTCTGGGAATAATTAAATCAGATGGTCAGATCCTTGAGCTGCTGATGTGTACACTTACTCTTTCACACTGTAGTTTTTTGTATATGTGTATGTATATGCCAGCATAGTGAGCCATAGTGATCAAAGAGCTCTGAAGCAGAAGCGTATGTCAGAGCATCGCTCCTCCTCTCCAATGCCAACACTGCCCTGGCACAGGGAATCATGCTCCCGCCCCTCCTACCACCACACGTGCAGGATGGAAAGGTGAGTGACAGTAGATGAAAATATTAATGCACCTAAAAGCAGAAAATGTGGTTGTTGCTTTTCTCCTGGGTATTTTACCTATGCCAACTGAGCAGAGAAAAAGTCCTTTAAGCAAGGGGAGGTGAAACAGTTCAGTGCAGATAACAACCCCCAAGCTCACTGTGGATGAAACAGAGAATAAATGTGCAATACTTCTGGAGGTGCTGGTTTTCTTCTGAATTTCCAAAGTCCAGAGAGATTTATTAATTTTGGGCCTGAGCCCAAAGCCATCTGCAGGGAAGGGGAGTCTTGGTTGGGGCAGAGGGTTGACCTTTTTATGGCAGAGCTGGTCTACAGTGGTCGGAAAAGAGCTGCTTCTGTTCAGCTCACATCTCCTGCACATAGGGAAACACAAAAATATTCCTCTTGCTGATGTTAATGGGAATTATGGTTGCAGTTTAACTTCTTCATGTGCCAAGGTAGCCCACAGCTAACAGCCTGGTGTGTGTATATATGTTAGTTCTTAAAGATGCACGCACCTCTCCTCTATAAAAGAAGGCCAGGCACTCTATAGCTGCTAAGAGCAGGCTCTCTGAAAGGTGTTTTATTAACTAAAGTTGGGGAAGAAAATGAAACTGAAAAAAATACAGCCGCATATTAAACTACATGAAGTGGTCATGACAACCAAGGATCTTAGTATCATAAAATTTTAACAGCTGGATGCAATCAGTGGGGTTTTTCCATTTTTCTTTTTGGTTAAGCTTAAGAAGGAAAGAGAGAGGGGAAAATAATAATAATAAAAAAGCTTCACTTTACTGAAGAAAACTCTTTATCCAGCTCAGCTTTCTTTGCTTAATATCAGAAGTTGTCTTTACTTCCTTATAAATCTCAGCCCTGCCTGCACTTGGCTGATGCTGCTCACTTCCCAGGGCAGGGATTCCACAGCAAGAGGTGTTCAATATCCCCAACAGCAGCGTGACAAGGAATGGAAACCAGAGAAATGCACGTTACAGGGAGACCTCCCCAGTGCGTATACAATTTTCAGAACTTACCAAATAATTAATCAACGTCAAATTGTGCCTCAAAATCCATCAAGACGTATTTGTGCCTGAAATCCCACAGCAGATCGTCAGCAAAAGGACCAAGCTTCAGTGTAAATCAGTAGAAAAACTTTACTGTTTGGCTGGGCATCTTCTGTTCAATCACATATAATCACAGCCCGGGCCCTCCCTCATACATTTATTTTGCTCTTGTACTGCTTCCTTCTTGGTGATGTCAACATTTGCATTGAGGTAGCTGAAGAAACATTTCACAGACTGAGCTTTATCAGAGCTATAGAAAAAGGTGAGCATTGGCCAAAAATTATGTAATGGGCTTCTTTCTTACCAAAAAATTTAATGCATATATTTAGAAAACAAGTCCAGAAATGTGTATAACTTACTGGAATCATGTTTCTTGATAGCCCCACTGAGGACTGACTTATTCATTCAGGGAGTAACAGGACATTATTCAGCATAAGTAAGTTTTATGGATCTCAGTCTCTCGTATGGCTTTGCTCAGGCAGTCTCACAAACAAGCATGTTTCCTTAGTTTGTTGTTATTTTTGTGTCTGTTAAAACGCAAACCAACTCCAGACCTCTGACTTCACCTTCCAGTGGTTACACGTGACTGTCCATTTATTAAAATACTTCATTTGTCATTTACTGATGCCTCATGAAGCTATGACAGAACCCACAGATCTGAAGAAAATCTCCTGCTCTAGCTGCGTTTTCAGCCCATACAAGCACCACTTGCCTCCAAAGTCACAGGTTTTTAAGGGCAGAGTTTGAGTTCTGGATGAACTCCCAAGCCCCAGTTCTGAGAACTGCGGATGGTCCTTGTCTCTCCCAAGGGACCCTGCACTGAGTGTTTGTACCAGGGCTCAGATCAAGGCAGGACACAGCACTGAAGCTGTAAAAAGAGCAGATGTTGGCCTGAGGAGTTTTCAACTTCGGTCTCCCATTTCCTTCAACAGGTTGCCCTAAATCTTGTTTTCCATGTTTCTTCCACAAAAGTAATTCGGAAACAGCTGCTGGAGGGCCAAAATAAACATTAGCAGATGGTGATTGGAAAATGTCATGGGCTGCCCTTTGCCCAGGTGCCTGGGAAGGGAGAGGAGCCCATCACAGGGAGCCCTGTCACTGTTCACAGAAGTGAGCTGTGGAGAAGGCAGCTGCTGGGTGACCAAATGCTGTCAGGACTTGGTGACTGCTGGGAACTGGGACGAGGATCTGGCCTCTGAATTCTGGGAAACCTGCCTGGACTGTGACTGTCCTCAGACTGTGTGCTCTTTTCAGTACCAAATGCCTCTGAATTAAAGAGTCATTGCTAAGTGACATTGTAAAGCTGTTGTGTCTTGGGCAGAGGTGGGACCTCGGAGCCAGCAGTACAGAATGATCAGCAGGAAGAGCCAGGAAACCTGCTTGGCTCAGTTCACAGCGGGACCAAACCACGGTGGCAGAACTACATTATCTATGTTAGAGACTAGAATGGGGCACTGGGCAGTGACAAGGCTTTTACTTCTATTCCAAGAGACACTGCTACCTCAGAGGGTCCTCGGGAAAATCTCGTAGCCGGTCCACGCCTCACTCAAAATGAACGAACCGAACGCGGGAGAGACACCTGAGCAGCCGGGGAATACACCCTCCTGGCCGACACGTTTGATTGAAAATAAGGATCATACTCGCACCTGATGTAAAGCACCACGTAGTACCCCAGACCTCGGTGCGGTAACACCGAACGCGCTGTGCAGGAACCGGCCCCCATGCTCCCTTTTCCCTGCAGGCCGAGGGGTGCAGAGGCTGGGGAGGCGGGCAGGGCGGGCCGGCTCTTTTCTGGTGCTTCCCGACCTCCTCCTCGCACCTCCCACTCACAGACGCCCGAGCAGCCCCGTGTGCCGGGACTGGACCGCGGCAGCGACCTTTCCGCCCCGGCTCCCTGCCTTCCAGCCCCGGCCCCTTCCCTTCCCTTCCCTTCCCGCCCCGGTGCCGCTGCTGCGGAGGGGGTTGGGGTAAGGGCCGTGCCGTGCCCGGGGCGGCAGCGCCACCTGGCGGCCAGAGACAGCTCCGCCTCTGCGGCCCCATCCGGGGGCACCGGGGTGGGGGTTACAGGGAACGATCCCGGAGCTGCCGCCGGCACCGCCCTGAGGTATGGGGGGGTTTCCCTGTGGTCAAGCGTACTTCTGACATCCAGGCACACACAAGTCGCGGTAGACGGGTGTGTAGCGAGAGGACAAGGGGAAATGGTTTCAAACTGGAAGAGGGGAGGTTTAGGTTAGACAGTAGGAAGAAATTCTTTCCTGTGAGGGTGGTGAGACACTAGAACAAGTTGCCCAAGGAAGTTGTGGCTGCCCCCTCCCTGGAAGTGTTCTAGGGCAGGTTGGATGAAGCCTTGAGCAGCCTGGTCTGGTGGGAGGTGTCCCTGCCCATGCAGGGGGGTTGGAACTGGATGATCTTTGAGGTCCCTTCCAACGCAAGCCATTGTATGATTCTAAATCTCAGTGCCTCCTGAATGCCTCCAGGACCATCACACAGATCTTCTCCAGGATGGTTCACTTGATTTTGTTTCTATTTCCCAGGGTGGGGCTGTACCACTGAAAGTGCTTTTGTGACTTCAGGAAAAATTTTCAGCTCATTTCTGTGTTCCTTTGCTTTGTATGCTCATTTCTGTGCTCAGAGCAGCAGGGTGCAGGGTGATTTTTCCATATGGTGCTTGCCTTACTGCAAGGATTGGACAGGGATGACAGCAGAGACATGGAGCCTCTACAGAGCATCCAAGGTGGGGAAACAAGAAAGTAAAGGTTGAAACCGTGGGTATCCAAGCTGGACATCACACAAGCCATTCGCAGTGCGGGGGAATGATGAGATAAGGGATTTTATCATAACAATAAGGAGCAGAAATCCAGAGCTATGAAAAATTGAAAGTTATTTTTCTATATTTATTGTAAGTCCTGAAATGGTGAAAAGTTTGTGGAAAAGCAGCTCAGTATGTGCTGGTTCATGGGTGTTGTCAGCCTGACTGGTGCAACAACTACACAAGGGACTCCTGTGGGCTTTGCTGCAGGTGCACTTGCAGACAATACAAACTTTCTGAGGATTCATGCATTTTTCATGTCCTCAAAGGACATCTTACATAGGCTGTGAGAACTCTCCCTGAGATTCTAGGCTCACAAAGGTACACTGCAAAATGATAAATCCTCAAAATGAGCCTCAGGGTCTGTTCTGTGATGCGTACAGACCTGAAACACATGAGCATGTATTCTCATGAGGCTGTGCCAGAGCCAAACCCCTGCCCTGTGTGTCACTCACCAATGGCAGAAACAATCCACTTGTGTTTCCAGATTACTCTTTGTTGATGGCACAAAGTGCTAAACTTTAAATTATGGGAGATAGTCATGATACATATAGTTCTGTCACACCTGCTAGGTAGCAATGACTTCCAGCAAACCACTAAGAGGCTGACACCTCAAACAGGCACGGTGATGTTTAACTGAGCCTGTCTGCAGGAGGCATGGTGATCCCAGTGTCTGCAGGAGCAGTGAGCGCAGTGGTCTGTGAGGCTGCACGTCTGGCTCTGCACCTCCACTCCTGCAGCCGGGGTTCAGCTGCAGCAGTGAAGTTCCTTCAAGTCACCTGAGCCCTGCAAGTCCCTGTTTTCCGCTCCTTAAAAAGACTTCTTCTTGATGTAAAATGGCCTTTCCATGATTTTTCTTTCCTAACACTCATGTACATTTTGTCCTTTCAACTTACTGATAAATGTAGCAGCCTGCTTTCCATTTTCATAATATGTTTTGCCCCTGAACTTAATCTTCTCATCAGATGTTGAGAGCTGCAGAGGCACTTGGAAAGCTCTGGCTCACATGTGCTGCCCCAGACCACACCTTCTCCTCAAGGAATTCCCAGGCTTTTAACTTGAGACCATGATCTTGGTAAACCCTTGTCTGTGATGTCTGGATATTTGTAATTCTTCTCATTGTTCCAGATTTAGCATTGTTCAACTGCAGGGGGTAATTTGCCATTCACTGGCACAAAAATGTGCTGGGCTTCCTCTAGCAAATCTTCCTCACCTTCCCCAAGCTCTCCCCCACACACCAGCAGGCTGGCAAGGAGGACTAGGGGCAGAAAATCACGTCCCCCTTAGCAGTCAATAGAAAAATTTCCATCAGCTTTTCTGAGTCTATGCTGTGCCTTCCACGCAGATGCCTCACCCTACCACCCCCCCAGCAGAGCTTGGGCAGCGTCTTGGCCATCAATGAGGACTTCAGCTTCTCCTTGTTGTTGTAAGCTGTGTTGCCACAAGGTGGATGCTGCCATGTCCAGACAGCAAGTGCAAACCTCGCTGGGTGCCAGCATCCTGCTGTGTCAGCCACAGGACACCTCTGGTAGTCTCCCAAGAGCCAGATGGTTGTGGATCCTGAAGGAGCTTTGTGGGGTAGGAGCACAAAGTCATCACTTTTACACATCCTCTCCCTGGGCATGAGAAAGATCAAATCTTCAAATTGTGCCTGGGCTACTTGGTGTTTCGTAAGCTTGGAACAAGTAAAGTGAGTGCCTGGGAGTTCCAGTGAAAGAAAAAAGCCCATGGTACATAAATAAGATTTAAGACTAATGGAGCTGCAAGAACAATAATTGCAGAACTACATGCTGGTAAATTTTTATCACACAATAGTACATATGGCACCAACAAAGAGAGTCTCTGATTTCTTTGCTTAAGCATATAAAGTACCACACATTTATAAAAGCAACCATTCCTATTCTGTTATGCTGTTCGGAATGTGTTTGAAAAGCACATTAAAGTGTGGGGAAGTGTCCAAAAAAGTTGGATCAGTCTGGTTTATGACTGACAGAAAAGGCCAAGCAATTATCTGAACTCCTGATGGGACAATTTTGTTCAGATGTATTTTGGGGTCAGGAGGCAAGGATTTCATCAGAGAGAGTTATTCGGCTTATGAAACGTACAATGTGTCCAAAACAAGGTCTGAAGTTGATTAGACATAAGTATTCAAAAGGAAATGATTTACATGACAGCCCTGGATGTATCGGCCTCTCAGTAAGATCTGACCCAGCAAGGCTGAGATAACTTACTTATGAAATAGGACTTGTGGACCCAGCTAGAATGTTCTTTTTTTCTTTTTTTTTAATTTTTTTTTTAATTTTTTTTCTTTTTAATAATAATTCTTTGCAGAGAATTAGTATATAAATCTTCATGAGCCAGGTGAAAATGTGGGACTAGTTCCTCAGCTGGTGTAAATCAGCATAACTCTACCAACTGTGCTGCTTTTTACATCTGCACAAAAGCAGGGCCCTGGGTCCTAGATGGCCTGAAAGGCTTTGCTGCATTTGGATGCTCTTTCTTAGGTTCTTTGAAAGAGGCAATTCTGAGCATGTTTATTCCATTTCTAAGTAAATATCCCAGACAAATGACAGGTTCATGGGTTTCAGTGAAGCTGCTGTGAAATGATGGTACAGTGATTGTCTTCGGTGCCAGGGTTACCTGAGCTGCCCTGGCAACATCAGGATCCTTTCTTTTGATGCAGCATGTGCCACACACATGCCCAGCTTTGTCGTGGCCACAGGGCCCCGGGGGTCAGGGTCTGCTCAGGAATAGATGCTGAAGCCAAAATTGACATCTCCTGTGTCACAAGGGGCTTTGCCACAGTGGGCATTTTGGGATACCTGTACTTTGAACTAGTAGGCATCAAGAGGACAAGGTTTTTGTCCAGTGCAGCATTTGCCTCTTCTTAATCACCTGGAATCAATACAGTCTGAGAGCCTTCATAGAGAAAGTTCACATAGAAGGTATTAAAAAAAATAGTTTTCCTGAGTTTTACCCTCTTGCTTCTTTTTCCTGTTGTTTTCTTTTGGTATTGGGGTAGACAAAGCAGTGTTTTATCCCTGGTGTGTTTAATTTTTTTTGTTTTTAATTTTTGTCTTCAGATTCTGACGTGCACAGAGTTGCTGTGAAAGATGGAGAATGAATATTTTAAAATTCAAACAGGTTCACTTTTTCAAGCTTTCTTCTTACAGGTGAGATCCCTTTCTCACACCTTCTTAGAGGGCTTTACAAAGGTCCCTCATGTTTTTAGCAAGACAGGCTTGAAGTTTCCGGAAGATTTATTATGAGTCACAGCTTAATCAAGGAACCAAGAAAGATTCATTTTTCAGGCAACTTGTACAGCATCATCACCTGAGAGACTCAGCACTAGTAAATCTTTCTGGCATACTGTGAAGGGTGATCCCAAATTTTCTGAGACTCTCCAAATGAAAACTGAAGGGATACACTGCTTTATGTCTCCTTCCAAGCCGAAAAGAAATATGTTTGGGAAATAAGCCCTTTAGATGGTAATTTAATTTGGGGCAGATGTGCCCAACAGCTATGACATCATCCTAAAGCAGGTCTTTTCTCCTTCTCTGCTTCCCCCCTCCAGCTTTACAGGAAAGATACAGAACATAAAGGGATTTATCAGGTGTCTTATCATAAATGTGCTTTATATCCTGAAGTGCATCTGTGAGCTGGTTCTCATAGGTAAAACCAGCTGTTAGCTCTGAATCAGGAGAAATAAACAGAATAATAAGAAAAAAATATTGTGCATGGGAAAGAAAGAATTTCCAGCAATCTTGTATGTTGTGGGAAAGAAGAATAAAATTAACTTTACATCTCGTTTGCCTTTAAGTACGTGATTTCTACTGCTGTCAGGACTGTAGGTTAATTTGCTTTCACTTGAAAGTGAATTCAGCTCTGGATTTAGCAGCAGTCAGTGCTGCTCACAGTGAACCTGGAGAGACTATCTTTGGCTGATAAATCAGGCTCCATCCATTTAATCATAGGCAGCTCTGACAAGGCAGACAATGCAGATGTAAAATAATGCTGTCTGTCATGATGGTATCAGCTCTTTGAACATCTATCCTTAAAACCTCCACCCATCACAAAACTTCCAAGGACCATCATTCCTTAGGGAGAGGTGGTTGGCAGAAGTTAGGTGTGAGGGACCCTGGAAGTGCCCAGGGAGTGTAGGTACCTCCTGGGAAGAGACAACCCTGCAGACTAAATCACAGCCTAGGATCTGGGTGAAGTTTTGAGTCTGAAGTTCCAATTCAACTGAGTGTTAGGTGGCCTAGATCTTGCCTGTATTTCATACCAGAATAATGATATGAGAAAGAATGAACACAGGGCTTTGAGACGTAGTTGAGATAAAGGCATTTTTCAGCATCTTTTTGTAGGTGTGGCATGCAAGGGATTTTGTCTTCATTTTCCATAAGAGCATTAGCAAGTGTGGAAGTCCTGTAGTCTTTTCTCAGAGGGTTTTGGGGTTTTTTTTTGGTGTTGTACATTATGCATTTTTGCTTATGTGAAGGTCTTCAGGTTTTCAGTGAGTAGCTATGTCCATGCATTTGACAAAAACACAGAGATCTCTTGGCATAGGGCAGCTTGTAAGAGGGGATGTATGATGCCCCATCACTTCAGCCAATGCTTCTGCCCACCCATGCTGAACATCCTCCCATCATGTGACAGAAAGGCCCTGTACTTCACCTCCCCAAACTCACATGTTTTGTTGTGTAAGGGGGAAAAGTGCCTATCCTGGAGAGAAAGGCTGCTGGGACCAGGAGTATTGCTCATCACTGCACAGCACTGTCTGAGAGAACAAGATGTGTCTGTGCTAGTGCTAAGAGGGCTGAGGGAAGCTCTCTTCCTGACCATAAAATCATAAATATCTGCTTAAAAGAACAAAGAGGAGAAAAAACCCCACTAAATTAACAGCAACAACAACAACAAAAACACATCTAAGTTCAGTACTTGCTCTTTTTGCTCTTTAAATATCTGCAGCCAGCAAAGCTCATGGTGAGTGCCAGGACTATGAAAAGGTTGATGAAGGGCAAGTGCCAGCAGTCTCTGCCTTTTCACACTTGTTGCTGCTATATCACACATAACTCTACATAGCCCCATCTGGGGCTGTGTAGGGTCACTGCCAAATGAATGACATCTTTGTGCCAGTGTAGACTTTCAGAACATGGAGAACTTCATTGACCATTCTGAGGGAGCTGGGAAGGGAAGGATTTATCCAAACATGACAAAAATATGTGTATCTGGGAAAAAAAAATAATATGGGGAGAAAATTATTTTTTTTTATTGCAGCCATTTAAGTCTTGGCTTTGTGAAAAATATTTCAAGCCATTGCTTTTCCTTAGGCAGGTCAGTGAGCCAAATCCAATGATAAATACAAAACTCTGAGATCATTATTCCCTTCTTGGATTTTAACTGATGAAAAGCTCCATTCTGTTTGGCTGGGCTGTGGTCCAAAGCCCAGTGACCACCCTGCTGTAGCAAATTAAGGTATTCTTGGAAACCTAAAGCATCACTTGTGCTTTTCTTGATACAAACAGATACAAGTCCACTGTGTCTCCATCTTCATCATTTGTGCCCTTGCAGTTATCTTCCTCTAGGCTTGATAAAACCCTCTTGCAGTTGAAGGGTGTAGCAGTCAGGGTTCTTGGTGCCAGCAGAGATTTTTATGCTGGGATTTCACTCCTGGAAGGCAGGGGAAGGCTGGCTGCTGGCCAGGCAGCACATGGGCAAGGCTGCCCAAAGCCTCGCAGGGGGCTGGGGTGTGCTACTGTCTGAGCAGTGCCTAGGACACCCATCTCAGTGCTTTTTGAAGATGACCATCAAAATCTAGGTTGAGAGCACTGTCTTCACTGGTGTTAGCAATGTCAGCTGGATCTTCATTAAAGTATTGCTTTGTTTCTGCAGGTTTTAGTCTGTGGCATAAATTCAGTGCATTTTCTAAATAGTTTTAAACATGGATTTTCAGTGGTCCTATATGTTCAAGCTGGGATATTTTAGTCTTGAACTTCACCTTACTTCTGATATTGAGTGAGGATGAGCATTTCATGGCAAAAAGAAACCCAAGCCCCTTAAACCTCTCCACCTCCACTGCAGTAGGTGAAACTTGCTTTCCACACAAATTCCTTAGCACATTATGGCAAATTTCCCCAACCTTTCTGCAGCTGTGCTGGCAGGAGGCCAGCAGGCTAAAGGCAGTATCAAATTGAATGTAAAGGTGCAATATACATAGCCCAGAGCTACCAGCACAAAAGACTCTGCCACAGATCCCCAGGCTGCAGAGGCTGCTGTGGCACCCAGTGCCCACCCCACCCTGGGCAACCAAAATGTGTATAAAAAATTATTTGTCTCTTCCCTTATGCTGAGTAACTAAGTGCTGTTACTCCTGCAGCATCTTCAGGTTTGTTCCTGAGAAGCACAGCCAGGCTTCTCCTTTGGTTTCCCAGGAGGGTGCTTTTCCGCCCTCTGAAAAATCCTCCACTAAAGGAAGATTTCCCCAGGAAGGGGAAAACTGAAGTTTCACCAGGCTTACCTTCCCTGTGGTGGTCACTGTTCTTGGTCAGGGTAAACCAAGGTTTCTCCATTTTCTAAATGCCCCATGGGGGCTGCATGGAAATATTAATGTCTTGAATCAAGGAAAATGTATTTTACCTTGAAATGGCAACAGTGTGACATCCCTTGGTGTTTCTGTGACGCTGGGTGCTTGTTTACTCACTGGTGACTGCCCTAGATGCTGGGCTATGATTTGGGGATGGCTATGGATGAACCCATATGTAGATGCAGAATGAAGGAGCTTCAGAACTGGCTGCTGCCTGTGCAGGATGCTGCCTTGCTCTCCTCCTTCCCCTCTTAGAAAGACTTAGAAAGAATTTCTTTACGGAGAGGGTGATCAGGCGTTGGAATTGGCTGCCCCGGGAAGTAGTGGATTCTCCATCCCTAGAGATATTTAAAAAGAGAGTGGATGTGGCACTCAGTGCCATGGTCTGGTAACTGCAATGGTAGTGGATCAAGGGTTGGACTTGATGATCTCTGAGGTCCCTTCCAACCCAGCCAATTCTATGATTCTTAGCTGGTTACTTGGGTGCTTGGTAGTAGCATTACAGCCTCATGATCATTGCAGCCTCCAGCATTTTTCTGTATTAAGAAATGCTAAATTAACAACATAGTTTTTTACAGTTTAAACATAGTAATTGCAAAAAACTTTTGTGACCCCAACTGATGTTTTGCAACTGGTTGGACAGGAGTCCTCCTCCTCACAGCCTGGCACGGTGTGGCCAAAGCCTGTTTGATTCTGAAGAACAAAGATGTTTCCTCTCTCTTGGTGACAGGCAGAAGCAGCCATATGCACCTTGGTGGGACATTTGAATGCATCTCCAGGTTGCCTGAGGTTGTTCTAAGGCCAATTAATGAAATACAGGCCAGAAAAATAATCAGTCAGTGGGTACACAAGTGGTAGAAAAACATGCTGAACTTTGCATGGTTTGTCATCATGCTGAAAAGTAATTTCTAATCCCCCTGGTCACCCAAGGTCTGTCCAGGGCCTGTTTCTATTTGGTATTTTCATTAGTAACTTTTAAAATATAATACAGTATGCTTATAAAATCAGCCCATCACACTAAGCTGGGAGAATTGTGAGCATATTGGAGCTTGGAATTAAAATCCAAAAAAAACTACGAGAAGACAGAGTTCTTCCAGAATCAACAAGTGGAATAAATAGACATGTGCAAAGTTGCAAAGAGGCCAAAAGGATTTGTATTGAAACAGGGAGTGACTAACCAGACAGGAGAAGGGACCTAGGAGTAAGCACAGACTGGGTGACCACAGTGACACCCACAAGTGTACCCATGGGGACAGGAAAGCCAGGGCTGGGTGGCACTATTATAGCACCGAGAACTTCTCAGCTCAAGTGCTGTGTCCAAGCACTGGGCATCACCTTTTAAAAAAAATGGAAATTAAATAGAAAGCCCTGAGAGACCAACAAGGGTGTTAAGAGGTTTATAAAACCTGACCTGTGAGGAGAGGTTGAAAGAACTTGGTGTTGTTTAGTCTAGTGAGGAGAAGATGGATGGGTTTGGAGAGAGCAGGATAACACCCTTCAAAGATTACAGTAAAAAGGATGAAAATCTGTTGCTTTGATGTCCACTGAGAGTGAGACAAGAAGTAATAGGTTTAACTGGAAGCAATGGAGATTTAGATTAGATATGAGGACAAACTTCCAAGCTATAATCAAAGACAAGCTCAGGAACAGTCTACATTTGGGGGCTGGAGGAGTGTAGTCATTAGAGATTTTTAAGAACAGATTGGATGAACATCTGTCAGAGATGGTCTATTACAGCTCATCTCACCTCAGGACCAGGGAAAAGCCACATGGCACTACCTTGCTGGGATTGCTTTATCTTTCCCTGCAGTAAATTGCTGGAGTTTCGCAGGAGCCGAGGGAGCTGTTTCAGTAGCTCTTGGTTTGCTTCTCAGGTAGCAGAGAGCTCCAGCAGGAGGAAAACCCAAATATCTACCTGGGACATGTGAGTAACATGAGCACATGGTGGCTGGTACTTACACAGGCAATCTCCACAGCTACAGGCCTTTGCTTATAGAGCAAGACATTGCAGAGCTCTGCTTAAATTCTGAGTGCCCTTGAGCTTCCTTGCTCAGTGAGATCCTTCCTTAACACATCTCTTCATGTACCTGAGGACAGTGATGAAGCTCTCTCAAGTCTCATTCCTGATGTTTAAGCAGGTTTGGCACTAGGAGGCAGCTCTCACAGGAACCACCTAACACCACAGTACTGAGGTTATAAATTGAGTCAATCTCCACAACACAGTTCCTAATTAAAGTGCTAAAAAGTAAAACATCAAAGCTGCAAATGGAGAAGACAACCATACTGCTTTGTACATCAAACCAGTTGTGAACCAGTAACTCACTGACTTCTTATTTCCCTGCCTTTTTTCAGTGTGACATAGCCCACAATAAAATGTGCTTTAAAAAGCAGATGGTTGAACAAGATGCTCAATCTGCTTACTATTATAGCCTCTACTCCAAGCTGTGATCCAGTGCCTCTTCACTGCAACAGTCAGGGATTATTTGAGCACATAGGTTTGTGTTCTAGGAAACAGTAAAAATTGTCTATTCAGTGATAAATAATTACTTCTTCTTTAGAAGCACTTGTTGTCACCTCCTTGTACAGAATAGTTTTAGTGCTAGCAAAGTATCTTCTTTTCAGCTCCCTTGAGACATCTGCTCTCCATATGGTGAACTTGCCTCTGCTTCCACAGCCTGTTTCTGGGAAGGAGGCTCCTGATATGACAAATTGAAATTATTTCCAGGTCTTCTAACACTTTGCTAGTTCCTGACTCATGTAATTGAGCCTAACAAATTCTCCACAATTGTACATGTTTTAATCCCTCTAGCCTACCTAATTTTTGTCATATTGCTTCTGCTGTCAGCAAGTTGCCCTTAAAACATCAACGCGAGGTTCTCAGCGGCAGGACTCAGGAGCACTGGTGCTGAGCCCACCTAGGGTACATGGACCCACTGATCCTGTTCCTCTGGTCCTT
The DNA here is from genome assembly GCF_003957555.1 of Calypte anna. NCBI lineage: Eukaryota > Metazoa > Chordata > Aves > Apodiformes > Trochilidae > Calypte > Calypte anna. The sequence goes on from NC_044245.1 coordinate 128,547,802, forward strand.
GAAGGAAACCCACTGGAGGCAGCATGGTCATTCCATGCTGGTTGTGTTGACGGGGTATCTGGCACAGGAGAACAGCCCCTTAGAGCATCCACACCAGCTCCTTAGCACTGTGACTCATTCAGGAAAAATGAGGCCATCCCATCGCTATGGGCCATGCTGCTGGCTTTCTGTGGTTTCTGAACATCATTCCGTGGAGTGAAGATTCCTTCTGCAATCACACAGAAAAGGGACAGTATTATTTTTCTCTTTGTTTTGGCAGCTAATGCCAGAGGATGGATCAAGAGCTAAAATATAATCACTCATGTTTGTGTGTTGTGTGTATATCTATAGTTACCCTCGTATTCCCCATTGTAGCCTGTGATATACATGTACTCTCTGACCTCTCAGTATAAAACACATACACTATTCTAATATATTTCCTCATGCTTTACCATAGGAACTGTCAGCTTGAATTTTTCTAGAAGCTGTTACAGTATGAAGACACACAAAGCTCTGTCAAGCAATTAATTTTGCACAACATGATGTTGCAAGTAGCAGCAGAGGAAAACCACACAGCTGGTATTTTAAGGGCAAGACCTTTGTAGAAGGGGAATCAGGGGACAGCGCTGAATATTGAACCCCCTGTCTCATAATGTTTGCATATTTTAACAACACTCCAAGCAGCTATTGTCCTTCCATGCTTACAGAAATGAGGGAATTGCCACACCATCCAGTTGGAAATGAACTCTCTGCTTGGGGAGGAGCAGCACCAACACTGCTGTGCTGCAGAGAACTGGGGAGCACTACCCATCAGCAGACTCCCCATCGTGCTGACCCCCCAGCTGGTCTCAGGTTATACTGAATCAGCTGTGATTTCATCTTGAAAACCTACTGCTTTAAACTAAATAAGGTACTTTTTCCAAGATATGTAGTTAAAACTCCAAGGATATAAACAGTGGGCATGAGAAATGCATCTAGCCATTCTATCTTTTCTATGGTACATATTAAATCCTTCTTAATTAGAAATAAAAGAAGTCAAATGTTTTGGCAGCTGAGAACCACATCCAAAGTACCCAGAGAAAAGAAAAGTACTCCAGATCCAACTAAAAATACCATGGACAAAAAAAGCAAAGTAACACAAGAGAAAAATAAAAACTCAGATAAAAACCCTAATGCTTTTCTTAAATTTTTGGAGTGAGAAACTAACCTACCTGTATTTCTAGCATTTAGTAAGATATATGGAACAAATATTTTGTTTCTTGCAAATTAAAGTACTATGTACACTTGCTCTTCTGAGATAGCTCAGGAATCTCTTTTATGGAGATACAAATAAACTTTGCATATGAAGCAGCGACACATTGAGCAAGCTTGTTATCCCTTAGCTTCTGCATATGAGACAGTTTCTGCAGCTATACAATATTAAATGTTTTAGTAATTCATTGCATCATTAAGGACCTAAAGTGCAAAGACATGTCAAACTGAGTATGCTGCTTTGTTTCAACTTTTCCTACATCCAGGGTTACAGCAGGACAGTTCAGTGGCATGTTCCCAAACACTGAGCTACAGCCAACATTTTCTTAATGGGATTAAATTGTGCCTTGTTACTGTACAAAGACATATTTTAAGTATGCTTGGCCATTTATTTGATGTATGATTCTCTTTGGCTGAATTATTATCCTGGATTTGTGAATAGTAGTCTTTATTTCATTACTTGCTGTAGTCTTCTCTGAAAATGTATCCAATTAGTGACTGAGATATTAATAGAATGAAGAAACAAGATGGGCCATTTAGAAGTTTTTCCCTTCTGTTAGTATCTCTGTCAGTAATTGAACAAATAAATCATACACACAATTAGAAAAAATATGGAATTGGTAAACATCTGTCCTGAGGGACTGCCCTGAGATGATGCCCTGCCTTGCAGAACCAGAAGGAAATGCTTACAGATGGCGGAGGCACTAAACACACTAAAACAAGGCACAGGCTGGTCAGGAATGGGCCTTAGGGACTAGGATGAGTATGATGGGATTTCTGCCAAACTGTGCCTCTGGCATCTTTTTGCTGTGGGCAATAGAGCAGAAGGAATCATCACCCCAAACAAAACCATCCTTGAGCCAAGATGGTAGCCACAGTCACAGCAGATTAAACATGCTGAAAATATTTCTGACTATTGAAAATTCTGAATTAAACTGTAACTAAAGGGCAGTTTTCCTTCCCTTGAAGCTGGCCAGACATATGTTTACAGCACGCTCAGTTTTACCAAACTCCTTTCCTCCCAGCTCATCTCTCTGAGCAGCATCTCAGCCTCACAAGGCACAGTTTCCCCTGCTCTGCAGGGCAGCAGGAGAAAGCCCAGGCACCAGAGCCCTGTGCCTTGGATAAGCACAGCAGAAGCACATCCTCTGCAGAGAAGACTTTTCAAGATCTCATATGAAACCATTTGTTGACTGCTGCTGTTGAGCTCCTATAATGAGTTTGCAGGCAGAGGGGACTGCTCCCTACTTCATCACTCCCCTGCAGCACCTCTGCAGTGGGCACTCATCCTCAGGCCAGGTCCAGCACCCGGTCTGTATAGAAACACCCAGCCTGGTGTAGGTGAGAGTGGATTGTTGCTACAGGGACAGTAGGGGCTTGAATCAGGTTAAAGCAAAGTATGCAAGTGCTGTCTGTTGCAGAGATGGGGAGGAAATTAGAGAGCTGTATTATATGTAGTTGTCACCTCCAGGCAGGTGACACCCCTGCAGGACCCAGCCAGCAGCGCTTGGAGACCTCTGCATGCCCAGGGCAGGGGGTTTGATAGATACCAGCAGCATGCTGGAGTCTTGCAAAAGCTACAGTCTTCATTAATATAGACACAAGTTCTGACTGCAGAGCTGTTAACCATCATAAAATGTGTTCTACTATAATTTTTGAGAACTCAACACTCACTGTGAACACATCATGACCGGAACTCTACGCTGCTTGGTTCCTACAATTGTTCAGCAGCTGAAGCCCTTCACTTGCTTAAACATTGATTTATTAAATACTTGATTCTGATCTTATTTTGCAGCTACATATTTCCACTGCTCTGACGTTATCCTGAATGACTGTAAAATACAATGCATAAATGTGGGAAAATTAGGAGGTTTGCCAAAAGGCAGAACACTTAAATATTTGATTTTGATGCTGAAGACCATAAACCTGGTTCTCCCTTCTTGAAGACAGGTAGGAATCAGGATGTGTATATTACAATTCTGCTGGTAAATATAAGAGGATAATTAAGACAATGACTTACATCACAGATCAATGCTTTCTATATTTCTAGTTTTATTTGAAAAACCCTTTGGCTTCTGTGTATAATTACCAAGGGTGAGCACTGGCGACTGACTACGCTTTATAATGAAAAAGATCCCACAAAGGATCTGAGACAACACTGCAAGATCTGAACTGCTAACGAGGACTGCACCACTTTGAGCGCAAAAGCCACCATTGGTAGAATTAAAACAAATTTATGGCAAAAATTAAAACATTTATATTTTAACATCTCCAGACTTTATTAGGTGTTCTTTATACAGTCATCTGGTATGTTTAAAGAGTGAGCAATCATATAAAAGGAAATATGGTCATAACTGATTGAAGTAATAAAACCCTGAAACTAAATAACATCTCATAATTCATTACGCAGCATATATTAGATTTCATTACATCAGTATATGACTTAGTAGTAAATTCTCCTGTTGGTCATAAACCTCTAAAGTGTTGTCATCCTGAAAAATGAAATTAAAAAAGAGAAGAAGACAATGCCAGGACGTTCTGGCGGTGCTTGTACTGTGACAGCACAGCCCCACCTTGAGTTGGGGTGAGATGGCCTTGATGGGTGATGCTGGGGATGGGTGACATGTTTCACCCCACTGATGCCATCACATCCAGGAGGAAAGCCCCTCCCAGCCCAGGGCACTGGCCTGTGTTCCTTCTGCTGCAGCACCCAGTACATTAGCTGCTGAGGTGGCTGCTTACCACCTCAGGCATGGGACCCAGAAAGGTCACTGCCCATTTGTCCTCCTCACCCTCTGCCAGAAGCTGTGCCACCACACCACCATGGCACTGCTTCCAGGTTTCACCCACCACCTGACATACGAGCTTGACATACTGCTGAGAGTGGGCAGACATAAGGTGGTAGCCCTGACCACGAGCTCTGGGCTGTGTGGAGCTGAGTGGCCACCCAGCAAGGGGGCAAATAACCCAGAGGGATAGGATGGTTGGATCCCAGTGGAACTGCCAGCTGAGGCTGACTGAAGAGCCCTCAGAGAGGCAGCTCATCACCCCACATTACCCCACTCAAACCCACACACAGAGGTTTCCAAAATCTCTCTTCTTTCTGAGGCTGAAGCATTCCCCAACATTTAGGCTGCAAAGGCCATTCAAGGTGCTGGTGCCTACCACTGTTCTTCAAAGTGCTGAGCAAGAGGGTCCCTGTGGCCCCCATTGAGGCCAATGTCTTGCGAGGGGATAGGAAAGAAACTGGGGGTCATTCCTGACACAAGCTCACCAGGCTTGTGGTGAGCATGGTCTTGCTCTCCATGCCCACAGCTCCTCTGTGCTACAAATAACAAATGCTTCACAGAAACTAAAAAAAAAAATGCACCTTTGAACTAGGGACAGACTCTGGTAAGTGTGAGCCACCCAGCTTCATCCTCAGTAACCTGCTCCCCATTGTCTTGCAGCCCCCAAAGCCCTGAACACTTATGCTGCAGCACAGCACTGAGACCTCATCTGAGTCTCTGTCGTCCTGCTGCACAGCCCAGGTCCAAGCAGGGATCAGCCCTGGGGCCTGGAAAGTTGTTTCCCCACAGGGCCAGCAAGGCTGCAGTTTTTCCCCAGGTTCCCCTTTCTGTTCAAGTGTCAGGACTAGCATCCTCTGCCTCAGAATTGGATAGGTTTCTTCTAGTGAGGTGGGTGGCAGGTCCCTCACACCAGGCTGGGACATGCCGCCAACATGATTTCAAGCAGCCCTAAGATCACCCCACAGCAAGCTTCTTGATGGAGAGCCCATCCCCTTGGTGCACAGGCACAAGGTAGGCTCTGAGACATGTCCTTGACAATGGCCTGGCAAAGACAAGCATAAGCAGAGGCTGTTGTAGCTCTGGGTGTCGGCTATAAACAGTGGATCTTGAGTTTGCCAAAAGGCTTTTTTTTTAATTTGAGAGCCAGCTTCCTCTCCTTCATTTGACAGATTACAATAACCCAGAGCAACTGATCAGCAACTGTGCTGTTTGCAACATCTGGGAGATCTTAAGGCAGATCCCAGTCCAAGCTGCACTGATGTAATTGTTTTGCTGGGTGAAGGATGATAACTCTCCCCACGTGTGTTTATACTCCTTCAAAATAATCCAATGGTATTTTTGAAGCTCACTTTTGTCAACACGTGCTTTATTGTGCTTCTAAAGTGCTGGGTGGAAGCAGCTGGAAGAGAAGTTCCCTTTCAAAGCATACCTCCTCATGCTCTTTTTGAAGCAGCTTGTCAAATCACTTTAAAGTATCAAGGCTTTAATGGCTGCTTTGGATGTGTCCAGCCACGCCAATGAGTTCGATATACATATGAGAAGCTAAGTATAAAAATTAATGAAAGAGATCCCTCAACAATCCACAGGTGGAGGTGAATACACTCTTCCTTTTCCATGAGAAACAGCAGAACCCTACGATCAGGTAAGAACAGGACTGTGCAAAGCCAGGCACTCTGTACTCCAAGCTCTGCACTAAGAACCAACACTAACGAATGGCTGCAAACCTACGAGTTGTCCAGCAGAAGATGCTGCTCCCAGCAGAAGTTGTCCTCAAGAGGTGGGAAATGGACTGGCCAGATAGCAATACTCCTTGAAGTAAGCCAGGGGACCCTGAACTCAGGGAGGTGGTGGATTCTCCATCCCTGGAGGTTTTTAAGAGGAGACTGCTGTGGCACTCAGTGCCATGGTCTGGTAACCACAGTGGCAGTGGATCAAGGGTTGGACTTGATGATCTCAGAGGTCCTTTACAACCTGGATGATTCTGTGATTCTATGATTCTGAGCTACCATATGCAAACATTAAGCTACAGATCTAAACGTCTAATCTGCCGTAATTACACCGCCAGCCCTGTAATGGGAATAGCAGTCTCTCTGTAAGACAGCTGTACTTTTGAAAGGAAATATGCTGTGTTATTTTTTCTCTGGAATTTCTTTTATTCCCATTTTTTAAAGAAAAATAAAGCATCTCTGGTGGCTGCCAGCACAAACCCAAGTCCTGACTTTGCCCTGCTACAGCCTAAGTGATTCTGGGCAGGGACAACTGCCTCCGTAAGTCTCTGAAATGCTGATCTCACCCCTTCTCTGGTACCTCAGCTTTTGCAACATGCAGAGCGGTGCTGAGCCAAACCTCACCTGGCAGCAGAATACATGTTGCTTTTTATCAGAGCCACCTCTGCACTGCTTTGACAGTCTTGTGAGCTCCAGCAGTCAGGCTGAGCACCGAGCATCAGCAGAGGCCTTGCTTGGACACTGATGGAAAGTTAAAGGAGTTTTCTTCCGTCTTCTTCAGAGTGAGAGACCACAGCTGAGAAACATTTAGGGTTTGGAGAGTTTTTAGTTAATTGAAGTAAACCAAATGTATCTAGCTGCTCTTATAAGTATTTCATAATAGTATCTTTTTAAGCTAATACTCCACCGGGGAGCACAACTTGCAGACAGGAAAAAAAAAAAAACCTCTGAAGTGCCTTGAAGAGATCTGAGCTTTGGACTCTGAACTTTGCTGCTTATAAACAATCATTTCAATCTGCTGGGCCGCAGCGGGAGTATGAGGCTTCATAAAAGGGCTTAGGTGTTGTAATACCGAGCCCAGCAGCGTTTAACTCCATGTCTCACTCTCCAGCCTCCCCATGCAATCCAGAAGATTTAGACACAAAGAACCAGATTCACACAGGCCAGTGGGGAACTGCTTTAGGAACCACTGAGGAGAGCACAGCCCAGCTGTGCTGAGGTACCTCTTTCTGATCAGGTTTCAAGCCCCAGATCCCTTCCCAGCACAGGAACTGAAGCAGCACACTCTCATAAAACAGCAACAGCAATTCCAGTACTTGCCTGGGCTTTGAAAGTGAATAATCCAGTGTCCCTCTGACTGCAGAGATGCAGGCAGCCCACAGACCTGCCCTGTAGCTTTTGGGGCATCCTCTTGTAATTGTTCTGGTTTTCATGGAAAGAAGCAGACAAAGTAGGGACAGATGAGACAGAAACTTAGGTCATGTCCAGGCACTGTGGAGGCAGGAGAAGGACAGCTTGAGCTACACCCATGATCCTGTTCCATGGATGACACTTAAATGGTCTTTATGGAGAACGTAAGCCTCAGTGAGTGCCATGAACTTGGGATTCCCAAAATCAGGAGGCACAGGCATCACCCTCTGTAGTGGCCTGCAAAGCACCCTCGCCTTTGCCAAACCACCACATATTTTTTTCTCCTCACTGTCCTACTCAGTGGTCCCATTTCCCAAAATATGTTCAGCCACATGTGTTTCTTTACCTCCTTCCCAGTGGCCAACTTCCGTCCATAAAAAATGCTCCAGTCTCATCTCATCTATCTTTACTGCATACCCTGAAAGCAGGCAGAGGGGATTGAAGTCAACTTATTTTCCCTACACTTCCAAATCTCTGCACATCATTTGCCAGCCTTGGGTCTATCACAGCCTCTGTGTTCTTCATTTAAGCTCTTGGCTTAGCATTTTGGTCCACGTGCCAGGACTGGCTCAGGGCTCAAGGGCTTCAGGAGAGAGCTGAGCAGGGCAGAAGCAATGGCTGAAGACAGTCAGCTGGACAGCAGTAGTTGCCTGAACTTGCCTCTGGACTTGTGGAACCAGGCATTGCCCTTATTATGAAGGAAATGGCCCTAACCAACCTACTCATATCAGGATCTCTCCCTGGTGTGGTTAATTACACCTTCCAAAGCAGAACAGGGTCAGCCAAAGGGACTAACAGCCTCACTTGCACTCCAGAAATCATGCTAGTCAAAGAACTAAAGCATTAACTGAGAACTGTGAATCTATTCCTTTTCTTGAAGAAAAAGGAATTGAGCCCATGATTAATCACCAGCAGGCAGAAGGTGTTGAGGGAGCCTTCTCCAGACAGATCATGAGAGCACCAATCTTGCCACTGAAGCAGAAGTGCACTTGATTTTTGGAATGTCAGGGTATCAGACCAGCCTGTCACCTAGTTTCCAGCAGGTCCTTGACCAGCCAAGAACTTGCTGACACTGAAGGATTTACAAAACCACACGGAAGGAATCTCGCAGCCCTGCATGGCTTGCGGAAGAGCTTGAGGAGAGTTTTGGTATTAGGCCTGGTTCTTCAAGGGTACTTAGATGCTAACCCAAAATATTTACAATAGAGATATTTGTCTACAAATTTTTCAAAATCTTTTCCCTCTGGGCAGCTAAAAGAGGCTAAGAGAAGTGACTCAAGACATCCAGGTCAGCTACACACCAGATGGGACCTGAGAGTCCCAGCCCTGGTCTCACCCCAGAGTAGCAATGGTTCAGGTTGTCTCTGCCTGTTCTGCACGGCAAGGGCAGCCCTCACCCCAGCCAAAGTTTCAGCCCAGGAAAAGTGACCACAAGGGTGAAGCAGCACGGTGGGGAAATCCTTAAGATAATCTTTGACCTTTGGTATCTAGAGAGAAAATGCTTCAAGTAGGAATGTGTTTACCATATTAACGCTAAAACAGTTCCATTATAATGACAAACATGATGTTTCATCAAAATTCTTGTGAGATTTATATCTGCTGTAGCTCTCCTTTGGATGGAAGTTGGATGTAAAACAAGCATGTGTTTCTTGTTACAGAGCTGCAAAAAAATCCATTGTTTCTTGGTTGACTGATTCAAAATTTAAAGAAATCAGTCTGCCATAACAAACATGATCTTCACTGAAATAAAAGAATACATTTTTATTGCTATGTTTTTAATAAAAAAAAGAGCTAAGCACAGGTTCACTTAAAAGTGATGAAAATTAATTCAAGCAAAAACTGTCATCAAACTGGAGCAATATCAGCTCAGATTCCCTGTTAATTTGACACACATAATTTAGATGTGCCAGTGATGTTGTGAACTAGAAAAAGTCCACAGTAATTTATGAAATCTGTACAGGATTTATAACCAAGAAATTAAAAAAGTCTTCAAAATCAAGACAGAAAATTCAAAATGCACCAGTGCTTTGTGCATTATGGTATCTTAGATTGCATGTTTGCAATTTTCCCATTAGGTAGGAACAATCTCATTCAGAAATTTCTTTTCAATTCCCTTCAGTGCCCAGTTCAACCTTGCTTTCTGCACTCTGTACAAGCCATAAAGCTATCAGCTTCTTCAGAAGTATTTCTACACTTTCTATCAGAGGAAAAAGATTATGAGAACCCCTGTGAGATATGCTCCTGGTACCACTACCTGTAGGATCCATTGGATGAATATGGCCACTTTTACCTCGTTTTCAGAACAGATCACAGAACTCACAGATAGGTGTGTAGCCCCCAGCAACAGGTATTAAGCATTAGCAAAATACGTGGTGAGATTCTGTGAACCAAGTGTCTTGCTTGGTTTTACAGAATAACCTCATGACAAGCAGCAGAAAGAAAATCCATTTCTCTAAAACAAAATGCTCTTTCCCTCATCATTAGACTATCTTTTAATCTCTGGCAAGTTGACCTCCCTTTACTCTTACCAAACTTTTCCTTAAAATGAGGCAGTTCTGCAGGTAAGAAGCTCCTGGCTGAACAGTCCTGGATCATTCACAGGCTGCACAAGAAATACAGCAGGATCCCACAGAGAGTTCCACAGGCAGGATGGAAGCATTGTGAGGAAATTACAGATCTGAAAATCCTGTTTTTGGAAGTCCATTCCTTCACATCCAAGATATTTTTAAAGATAAAAGTAAGGATAAAAAAATAGGAAACGCAGCAAAACTCCAGCTTGTCACCATCAGGATTCAGATCTTTCATACAATAACACTTGTGTTTCCTCTGGCCACAGATAAATGGTAACAGCTGAGAGTGAAGAGACTGTCACCACAGGGTGAAACATGAAATGCTTTCTAAGTTGCTGATCTATCCGTTGGTCACATAAGCACCCAAATCTCACATCACTTTCTAGGTAAGAATTTAGAGTCTGTAACACAAAGCTGCTACAGCTTCTGATTCCCAGGCAACAGATATTCCCCTCTTACATCCTTCCTCTCTGCTTCCCCTGGTTCTTAAAATCCTCAGTGTAAAGAGGTCAGTGTTTTCAGGTGTGTTAGACCAATTAGAGCCTGGCTGCTTTGCACTCTGCTCAAAGGTCAGCTTATTTTTGAGTTTCTGATGCCAACAAAATCCTTTTCTCTAAATCAAGTAATATTTGAGAGGCTTTTGAACCACATTAAACTTAATCCAAACCTATGGTCTAGGTAAACAGACACTGTCTTTCTACAGAATCCTAGCTTTTGTAGAAGTAGTGACCAGATATACCTTTGAAATGCTACTGCCATTAGATAATTGTCTTCTAATATTATTCTTAGAGATAATGAAATAGTTCTAATTCCATCACAAAAATTAAGTATTCTAGTAATTCCACAAGTAGATGCCTGCAGCTTCCAGATCTCTTTGTCTCTTGGAAGAACATTTGAAAGTTCTCAAAAATGTATCAAATTACTTATGCTTCAAACATAATATTTTACTATTGGAGGTGAAAGAAACCTCGCATTTTTAATGTAACCTCCCATCAGACTTTTAAGGTATATTGGTGATGCAGGTATTTTTGCAGCACTGTGTTTTACAGATTGTTTTTCAGGTTGTGAAGCTTTGAAATAAATATAAGCAAGCAGGTGAAGGTTGGTAACAGAGCAATGAGCAAGCCAAAAGACTGTTTCCATTCTAATTTTTAAACCAGTAATGTATTTAAGCTGGTCATAACTCAAAAATTATAGACATCCTTTGCTCAATATTTCTGTAATTTTTTTTTAAATTCTAAACTACTCTAGCTTTTTGTCTATGGATTCTTACATTTTGTCGACAAGGATCTATGGTAAGAAAAAAGCCAGACCCTGGGACTGTCACACACATTTGTGTACTTTCGAAGGCTATTTGGGAAGCTTTGAATTTCATGGTTAATACCATAATTTGCCTTGAATTAATAATACCATTAAGATATGGAAGACTAAACTCAAGGTCTTCAGCCAGAGGTGGCTGGTATTTTCCAGATACACCTGAATTCCTTGTTTTTAACCAGAGCCTGAATTCCACGTGCATCTATCTCTACTGTCATTAGGCCAGATAGCTTAAAATGTTTGATAGCAATTACTGCAAACAACATGCTCTAGGCCATAAGAAAAACAGGGAATTACACTATTGAAAGTGCATCATCATGGCACTTGTACCTAAAAGCACAGGAAGTCTCAGGAAGCTGAAGAGAGACAGTAATTATGGGTTATATGAAAATAGTCCTTTAAGGATTAACAATGTGTATGATACAAAAAGCTAGTGAAACATGTCCTGATTCTGTGATTAAGGAATAATCTGTATTTTCCATTATTGTAATATCTATGTGCTTAGATGCTGTCTCATGATGCCATTGTAACATCCAGGACCAGTCCAGCATTGTTGTCTTCAGGGAGCAGTGATGAAGGAAGTAAGTACTCCCTTTTTACTTTAACAGAGCAACTAGCACCAACAGCCTTGCATGTTTCTTACCTAACCCTACAACTGCAGAAAACAGCTGTACTGTGACAAGAGAAAGAATCAAAAAGCTGGAATGAAGACTGCATACCACTAAGCTCATATGTAATGTATATGCTCATAGGAAAGATCTGAACATTAGCTTGTTAACATTTACAAAGAACTCTTCCAAGTAGATTTTATAGTTTGACATGTTTATTTTAGTTGGATGAACAGATTCAATGAACAAGCTGAAACAGTATTCCTCAGCCTCACATTTACCTCTCAGTAGACTTCTACAACCAAATGTTTAAAAATATCAGAAATATGTGCATATTTGCAAGAAGTAGCTCAATAGTTATTTCTTGTTCCACTCTTCTCTTTCAAGTCTTTCACGGATTACTTCTTTTAGGTATGGTTCAAGATAAGGTTTATCCTGAAAAAGAAGAGAATATATTTAAACACTTAGGGTGGTACAGAAACATCAAGTTGTTTCTACTGGTTACTTGTCAATTCTGAGGAATGAGAAACTAAAACCCAACCTAACATAAAAAACCAAACCAAACCAAGACAAGAACAACAAAAAACCCCAAATTAAAAATAAAAAAATCAACGATTACTTACTCCAAGAAGGTAAACTTTGTATCTGCCAAGTTTGCAATGACAAGTTCTTTACTGCAGTATGCAGCAGCCACTAATTCCTAATGCCTTGCCAACATTAACAAGTGAAGTGATGCTTCCAGCTATACCTTTAGAAATAATGTTCTTTTGGCAGATACCTTAATGTACAAGATCCACTTTAATTACTTTGAAGTCCAACAATAACACTGTGTAGGAACCAATTTTAAACTTACCTTCTAAACAGCACAGTAAAATTGGATTCAATGGAAGACCCTGACTTTTACAGACTGCTGCTTAAGGAATCACACAACTAGTTATTCAATGTAGCACTTAGCTAAATATGACCAATAAGCACCACGACCAACACCCTCTGCTTACAAAGAGAAGCATAATATCCTTACACTATCCTACAGTCAGAAGTTTAGTGGTAGGATTCCTCTCTGCCTGATAATCTGGAGAAAACCAAGATGGACAATAATGCAAGGGATGTGAATAAATCCACTACAACAAGAATTTTTTTAGTTATATCTGAAATGGAAGGGGCTGTTTGTTTTTCAAATTACAAAACAATGCTTATTCTAATGCAAGATTTCAGTTTAAATTATTCTTCCTCGGTATATTCATGAATAAAAACTTTGCCTTCAGATTTTCCACAAAATTAAGAAATTAAATAGAAAAGCAAGAGACTTTTTAAAAGATTTTCCAACCCAATTCCTGTGTATTTTTTAATCTGACAGATAAAGAAATACTTTTTCTGAATACAAGCAATGTCTCCAAGCTATAGTTTAATCTTTTGCTATCTTGATTAAAAGTTACTAAGTTCCACTGAAAAACAGAGATTTTATTTTAAAGAATCATCAAAAGCTGTTTTTTCCAGAAGTATCCTATGAGATACACACTCATTTATTAATTTAAAGAAGACATGTATGCATGTATGTCTTCACAGACTGAAAATTCCAAACACTAAAGACAGAAGTGCCATTTAAGAATTCCACTTTGGGCACACTGTACACATACCTCTTCATATTTCACCCACTCCTCTTTTGGAAGGATCCGATGTTTCAGGCTTAAGTCAAGTGCTCGCTTTATGCGAAAAATTCTTTCATTGTAAAGATGTTCTGGAAGTCTCTTCAGTGCTTCTTTTACATCTTCATCTTCATACAAAGTATCATCTCGCATTAATCCTGTACCAAGAAGGTTTTACAGTATCACTAATAAAGGTACTTAAGTAAGTTTTAGGACTGACACAGGTGTTCTTACATTACATGGTCAGAACCATTGCAATGCAAAATTATGAAGAAACAACCCAGCACAGGAGAAGAGAACCACTGATTTCTCACACAGAATAAATTCTAGATACTGCCTTTCACAGACTGGGAAAATGGGTATTTAATTCAATGTGTTTCATAGCAGTTTGTATATATATGTGTGTGTATGTGTATGTATATAACTATATATTGCCCCTGTACTCAGCGCTGGTGAGGCCACACCTCGAGTACTGTGTCCAGTTCTGGGCCCTTCAGTTTAAGAAGGATATTGAGGTCCTGGAGCACGTCCAAAGGAGGGCAACCAGGCTGGTGAAGGGACTCGAGCACAGACCCTATGAGGAGAGGCTGAGGGAGCTGGGGCTGTTCAGCCTAAAGAAGAGGCGGCTCAGGGGAGACCTCATCACTCTCTACAACTCCCTGAAAGGAGGGTGTAGCCAGGTGGGTTTGGTCTCTTTTGCCAGACAACTTTCAACAAGACAAGAGGGCATGGTCTTAAGTTGTGCCAGGGGAAGTTTAGGTTAGATATTAGAAAGAATTTCTTTACGGAGAGGGTGATCAAGCATTGGAATGGGCTGCCCAGGGAAGTAGTGGATTCTCCGTCCCTGGAGATATTTAAAAAGAGACTGGATGTGGCACTCAGTGCCATGGTCTAGCAACCGCAACGGTGGTTGAAGGGTTGGACTTAATGATCTCTGAGGTCCCTTCCAACCCAGCCAGTTCTATGATTCTATGATTCTATCCTGCATCTGAGGGGTGGACTTAAGCTCATACAGTTTTCTATCTATATTTAAGATTACTTTCCAGGTAAAGGGTTTCTGAGTTCTTAATTCATTAGTCAATCACAGATGTAACTACCTCAGTTACAGAATTATTCTGTAAACTCCTCTATGCATAATGACTTGTGAGGGTGGTGAGACACTGTAACAGGCTGCCCAGGGAAGCTGTGGATGCCCCCTACCTGGAAGCATTTTATTACTAGATCTCTGTTGACTGTACTAAGATATGGAAACCTGAAGCTGCATGCTTGTACACAGGCTGGTTCCCACACCACCACAAAGTAGATGCTAAAAGAGGCAGAAGTACCTAATCTTCCCAAAATCAAGAACATGCCTGCACCTTTTGTGTAACAAAGGATTCCTGAAATGCAACCAATGCTGCTGCAAGTATCAATCTTATCTTTTGTTAGGATTGTAACATTCCAAGATTGGTGGAGATTACAAGTGGACACCTTATAATTTATGGTTAAAGGTTCTGATCTCATGTGACTCAGAATTTCTTCCACATAATCTCTAACTCCATTTTGTAATTTATTTCAAAGGCACAGAAAGCGTGACTGCTAGTTCAGTAACTAGATTAAATTCAGTGTTTCTTCTCAGTTTTAAAATGCACCCCCAGAAAAGCAGCAAATATTATTAATGCCTAAATAATTTCAGCAGATATAAAAAGACAGACTAAGCACTGCATCCATGGACAAAAGACATAGAGCTTATTCCCCTACAGATGTCTTACAATTTTTTTTCTAACTTCTCCAGGACAGTATATTAACTTCCTTTATTTCTTTTATTATCCTTTATAATAATTTCCTTATTATTTGCTCACATTGTAGTCAGCTATTACAGCCTCTGAATATTCAGATTCTCTTGTCACTGAAGAATGGCTCTGCCATCTAAATAGCTGAAAAAAAACTTGGTAACAACTGTAAACAAACTTAAGACAATACTATAAAGGCAACTTCCTATCCTTAAGGAAACACTAAATCTACTTTGACACTGTGCAGGCCAGAGAAACCTCAAGTGAAACCATGGTGATCAAAAGGGCAACACTAACTAAATCCTGTTTTGCACTTTGGATACTTTGCTTAAGTATTGCAGACAGAAGCAATGCTACCTCTGAGAACCTCTCCAGCACAAGGGCAGCCTCGGGGTTAGAAGATACTGGCTGGTGAAAGTGACTTGGTGGGGAAAAAAATCATCAAGCTTTCTGGACTGCTTTGTAGAAGTTTGTTTTAACTGCTCCAGCTTAGTCTTAGCTGTTACGTTATTTCACTGAAAGAACAGACAGAAATACCAGAAAAGTCACTGATTCATTACTAGCTAGCATCGTGATGACTGAAGATATTACTTTTTCCCCCACAAAGATAGTGTCTAATTTTGACCAAGAGTCTTACACCAAACCGGGCGTACATATACCAGTTAGGAACCACAACTTGTCTGAAGACTGATAACATTTGCAGTTTTTAAAGCTCAATGAAACACTCACCGAGTTTGTTGAACCCAGCTGCATTGTAATACCACTTGCGAATCTTGTCTATCAGGCGACCACCTCCTGCAACTGAACGTGACCACCATCAGGTGCAGAGCAAGGTAAGCTCAACATTCACACACTGCAAACATTAGCTGGGCTCCTTCACATGCAGTAATGCCACACCACATCGAGTTTGAACTTGAAAACATATGACTTGCCCTCCTTGCTTCCCAGTATCCCTTAAATGACAGTGAACAGGCAGGATGAATGTTTTGTTACATGCAATAACTTGACCTCTGTTTCAGTAAAATTCAGTATTAGCCTGTTTTAAAACTTGGAAGAATGCTAACAGCTCACTGTCACATCCAGCACCAATGGCTTTAGGCTCTGTAGCTCTTACCTGAGCTAAAAAACATATTGTTCTACATACTGCAAAACAGTCACACTTTTAAAATAATTTGTTTCACATCTCTCTTTATGGTTAATTCGATTTCAGTGCTGGCATATTATTATGCTGCTAACCTTCTACTCTCCTCTCCAGGTATTTAAATACTATTCCAGAGCCTCCTTTTTCAAAGAGCTGCCAAAGTCAAGTGGAAAGTCAACTCTGAAATATCAAAAAAATCTACTAGTTGAAAAAAATAAAACTACATAAAGGATGTTCATCTTTCCTTAGCTGTGATTTTGGCTAACAAAAAATGTAATGTATATGTAATCAAGCATAACACAGTACCAATTCCCATTAAAGTAACTCCAGGGGTCTAGAAACAGTATATGCAGTATACTATACACTGTAGTACACTATATATTGCCGTATATGCGCAATGCAGGCAGGGTATGCTATCTTTAGTCACCGCACAAAACGCGTGGTACCAATATGCCATCAGCACACTACTTCATCAGGCCTTATGCCTTCCTATTTAGGGCAAACGTCAGACCAAACAGACTCGAAGTCAGTTCCCGGGTAGGGACAGTGAGGCCCCTCCGGAGCAGGCGAATGTCTCCACTGCTCCTGCAGCACCTCGGTATCGGAACCAGCCTCCCCCTGCTGAGACCCAGAGCGGGGGAAGGAGAGGAGAGCGGCCCGCAAGGGCTGCGCCAGCGCTGCATTGGCTGCGGGCGCTGCCCCCGCCAAGGGCACACACAGTGCGCACACCCTTCCCCGGCTCCTCACCTCCCCCTCACCGCCCCCCCACGCGCCTCTGCCTTAGCGCCACGAACGGGTCAGGATGGGCTGGGCTGTCCCCGCCTGAGCTGTCCCTGCGCGACCACCCCCAGCCGCCCACAGCCGCCTCACCGGACGCCCTCGCCGCCATCTTGACCTCGGCGCGCCGCGCTGCCTTCTGGGCAACCCACAGCCCCCGGGTAGCGAGCCCAGGCTCGGGCCCGCCAATGCCGCCTCAGCCCCAGCGCATGCGCCCGCTCGGGGGGCGGTGGCGGTGGCGGCGGCAGCGGCAGTGAGGAACGGGGCGGGAAAGGTGTGGCTCTCAGTCAAGCAAGCAGGTAGCGAAGGTCCCCAAGGGTGGTGGGGAGTGCCCCGCCGGTCTCCTGGCGCCAGACCTTTCCCCGTAACCGCCGCGGGGCGCCGGGCTGCTCCGGAGCAGCGCCCGCGGGCAGAAAGAGCGAGGAGAGGCGAAGGCGGCACGGTTGAGCCATACGTGACCCTTACGATGGTTTTAACTCGTGCTTAGGGTGTTGAAAAATCCGTGCTTAAGCCACGATTTGTTGATGCGTGTTCAGAACGACATAACCCGGTCTCCTCCCCGGTGTGTGTGCGCTGCGGTGCTCAAAATTCCCAAGATTTTGCCACCTCAGTCCCCGCCGTGCCTGCCCCGGCGCTCCCCGCGGTTCTCGCAAAACAGCGGCGGCGGTGGCGGTAACTGGGAGCCTCCAGGGTGCATCTGAACAGCCACTGGTCTCGGGGAAGGTAGCCCAGGCAGATGAAGCTGGTGTTACTGGGTGCTGTGAAGCCTCTTCACACCGGTAATGGCAAACTGAGGACTAAAGGTGAATATTTGCTAAAATATCACTTTGTAAAGTTCAGTAAACAAAGCACCAGGCCAGTCACAGGAAAAATCAGAAACTTGTCTCTGCTCAGTTATCACAGGTGCCAAGCGAATGGCTCTGCTTTCTGAGGCACAGTTCACTGCCTCTCTCCAGCAATTTCTTCGAACATCAACCACTGTGTTTTTTAAAACAAGTACATAGAATAATTCTAGAAGTATTGGTACGGTAGGCAATTTCAGTGAGAAAAGCACCTGGCTGAATGTGGTGGGCAGGTAAGAGGCACAGCTCAGAGTGCATGTCAGCAGAGCACAAGGTATTTTTGTCATATTGTACCCAACAAGCCTCAGTTAACATGCTAAATCAAAGGCTGATAGCCCTTAGAAAGAGCAATTGACTACATTAAGTTTGGTAATTATAGGCCAAAAATTGCTTCTAATGATTTTTTTTCATCTTAAAGCCAACAATTATTTGGCTTGATTCTCAAAAAGTTCTTGTATCCTCTCTCCCGTTTTAGCACTCCCATAAAACCTTTTGCTTCCTTCACAGTATTTCTGGGAAGCTGTTTTGGCAATGGCTCACACATTCAACATTTCAAAGAAACTCGTTTAGCTTTGGCAGCAGTCATTTTTACATTAAAAATACCAAAGGAATTAAAAGCTCAAACTTTAAGACAGTCCAAATATATGTATTTTACAATATAATTTGTATTATAATAACTTGTCACATGGTAATAGAGATCATGATAAGGATAGCAGAGCAAATCTGCAAATATAAAGTCTCCTTGGCATTAGAAACCTGCATACTTTCTAGTAATGCAAGTTTTTACTAGAAATAATTTTTACTAGATTGAAGATCAGTTTATTAGCATTTAATAAGCTAATTAACAATTTGCATTTTCATCAGCAAAGTCTAAGTAAGCATACTGAATTAGACTTAATTATTTTTATTTGAAAGGAAGGAATGGCGAAAGTGTTTAGCCACCACATTTCAGCCACAACTTCAGGTGAAACATTCTTCAGCTCAACCAAGAACAAGATTTAAAGTCATCTTCCTAGGCCAACAGTATGAAATGTGAGAACAACAGAGAGCATTTCTGATATATACTGAAGACAATTACTGTGGCTTGGCTTTTTACTTTGTTTTAAGCCCAAGTAAATAATTTTGATCCGGCTTGTTCTGAAAATATGCCTTTTATTGGGCATTGTAATTCAAATCAGAAATTTTTATTTTGGATAAAAGACTCGAGTTGTGATACAGAAATGAGTAGTATTGTCTAAACATCTCTTTCACCTTACCGTATTTCCCCCCTAAGGAAATTTAATCTTTTGAAATTTGTTCTCCTGCTTGCATATATCTTCTTCAGGCTCTTACACTACTGTGACCTAAATTGGTATTTTAAACTCTATTATTAAGCTTTTCAAACACTGAGAGTTTTTCATTAAATAATCATAAATCCAAATGAAAATATCTGGATTTCACTTTCCTGAACTATTTCAACAGAATGGAAGCTTCTGAACAATAAACCATCAGATAGTTTGGCTTTAGTCGGATTGACTAAATACACTGTGAAGCATTTGATAATTCCATATTAATGCCATTTGTTTATTGATAGATTAAGTATTTTTAATAATCATATAAATCCTAATATTAGCATTCACTTCAGTTGTTATAACTGAGCAAGACAACTCTATCATAAACTCTGTCCTACAGCCTCTTTTCATATGGTTACTTCTATACCAGAGCCACCCAAATCTCACTGGGGTGGGGAAAAACTGCTTCCCCTCCTCTACAAGGGGAAGATAAAGCAACTTAAAAATATACTTGTCTTTGAAATCTAAGAGGAGTTTATTTTCTTTTTGTAATTTGCCTATTTGCCAAGCTTGAAGATTGTATCAAACCATGTTTCACTGCACGGCTTTTAGGAGTTTAACTTTATCAGACAGGTTCACAAAGAAACACATCGAAAAATGCCTGTTTGTATGAAGGCTTTGTATATGTAACAGTGAACTTTTTTCTACCATACAAGGAAAAGAATACCATTATTAGCTGTTACAATAAAAGCAGATAATCATGCAACTTAATCACTACTGTACTACCTTGGTTTTCTAATATTTAGGAGGGAGGGTTAGTCAGGGAACAAGCCACTAGACAGTTTTTCCATCTCTTCAAATTCTGAAATCATTAAAAGAAGAAGAAAAAAAGAATCAACTTTAATTTCCTTTTATGTTAGTGTGCTGCCCTCTCAATTAAATTAGCAATCATTTTCAAGTATTGTATCAGTAACATATATTCCCTTAATCCTTCTGAAATATATTTTTAAGTCACCACAGTGGAATAGCACTGTGAACCATTACACCCTACAAGTGTTTCATAAGCAACAGCTTTTAAACCAGTAGTTAAGAGGAGACCATGAAGGACAGTAGTTTTATAAAATATGTTTATTTCTTGACTTCATTCTATTCCTTTTTACATGTGTTACTCATTAAAGTGTTTTTAAGAACTTTTCGAAGTCCTGTATAGAAGTTTTGGCAATCTGTGTACAAAACACCTCATCGGGCAAGGACACTAGCTGGTCCAGAGAGATGTAGCTGGGTTGTGCTGGATCATACTGGGCTCTTCCCAAGAATGTAAGAAACATATGTCTCTCTTTGATTCGTAATAGCTTTGAGTTGAAAACCTAAGAAAGAAAGAGAAGATTCTTTTAGACTGTCTAAATTTCAGACTCTGATGAATCTAAAATAAGAGTATTTTTTACAGAAACCGAAAATCTAAGAAGAAAGAAGCTACTTGTAGTATGAAGCTACTATGATTGCATGTCAGTATTGGATGAAGTGACTAATGCTTTCAGCTTTTAATTTGTGAGGAAAGAACAGTAATGAGGAGAGAGAACAAAACAAAACAGTCATCAATAAACTGATCTATTTTCACCCCTGTGATTTTTTGGCCATTGCTGCACAATAGGAAGTTTTATGAGAATCTGCCTAATGATCAGAACCTTAAGCTGTATTTTCAGATTCTAGAATCTATAAAATTTTTTAGATAGACAAATCTGAAATAAATTTATATATATATATATATATATGTTATCTGGTGAACAGATCTTCTGCATGATCTGTTTTCCTTGTGTCTCTTAGCTAGCTGAGGTTTCAGGACAAAGAATCCCTAAGAAGGCTGATTCCAGAAGATACAAAATTTTTCCCTCCCGTTGAAACCTTAAAAATTTATTGGAGGTAGAGGTGTCACTTGTGCCAGGGGCAGAAGGGCAGCACTTCCACAATGGAATCACCAATGGTTGCTGAATTGCTAATAAACGTTATTCCAGTTAGAGTAAAAGCCACAGACAAGCTGAAGAATTTACATCTGTTCTGCATACACCTTCAGCATGGAACCAGTGAAACAGCTGTGCAAAGAGCAAGTACAATTTACTTCAGATTAACAGCTCACCTGAGGAAAGCGAGTAAGCATGTGGTGGGGAATGCCCATTATGTTGTGTAAGTAGTCAAATGTCTGTCTGAGTCTCTTTTTACTTGCAGTTAAGATCTTGGGGGTTTTAAACACAATCTCTCGAATTTCATTACGTTGAAAACCAAGTTCAATCTGACAAACCTGAAAAATAACAGTTTTATCTTCAAAAGTCAGCTACAGTTAAAGGCTTATTTTAATATGAATGCAGAATTCTTCTACCCTGTCACAAAGACAACAATGCAAGCCACAATAATATCTGCTGCTCCAGTTCTTCTCAAGTCAGAACAAATTATTTCTCTTTCTGAAGTGTAATTTGTTTATAGAGTATCCCTGAAGTAAAGATGACTTCTGCAAATGCTATGCATTTTTCAGTTTGCCTGAGATACTAACAAAAAAAGCTGTGTCTCAGTATCCATGGCAGTTGTAAGCATAAAAATTCTCCTCTGTGAATCTTGTTTTTCAATATCAATACCAGGATGTCAAAATAATGACTTTCTTGTTGTGGAGATGCTGTGCTCTGGAAAATACAGCACTCAGATATCTAGTGACTACTTCTGTTAATGTGCTATTTCTTTTGCTAATGTTTTGAAGTTGTATTTCTCTACGAAGGAGGATAATTTCAGACCTTTAGTCTTCAAATGAAGTCTGTTCAACTTGAAAGAGATGTGTAGAACATGTACTGTATTCAATTTATTTTACAGTTGGTTAATGTCTAAAGTAAGATTTCTTTTTCAGAGACTGCCCTGAGTTCAATTATGCTTTCCCAAAAGGAAAACGGAACAGATTTTTTCAATAAAATCATGAGCACTCCTCCCAAAGTGCGAATGGCAAGCAGTTCATTGAGTTGTTGAGAAAGGAATTCAGCATACAAGAGTGTCTGGTAACTCAGCCATTTCTTCTATCCTCCAGTGACATTTAG